>NC_079295.1:5200538-5503568 GCF_023638135.1 Falco biarmicus | reverse complement strand
TCCTGAATTTGCCACCACTTTGCTCCATGAGCTTTCCCCAGATTCTTATTAAAGTCTGTGCTCAGGTTTCTTCCCCCGTCGAACAGGGAATATCAGAACATTCCTTACAAGACCAGTGTTAAACCTAATACAGCAGCTCGAGCACTCCAATTCTTACATCTAAGATGCTGCTGAAAAAGCCCCAAACATTCATGTTAATACTCCACTAAATCCAAATTTTATTAGATTGCCTTGTGAAGCCCTTGTGATTATTTTTAAAGATGCAGTTCTTGTTTCAGGTCGGCTGTCTCACCGGAGTCTTTTCACCACAATATTTACAGATTTCTGATGCATTTAGGGAGGTGTTTAATAGCCAGAAGCCGTGTGAGAGGAGTTACCAGTTTTACTTGGTGTAGACCCGGCTCAGCAGTCTTGCAGCAGGGATTTACATCATGGGACAGCACACCAGTGTGGATCCGAGCCCAGGTCTGACTAATTGTCACTGGCAGAATGGAAATGGAGGCAAAAAAGTTAGATTTTGGAGACGCCGGATGCTTTTTTTGTCTGAACACAGGTGCCAAAAGATGCCTGTAGATTCAGAAAACATGTTTAGGTTTACAAATAAGAGCTGCTGAGTTTGCAGAGGTAATAGTTTCACTAGGATTTCCATCTTCCTTTCCAGCAAGGGCAACCAGTATGTGCGGAAGCCCCGGGTTATGACCAAAACACTAAGACAACCTTGCTACGCATATAACCCTGGCTTGCCACCACTCTTTGGAATATATATGTTGGTGGGAAGCCCTATAGCCTCTTCTATCACAAGGCCAGCCCTAGCCTCCCACTTAGCAACTTGATGGTGCCTCTTCTTACCTACAATCTCTGCTTTTTCTGTGGGAAGGTTTAATTATTTCTTTTGTCACTACTTTTCCAGATTATGAGACAGCACAGTTTATCGTCGTTTCGCTTCTTTTTTCATGTAAAGAAAACCCTTTCAGAATTTATATTTTCTGCCGTTGTGACTGTCACGAAAGAATTTTATTCTTAACAGAAATCTCTGAATTCTTTATAGCCCATCACTGGAGATACACAGCAATTAACAAACCGTGTATTTATGTTACAGTCTTCCTAGCCAAAGTTTTTCAGCGCATAAATTCCTTATGCTTTAGTAAAAATATATGACTAATGTCATCTCTCTAGTTATTATTTCAGTGAAGAAATGTAACCACTGGATTAGTTTTTAGAATGTTTAAGTTTGAGATTAAAATATAAAAATAATTTCATTCAAAAGGCAGAAACGTTCTTCAAAATGTTTCTAACAAGACAGCTGTCTAGAAATGAAAGAGGTTATAGTGTATTTAACTTGTCTGGCAACAAGGGCAACAATTCAACAACAAGATGTAAACAACTGAAAAATTTTTAATTATTGGTAAGCACATAATTATGATGCCAAGAATATTCAAAGATACACTTCCAGGAAAGACATGTCTTGAAAAATAAGAGAGGATATATTTTGACTTTAAACAACTGCCCACATCAGTGGCAGCTTCTTTAAGCGCTGTACTTGTAATAGAGCTGCTGAATCTGGAGCAATAGCAATTTTACAAAATAATACCCACAAATGTCATCATGGTTTAACCAAAGAGGCGTGAATAATAGCGAGAGACCTCATGTACGCTCAGATCTTACCCTCAGCTGAGAGGTTTCAGGAAGTTTAATTATCATGATGTTACCATTCTTCATTAAGACACCTCTTTTGGTGTGCGAAGTGGTTTTGGTTTTTTTTTAACTCTAACTTACACAAGGCCTAGCAAAACTGGAAAGAATATATACATATATATATACACACACACACACATTGATGGACACATAATCTGTCTTTTGAAGGGTGAAGCACAGAAAACCTTTACTGAACTGACACTGCTATGACTTGAGCATGGAAAGCTGTGGCTCTGTTGCTCAGAACCCCACACATTCGACTGCCAGAACTACTGTCTCCGTACCAGCTGACACCCAAGAGTGCTGAGTTTGCAATGCACTTGCGCAGGGAAACGGGCAGAGATGGGGTGGAGAAATCCCAGGATTCCTGCTTCCTTTCCAAAGAGATGCTTTTTACTCCAAAACTGTTCATTTCACTTTACATGTAAGTAATCAGAATATCTATACCTATTAATCCTTATTAAGTAAATATCTACTTTCTCCCACTTTCTCTAAGATCCATAGTGTGATGCTCCCATTGGATCTGTTTCTCTCAGACTTCAAAGTCACAGCTCCTGCTTCTCAGGGCTAGGTGACAGAACTGCAGTCATTTCAGCCTAAAACAATCATCATTTTCATGACCGGAGCTAGACTCCTATGACAAACTTGTGGGAAAACCATGCAGCAGCTCTAACAGATTCAGAGGTTTATTTGCAGAAAAATTCTCTAGTTTATACAAAACCCCAGTTCAGGGGGCTGATCCAGCTCTGTGCTCACATGCCAAAACGAAGGTGTCTGTAATTGAAAAGTAATAGCTTAACTAATGAGCGGAACAACTTGCTTGAGATCCTACGTTATAGGTGACAACTTTGTTTCAATAAAAGTCTCCTTTTGTCCAATCTTTCTCAGTCATAAGAAAATACTGTACCCAAAACACAAATAAGGAAAGCATCTTGTACCAAATGAGAGAAAAGTCATTCAAAGAAAAGACCACATCTAGCAGGAACAAGTGGGTGTTTTTACACCCAAATGTCAACAGCAGCATTTCTGCAAACTCCCTATATCATACTGAACATTGATTTGTCTCAAGAGTGTGAATTATTGACCTGAAGTGGAACACTGTGTATAGAAAGAGCCTGAAATGAGTCTGGAGGGTAAGATAACAGCCTATTTGCAATTTGAGCTCATTTTGTTTGTTTTCTTCATTAGAACTTACTGCAGTTTGCCTCCTACAGGGTGTCATTGTTCTGTTACTACACAATATAACAATGCTTAATAAACAGTATTTTGTTTCCTGTCTGTATTTTATAATGCGATATGAAAACATTGGGGTTTGTTATTTTTCCCACAGCCATCTGATACTTAGGTATTTTGCCTTTATTTCTTAATTCAGTGCTCAGAACTTTTGATACACAAAGTAAAATCAAATGTGAAAAAAGTCAGACTGTATTTGTATTCCTTAAAAAAGAAATCCTATTATAAGTAGTAGGCATTCTTCTCTTGAACACCTCCTGTTGAAGGTTATGGTGAACCTCTTTCAAGACAGATTTGGACATCCCTGTTCACCTTTCTGCAATTTTTTATTCTGATCCCATGCCAAGAAAATTATTAAAAACACATTTTTAACTTCAGGCATATGTTTAGTTTCCACTGATTTCAATGAAATAATAATAATAATAAAAAAAATTCCTAGACTTCAGACAATGTTGAAAGACTTTTTGGAATAGAAGTGAGCCAGGGAATAAGAGCTTTTGACCTGCCATTTCAGTTTGCACTGAACAATCTGTAGTATCAGTGGTCCCACAGCAGGAAAACAGAAATCCCTTAGAAGAGCTTCAGTTGCGCTATCAGTTTCTGTTTCTGGGTATCTCTCAGAACAGTCGTTATAAAAACATGTTTGTCTCTGGAGACCAGTATTCACTTGTGTTCAAATTAGCCATAACCTGAAAGTAATTTTTTGGAAGGCAAAGTATGAAGTACAAGAAGTACTTAGAATTACATGATGAAATGAGTATATGTCAGCGAATCACATCACATAATTAATTTGAACTGTTCTGCAGTTATACAAATAACATCCACCTCAACAGCCATCAATTTTGCAGGCATCAGTTTTACAGGGGAATGAACACGGGTGAAGCCCTTTGCCCGTATACAGGACCCTATGTGAACAGGGCTCTGCCCTGGGGCATGAGACTTACCCAAATAAATCTTGAGCAAAATCTGCATAGGTGATTCTGGTGTGCATTTATGGCTACGCGAAAAACCTTGTACTACCATCTGACCGTACTCGATGGTAGACAGTGATTAACTAAGCTTCCATATCTTATTAACAATTAATAAGCCAGTCTTTTCTCCTTTTGCAATATCATTAATATAATCCTTTGGTGTTAGTGCTGTATTGATTATTCATAATAAAACATGTAGTAATTAGGATCAATCTACAATTACTTAGCTTTCAATTCTCATAAATTCCAGCCTCGGCTTTTACCCACCAGACTCAACCTGATACTTTCTTGTCACTGATGGTATATGACTTCACTAACACTAGTAAACATCAACTAACTATTGTTTCAGTCTGGTAAAGCTGTTTCCATAGAAAGCTTTGTCCATCTTCAGGCTTTTTCCTTAAAAGGTCTTTAGCATTAATAAGCAACTGAAAAATTAAAAAGAAAACCTGAAAATGTGAGTTTGCTCTAAAACTTCTTTTAGAGTGGCTCTAACAAGAACACTCGTATTAATATTGTTATGTCAGTTTTCTGATTTATCTGAAGGGCAAATTAAAGCAACACCAAGGGAAGCACTCCACTGTCATTCCATTAAGGACACCTGCCAGGAAGACCCCCCACCTTCAATATCCAAAGTGGCATGTGGAATCTGTTGGCAGCAGTAAATTTATGTAGCTGTACTCCAAGACAAGATACAAAATCCTGAGGATGCTTTTCAAGAAGAGTCTTTGGCCACAACGGAGGTCTTAGCACTGTTTTAGCTTTGTGCATGCACTGCTCTATTAGAGCTGAAAATATGGCTTACACTATTTGCAGAGCTCTTTTTTTTTTTCAGTATCTTAAGCACAAATCTACTCATTAGCTTAAATCAAGCTAACAAGAAAACACAAATATGACTGATAGCTTTCTGTTATCTTGCTATAATACTTCTCCACCCTATTATTATGGCTAGCACTCCCAAATGGATGGAATGACCTGTTATCCTAACCCAGACAGCTGGCTAAAGTACAATTTTTCATGGAACAATTATGCTTAATGACCCAAATTGTGATACATTTCAATACTTATGGAAATCAAGTCTCAATATAAGTGCCCACTGAAAATCTGAAAAACACATGTGGTCAACATTTCAACAAACAGTTCTTCAGAAGCAAATGCAAAGTCTTATATCTGAGATGGAATAACTCTACTCAACAGTACAGGCTGGAGGACAACTGCATAAGAAGCAGCTTTGAAGAAATGGGTCAGCAAGGCCTGGTGGACAAGTTGAACATGAATCAGTTGAACATGAAGCAGCGTGTCTCTGCAGCAAAGGCGGCCAACTGCACCCTGAGCTGTTTTAGAAAGAACATAGTCAGTAGGCCCAGGGAATGGATCCGTTGCCGCTTTCGGCACCTGTGAGACTGTATCTGGAGCAATGTGACCAGTTTTTGATTCCTCTGGACAAGGAAGACACTGACATATTGGAGTGAGTTCAGCAAAGGGCCCCCAAGGTGGTCAGGGGGCTGAAGCACACCGCGTAAGAGGAGAGGCTGAGACAGCAGGGCCTGTTCATGCCAGGGGAGAAAAGGCTCAGAGCACATTTTTATACTTTCAGAGGATACAGAGAAGATGGAGCCAGACTGTTCTTGGAGGTGCACAGTAACAGGACAAGAAGCAACAGACACAAGTTGGAACACAAGGAATTCCAATAGTTACAAGAATATTATTTATTTATTTTGCCACAAAGGTGGTAAGATGCTGGAAGAGATTACCCAGAAAGGTGGGTGAATTCCTGTCCCAGGGGTGTCCAGTACACAACGGCATAAGCCACTGAGTAACATGCTCTGGGACCTACTCTGAGCAGGGCATTGGAGTAGACCCCCAGGGGTCACTTCCAACCTAAATGATTCTGTGATCATGGAAACCTTGTCACCTTCAGCACTCAATTTCTCAAACTGCAGGCTGCGAACCTCTCTTTTGGGGGAACTGCAAATAAATACCATTACAGATCCACCAAGGAGAGTCCGTGTATGTAAAGAAGAAATGATCAAAACCTGATCCTGTTTGTTTGAAAAGGCAACATTGATGAGAATTTGGGAAAAGTTCATTTATAACTAGATATTACAGAAGAGCTGTTCATGAAAAATAAGTCTGTATTCAGTGCTCATGAGTCAATTCAATTTAAATCCAGGTTAAATTAATATAATAAACACAATCAGATCTTTAAGATTTCACATTAGGAGATCAAGCATTAATAAATTAAGAGAACTGATATGGAAAGTTAGCAACATCATAGGGGTCCTGGTTGTATGAAGCCTGGCATGCAAGTCAACTGTGAGTTAGCAAAAATCCTTTTCTGCCATATCAGTGTCAGGAAAAAAGAGCAAATATTTTCAAACAACTTCAAACAACTATGAGAAGAAAAAAACCCCACCCATCTAACAAAGCCTGTATATTACTGATACTGCAAAGAACAACTGTATATATATATATATATAGCTATGTTCTTAAACTGTGCTGCATGGGTTCAGACACTGAAAAAGTAAAACAGCAGCAAGATCAATGGATTTCAAATTCTCTGTTAATACAGTATATTGATTTTTTTTCCCCTGACCTCAATTGGGGCTGAGGCAGAGCTGTTGCTTCACTGCAAAAGAGATTGACTTAAGTTGCTTTTCAAGGTAAATTTCAAGTAAGTAGTCTTTTAAATCTACGGGCTGCTCACTAATTATGCCCTCAGTCCTATAAAAACACATAATTGCCCATTACTGTATCCAGTAGAAATAGTCAAGTATTTATTATGCACGTGCTTCCAAGTGTTTTCAGGATGAGAATCTATGCCAAAGTCAATTAAGTATAGGGCTTCAGAGTGGTTGGGAAATTATGTAGGATAAGCGGGCAGAGGATGTTTCTTAAGTGAAGGTGCAATTCTGGATGTCAGACATGGTCAGAAGTATTGTTGTGATGTATTTAACCTTGCGAACAAACAGAAGAGTTGTTGTAACATATAATTATTAAAGAAAACATTGACACAATTAAACCTCTAACTAATGTCTATTTACACAATGTTCCCATCCATACTGAGGAGCACAGGTTTTTCATTTGTGAATTCCTTTCTTCTGTAGTCTTTGTGTTTTGACCACATTCTTACTGCCAGAAATCGATTTCATACCTCCCATTGCAAAACAAGTATTTTGTTTACACTGTTGTGCATAACAAGTTTCAAAATGGTGATTAATTTAGCTGAAAAACTGCAGAGTGACTACACACTACGTAGGGCCAAAATGAGTTGACTGAAGACAGGCACCTAGTTTGAGAGACATCCCCCTGAGTATCTGAAACACTCGAAGAGCAAATACAACAGGCTCTGTAAGAGAGCTGTGCTCTTCTGGTGTGTTAACTGAGCGGCAGACAGGATACCCTCTGTCATCTCAGATGGTAATGTGAGAGAACCGAGGCTCAGGGAGACTGAGTGCCACATTCAGTTTTCCCAAATGTTCCTTCAGTGTTTGTGTCCAGTGCTTTCCACTGGAAAAGCCTACAGCCAGCCGATCGAAACACTACCACTTAGTTGCAACTGGGCTGGCGTGAGTTTGGCCTTACATAACTTCCTCCAGGATGGTCGCTTGGAGCTATCAGAACCCTTTGGTGGGGGTTCCTTAACAGGGAACTTGTCCTCACTGATTTTTAGAAGGCAGTTGGAAAGGCGAAAATGAGGGCTCTGCAGCACATGAACTGCTGTTGTAGTGAACAGCAGGTTGCGGTAGTAACCAAAGGAGGTACTCGCTAGGAAGGTGAGAATCATTCCAAATTGTCTGGGGGAACATGCCTGTCTTCACTATTATTATTCCTTAGACAATTAAATACATGGAAACTGGCTGTGGGAATCACTGTTTGGAATAAAATGGTTCGGTTCCTTAACATTGTGTATAGGTGCCTAAATTTGGAGATTTACAGGAAGCCATCAAAAGAAGTATCTCATTAACTAATTCAAGACATGAGATTCAGTCTTGTGATTCAGCTTTGTTAGGTACAGTCATTTAATTAGTAAAACTACCTAATTATGCTCTGATATATAAAATTAACAAATGCAAGGTACGTTCAATTCAAGGTTCATTACTTTCTCTAAAATGCAAAGATAGGACCTAAGAGAAAAAGAAGACTGGGCATTTACTTAAGAAGGAAAGGATGAGGAGAGAAAGAAAATTTAGGACTGTACTTGCCAATCTGGACATGATCTGAGCCCCAGTGGGGCCTGCGGGAAGTAGAAAGCGAATGGGGGAAGAGAGCAAGGAAAAACAAAACAATGAGATACAGGAAGACAGGACTGAGAAAGGGACTAAATCCAGTGACTGACCAGCAGGCTGGGTGCCAGGCACTGCTGGATTCTGATCTTGGATTCACAGCTGACTCACCACGGGGCTGCGAACAAATGACTCCACCTTTATGTTTCAATTTCTCATAAGCAGGGTGATATTTATCTACTAGTCTCACAGAACCTTGTAAAGATAATTAATAAATGTTTGGAAAGTACTTTGAAGATGAAAGGGCAAATTCACAGTAAAGGCTAGGAGGGCATCAAACTGAGCTGCTCATTCCTTTTCAGCAAGAGCAGTCTATACTTAGAGAAAGCAAGCAAAAAAATTGCCAGCATAGATTTGTTACTGCTGTCTACTCTCTCCTCTACCTATTTTCACCTATGATTACACTCTGTATTTAGCTGATGTTTGATTCAATCATACCATCTGTGTATAACTCTTTATCAGCTAATGTTAATCATGTGCCCAACTGATTGTCAGATTAGATTCCAAGACTAAATGGTGTGTAGAGGGCTGTCTTTTATCATGTATCTGCAGAAACATCTGATAAACAATTTTTCAAATACATATAATAATAGCTGGTAAGTTATAAAAAAGTGTCAGATACATTTAGCATTGATCATCAGCTCTCTGAAGTTGAGGCCATTTTTAAGGTCTATTTTTGTGCCTTAGCAAAGCACGCTAAGTGCATTAGAATATATTATCAAAATAAATTTTAAAAAATCATCACATACGATGGAGTATGTTGATTATTTCATCTAGTGTCAAAAGCTTACTACATCTTATGCAGCTTTGTGTCTATTTGGTCACGATCGGACCAGAAGCAGACTAGTATTCTGGGCTGGTAACATTCTGGTTACTTACTCTCCCTAAGGATTTCTCTACTCAAGGCTGAGGTCTTTCAGGAAGCCAAACAGTCACAGCTGTTAGGCCATTAGTGTCTTACGGGTGTCATAAGTCAATTGTAATTCCTATCCAATTTAATATGCCTGTCCTTTCTACGAGTCTATTTAAAGCGTTGCATGTCAGGCTTTATATATGCAACTATCTATGAAATCACAACAACTTGGCCTGATTTGGTAATGTTGAACAGCAGAAGAAAGCTCAATGGAGAAAGTTCACTAGCTATTGCTCAATAAAGTTTGTTCATAAATTAGTCAAACAAATTCTTTAATAACTATTTTTGAACTATATGTTCAGTTTGTAGCGAATTAAGATATGCTGTGTTCGGGTCAGGCACTGCTGCTGACAAATTATCATGATCTAACACAGAAATAGAAAAGATGGCTCTTTTCTGAAGTAGTACGTGCAATGCCAGACATGCCTTACTAACCAAGTGATGAGTCCACTTCTGCTTCTCCTGTACCTAATCAGTGAGGAAATCATTTTTTCAATCTAAGGAGAACAAGAAAACCTGCTGAAAGCCCAGTATATTATTAAATGATGGGACAAAATCTGCTTTTATGGCCTAATACATTACTAGTTTTGGGCAACCCAGTGAAAAATACTTTATCATCTCTGCAAGGTAGGAAGCAGGAGCATGTGCTTTATTTGCCACACCAAAACTGGGTTGTCCAGCCCATTTTCAAATGGGAACACAACCAAGCACACATGTATGTTTGGGGAAAAAAGACAGCAAGTTGTGATTATTTAGCAAACGTAATAACAGCTAGTTGAAAAACACAGGCTGTAGCACACAATCGCTAGTTTTCAAGAATACCACGCATAACATCACTTGAGAAGCTGCGAAAAGCAACGTTCCATCTAAATACTCATATCTGAAAATGGAAGAAAAACACTGTATTTTTGTGGCTTGAGTGGCTTAACTGAAAATTGGATGGAACCACTGATAACTTACTGCTTGCTTTCTCCCTACTGATACCAAAATGCAATGACATAGCAGCTTGTTAATCAGTAATATTGGATTCATCCTGTCTCGGTCTTTGTCACGGATACGGGGTGCACCCATACTGCAGTCTCTAACAGCGGGCTGGTTACGGCAGCACTGAGATGAGCAGAAGCTGCGCAGTCTGTCTAGGAAAGGGGGTACGTGCTCAGACAGTTAGTCCATATCGAGCGTTATGCTGCATACCTACTGGTACTGGTACTGAACTAATACCGCACGTGCTGCTAAATCCAGGAAAAACCTAGCGATAGTGTGTCACGTTTTTCTTTATGCTTTATCAGCAGCTTGATAGCTGTAGAGTGATAATTCACTGGTCAGAGCTTATTTTTGGTTCTATCACAGGTCTTTTGTGAATTCCTAAACGTATTTTGTCTTGGTTTCCGGTGCTATAAAAAGAGATGTTCTAAAGTCTTTTAAAATTTGTGGATGAATAGTGTCCTGCAGAGTAAATTCAGAGTGCTGTCATATGCAGTCATGTCTAGTTTTATATCCTCCAATTTCCTCATCTATAGAATGAGGATTAATTTATGTGTTATAATTAACGGGTCACTAAGAGGTTAAATCCATGAATGTCGAGCAAGTATTCTGAAAACCTGAAAGCGGATGCAGCATTCAAAGAATATTATTATTAGTTTCATCACATGCATATTACATAAAGCTCAACTCTACAGAGAGGCCAGGGAGCAGGAGACAGGGAACAGTGATGTTATTGTGCCCGGAGTGATATTAGAACAATGACCGTTATAAGCTGATGATACTTTATCAACTGAACGGCACAATGGCCGAGGCTTAGCACCCAGTGCTCTATTAGTTGTGACATTATAAATCAGAGAGATCATAAAAATTAGGTCAGTTCTTTGGGCTAGTTGTGTTTGGCTATTTGTTGAGAATTGTTTGTATAGGAAAAAAATGTGTAATCCAGTTTACAGACCTAACGTATTAAAAAATGAGAAATTCAAAAGAGCTAAAACTCAGCTGAGCTCCTTCCCCAGTCGTACCAGTCAGTTTTCTTTGTGGCAGGATGCTGAGCACTTCTAAAAATCCCAAGTGTGCAGTTTGCAGGATTCACGTGTCATTTGTTCTTTGGGAGGAAAAGTCACACTGTTAACACCTAAAACATGTTTACATACTGTCCGCAGTGCTGGGTGCTCCTCAGGGAACAAAGCTGTTGGACAAAGCTTTTTTTGGGGGGGTCTACCACTATATTTTTCCTCAGCTACTTGTTTTATAAACATACATACATATATATATATATATATATATAAAATCTACCTAACAGTACTGGGCTTGTCACACTGAAAACTACAGAGCTAATGCGTCTAACCTTACTATAGTTCTCCCAAGGGAAGAAGATTCTTATGTAGTCAGTGAAGAGGTGCTGAAGTTCAGACAGACATCACCTTCCCTGAAGGTCTTCAGAGCCCTCTCACCACTGCGTGCCCTCCCAATGCGTTTGCCATGTGCAACCTGCACAAGAATTGCGGGTTGAAGCACAGCCGTTGAAGCAGTGACTGAGCAGCAGTACAGCAGAAAATGTAGCTGCAGGAGCAAAGAATGCTTGTCTGTTGAGTG
This sequence comes from Falco biarmicus, assembly GCF_023638135.1. Classification (NCBI taxonomy): domain Eukaryota; kingdom Metazoa; phylum Chordata; class Aves; order Falconiformes; family Falconidae; genus Falco; species Falco biarmicus. The sequence continues at coordinate 5,491,890 of NC_079295.1, read as the reverse complement.
GAGGGGTCAAGAGGGGAAGCAGAATTAGTAAAAGTAAAATCTGAAATGCAAGATGTGATCCATTTATTTTATGTGTTAGAAAAAACATGGGAATTAAAGAATGACTGGAATAAAAGGATGAAAGTGGCTTGACTAGCCAGGTCAAAATCTTTATTCTGTTGCAAACAGTGTGATGAGAGCATGGAAGGTAGGAAAACAGGTTAGTCGATCACATACAGTACTATTATCAGCATGAAAGAGGTAAGAAATTAACTTCAGTAGTTGAGGATGGAAAAGAAAATTAGACCTCCTGCAAATATAACGAATATGGTGCACGATGTCCTTGTCCTCTCCTCTCTCCAGTATAACTTCAGGGCAGTTAAACAGAAATGCTGTTGCAGCCCTGGGGATAGCTGATCAGTACAACCTTTGTACCGGAGTCTCAGGCAGACCAGTAGACATGGCAAATGGGTTTTTGGTAGCATTCCACAGAGATGCAGGTCGTCTAACAGAAGCAGATGTGAGCAGGCTCACTGGAAAGAAGGGGAATGAGTTAAAGAAAGATGTCACAGGTAAACATCAGGCCAGACTGTGAGAGGTTTGATGGGCCTCAAGAGATGCTAGACACCTGCAAGCTTTTCTTGATCTCAAAGGTTTGAATAATAGGACAATTCAGGTTGGAAAGGACCTCAGAAGGTCTCTTGTCTAATCTCCTGCTCCAAGCAAGGTCAGCTATGAGATCAGGTTACTCAAAGCTTTATCCAATCTGGTCTTGAAAACCTCCAAGGTGGGAAACTGCAAAACCTCCCTGGACAACCTGTTCCACTCCTTCACTGTCCTCATCAGCATCTTCTTTTATCTCATCTAAGAAATTAATTAATGCTTCCAGTTGCCAAAGATCTCCTATATCTGTTCCTGCTTCATCCTCATTGATATTGGCACTCTGGAATTGCTTTTATTCTGCTAAGGAGGCATAACTAGCTGAAATTTTTGTGGATTTTTTTTTTTTTTTAGAATTCATCTATTATAAGCTGTGGCAATGTGATGAAAATAAAATACAAGGAGGATGCTGCTTTGCTATAAACTTAAAAAACCTCACCCTTGTTCAGGGGATTGTAAAGCATTAGTAAACAACACTGCCATGTTACGAACAATCTTACGGTGTATTTAAATTCTGTAGGCTAAAAGGCTGTAGCACAGTGATATTAGGAGCTCCCACCTGACTTCAGTACAAGCTGAAAACATTCTATCATAGAACAAGGTTTTCAGTCCCCAGGGATGTTTTATGAAAGAAATGAAGCAGCTGTGCAAGCATTCCTGCCAAAATAATCAACAAAACAGTAACTAACAGTAACTGGAGTAAGTGGCTGTATATTTTGCACCCTGAGAACTGCAGGGAGCCAAAGTGAGAGCAACAGCTGCGAAAGAAGTAGTTAGGGAAATAGAAAAGAACAGCAAGATACTTCATGATACAGATTTTTATTCATTCTGAAGTGTGCATATGTGCCTGCTGAGACAGGGGCCAGGATGCTCATCACCTCTGAGAACTAAAAATCAGCAACATCGTTTGTGTCCCAGACAAAGCAATGATGAATGTTCTTCCCACACCCATGCAGAGAGGTGTGGCACTCTTGTCTTTCATCAGATCTCTATTTGCAGGAAAACAGCTTGCTGGATAAAGCTACTGCATAGCAAGAGCCTTTCATAATGCACACACTAAACCTGGCTGGGTTACCCAGGAAATTTCCTCCAATTAATAATCCTTCCTATCTGAAGACGGCTTTTTTGGATAAATCTGTACAAACTGCAGCATGCCTAAGGGCAGAATATTGGCCCAATTACAGCACACTCCCTCCTTCCGACAAAATGCAAACTTTTCAGTCAGGATGTTGCAGCTGTTTGCAATAAGTTAGGCCAGGAAATGGAGATTGCTTCATACTACTGCAGAGCTGGTGATGATTTTTAAAAATTCGCAGAGGTAAAGTTGTATTTCACAATAAAACATAAACTAAAAACATGAAGCAAAGGCACCAACATCAAGCTGGAAGCCTGCTTAATAACTTTCAAATATGAAAGAGTAGAAGTACAGTCTTACATAAAATGACAGTAACATGGAACAAATAAAAAATCCTCGACCTGTTCACCTCAACTGCCAAGTTTACCAAAAATATTTAGCCTGCTATTGGATCATACAGAAGCTGCTCCAAAGGCAGTGAGAACCACTTGATCCAAGCACACACTACATGCTGTTTGATGAGAAACAAACTATGAAGAATTAAAAAATGAAATGCTGCTAAATCATTTTTCTATGCATGAGGTCAGTGCTACTTGAAAACAACGGCCATCTATTCTGCTAATCAGAAATTGACAGACATATAATAAATCCTTGCAAAAAGACCTATTTACTATCTACAGCTGTATTATAAAGTCTTACTTTTAAGCACAAACTAGATAGAAAATCATTAAAAATTAATCATATTCATGCCTAAGCAGAATTCCCTTTTGTTGTATCTCAGTAAAAACCCTAGCAAATGCTTGAATGGAAAAAAACCAAACAAACAACAAAAAATCTAATGCTAAAATGCAAATGCAAAGAACTTCAATGAATCCAGCTATTTTTAATTAATCATGCTAATTAGCATAGTAAAAGCCTCAAAAGTAAACATGATACCCAAAGGCTACCATTGCCAACTGCCTTTCTTCCCATACAAGAAGACAACTCAAACTACACTGGCATTTGTGAGATTGCTTTATTACTGAACAGCTAGCAGTAGTTAGGTCTAGCAGAAGATACTGTGCCATTCTGCTGTTGACTTCTTAAAAGAACATTTGATACTGGGGCATCAGATCTATCACATTCATCTAAGTGTCTGACATTCTGGCCTTGCTCTGACCAACAGTCAGTACTACAGAGCAGGTGTCAGTAGATGTGCAATTCACTGTTGCATTGGCACATGCTAGTGCAGAACGAGGCTGAAGGGCTTAACCGATTGCTTTCTGACACCTGCTTATATGCTGAAGCATGAGATTTGGTTCTTCTTGTCCTACCGTAGCCTATGAAAAAAGATATTAGTGATCATAAAACTAGTTATTAAAAAAAAAAAATCAGCATTTTAAACAAGGAGTTTCTGTGGCATTACAATTTACCCACCAACTGTGCACAACATCAGTATTTTCCATTCTAAATATATTACAACCCCACTAGCCATCAGTGCTTTTTCTGTTATAAAATTAAATTAAAAAGAGGTAACAATCCCTTCTATTTGATGTCTCCATTCCACCATTCTTCTAGTTCTAACTAATACAATTGTAAATATATTCTCCCACACATCAGGCACATAGTACCAGTGAGGGGTTAGATCAGAAAGATAATTAATGTCAACACTGTTAGCAATCATCTTGCCAATCATCTAGCAAGTATTTCCTCATTGTTGTGCTGTGTAGGGCCAGATACGTAGGCAGAATAGGTGGCGCAACTGTCATTAGAAGCTTTGCTGGGAAGAGGCTGAATACTACAAACCTTCTCCTCCTCCCCCACTCCCCCAAATCACTTCCCTATCTACATATTAGAACAGAAAATCTTTACCATCAATATCCTCTGATCATCCTCAGCATCAGGATATGAGACACACTCACAATTTAGCAATGCCTAGGGACTGAACTGTCCAGTAACTCGACTCAGACCTTCAGCTTTCTCCATCAGCAGTGTGCCTGAGGCAGCCCCATCAAACAAAAACACCTTCGGTTTTTAAAATCTAAAAGCAGCTTGAATAAGACTGAACATTTTATCAAGATAATATATTGACGTATATATTGAATACATTTATCAAGATAAATACTAAGGCATTCTGCATGGCTTTGGAATGGAGTAGGGCCTGAAAGAAAATAGTAAACTGATCTTAGATGTATATTTAGGTTTGATTCATTACATCTGATGTGGAAACTGCCCCACTTTGCTGTTCCGTTTCTACTAGTGTCTTAATTCACCTGAGTTTAGGTATTAATGGCTTCTGTAAACGTGAAAAAATATATTGGTTGTCCAAAATGATTTTAAAATTCTTTTCAAAACAAGCTCTGGCATACTTAGAAGTCATTAAATCTAGGAGCAAATTTTTTATCAGTAGGCAAGGCAGATCAAAAGTGATCTAAGAACAGCACCTATTAAGGTGTAAGACTATTTAAAATTCTTCCCATACTCCTTAAGTGTTTTTTGGTTGGGTTGGGGTTTTTTTGGTTGGTTGGTTTTTTTGGTTGGTTGGTTGGGTTTTTTTAAAGCATTTAGTATCACCTAACTTCCTTCTTTAACTTCTAATTAATTGTTAAATATTTCAAACAATGTTGGTCCACTAAAAAGACAGGCTCTTCTCATAAGAAATTTCTAAAGTCTTCACTCTGGGAACAGCTATTCTTGTCACTTAGGGCTTCATCCTGGAAGGAGTTTATGGTCTCATATAAGCCCGACCTTGTCACCTACGCAGAGCACCAATTATTCCCGTATATTCCACTCCCCATACAATATTTTCCAAATAGTTTACAGTAGTTTTGCTTTTTATACATAATGTATCAACAGAATCTGATCAAGTCCGAATTCAATTCCGAAACCAGTATGGTTTTCAACACAAGAGCTTGCTGAAAGCTTTTGTGCGCTTTTTGACAAATTCCTGGTGATTTATACATGGACCTAACCAAAAATTCAAAAAATCTAGAACTATTTAAGTAGGGAAGCTGTTTTGCAAAACCAATCAGCATCTGTATTGCATCAGCATCTCTGATTTGCTATTTAGAGTCTCTCAATCTCTTCTTAGCATATAATTCTCATACACTGTCCTCAGCTTCCAAACCTGTCTTCTAAGATGATTCAGCTCTTGCCAATTTTTCAATGTTATTCTTGGGTTTTTTTCACTAGCAATTTCATAAGCTTTTCTGTCTACAATTCCAGTATTATATCTCTGCTTCACTCTTTCCTAAGAACAACACGAACTTGGAAATCTGTGGGTTTTCACAGTTTAACTACAAGTTCCTTATTTGACGTCATAAATACATATGAAACATAGAATTCTACAATATAAAGAAATCCTACTAACAAGAATAGGAATATCTAGGATGATTATTATCTAATACAGTATGCTTATGTGCATATAAAAAAATAAAGGTAGAACACTAAATGAGAAAGCATACAGTCTGCTGGAGTCTGGTTTAGTGCATGATTGAAAACAAGTATGACAAGGTCTCCTGGCAACACTCTGTGTGAAGATACAGTAAATAAATAGGTGTAAGTTACATGCACTGAGTGCTAGAGCCTTCATTTCTTATCCAAAAATATTTAAATGGTTCTATGTGCTGTTAAGGAGCTGTAAGACTGTATTTAATGGACTTATTTAACAGAGGATTACAAGTCAATTAAATACTTGAGATAAAAAGTACAACAAAAGGAGAGTAATAATCATCTTCCTCTGATTTTTACAGAGATCATGACCTCTATCTAGTTAATACAATTTTTAATCAGATATCTTAATGCAATTTCTGCAGTAGCTTTGAACTAATAGAGTAAATCGGATAGTTCCAAGAGCTGGCTACGAGACCTCTTCAGCAGGTATTTGCCAAACCTGCCTGTTCTGCTTTAATTGTGCTGAATACTGTATAAATTCTTTAAAGTTGTGACCGACTTATCACTTAGACTCTGCTCATCAGTAAGCCAGGCACAGCCTGTGACACTGCTGTTCAGGGGGTTTGAAATTTTGAATTGCCTTTTGAGTTTGAACACTGTTCACAAGAGGATTTTGACCACAATTCCAAACTACAAAACGTGAAGCCCTAACACTGCCTCAAGGGGAAGCAGCACAGCCTTGTGCATTCCACACAGCAATAAACCAGCGACGAAATTGTCATCCCAACATCGACATCAACAGCGAGAATGAGGCAGATCAATTTACCACAGCCCCCTATTTAACCTATGTTACACACGACGTTTTGAGGGTTAACAGCCATTTTGGGGGTTAATTAATTACCACTTATTACTTTCTGCATACTATAAATGCTCATTATTACTGCAATATAACTTCTGTATATTGTTACTGAAAGAAAAAATGGCTTGCTTTTCCTTTTTACCATGCAGTTGTGCTAGAAAACTGTAGTACTCCTAGTCTAATGAGTTAAAAGAAGCAAAGAAATGTTTATTCCTTAAAAATTCCTCCCAAATGCTCAGCTGTCCGCCTGCAACAACTAAGAAACAAGTTCCCAAGAGATTTTGTTAAGCACTGTGCTTTCTTTCTCTACTCGGAGAGAGTACACACCCAGCTCCTCTGTGATCAGCAAACAGGAGACAAATTCATCTCATCTTGTTAAAGAAGGCAGTATAATTTCATAAAACAAAAGAACTTCTGCCACATAGATCACCGTTTTTAATGTAATCAGCATTTGAAGCAATCTGGGTTTTCTTGTGTATACTTCTTTGCATGTTCTCTCCTGGGCTTCATTTATCAAACAGGGATGGAGACAGCCTACATTGCCAGACGGACCTTTGATCTGACGCCCTGCAGCCACTTGTGTGTTATCTCATGTTCTAACCTACTTACGGTTTTTTCCCCACAGAGTGCTATGTATCAGAAGTAGCAGAATTTTCATTGTACCAGTTTGGTCCTGTAATTCAGATATAAGTGTACTGACATAGTTTTATGACTGAGATAATGTTATTGACTATTCTTGGTGCATTACACATAGTCCACACTAGAAAAATCTACCGCACTCCTCAAGTACCTATTTTCAGTTTCCATATCAAGGACTGAAATTCATTATCTCCCTGATAATCATTTTTCAACATTTCATTGAGGATGGAAACCAGCTGAGAATTGGTTCACAGAGAATGAAGAACGGTTGCCAGTTTCCCCTTCTTTTGAGAGAACTTTTACTTATTTCAACTGGAATAATTTTAGAAATTTATGTTCCTTGATTACAATTATTTGTTATGCCTCTTTTTTTTTTGTTCTGGTCTGGAGAGAATCAAATGTAGTCACATCTTGCTTGTGTTGCTTGCAATTCTACCACAAAAGTGTAGCTCCATAGTTTAGTTTCATACGCTACTACTGCTAAGCCACTCTAAATTTTCCTCCTTCATGCCCATATAAATTGATACTGACAGAACCGTCACCTTCAATCTGTTGAGACTGAAAGCAAAATTTTGCAAAGGTTGTTCACTCTAAATTCAGTATTCTTATTTCTGACTTCCGCTGCTTACCAAGGTCACTACTTCTGAATATGTCTGTCAAGTTAGGCTGATACTCTCATATTCTTTTTAAAAGGTTTTAAAAGTTTGCTCTAACAGCACTAGCTGAACTTAAAATGTGTGTAGGCTGAGATTTTTAACTTACAGATATGTAATGTTAGTTTTGGATTGTTTTTTTCCCAGTCAGCTGCCTTACTGTCTTGATTTCAGAAGTGCTAAATAACCAGTGTCTTTCATTAAGGAAATGCTGGAATATTTATAAAAATTATGTTACTCAAATGTTCAATGTTGCAAACTTGTAAGATTTATCTAGGCTATTTCTCTTACATATGCTAATGTGTGTCACTGTCAGAAAGACCTTTTTTAAGCTTTCCTAAACTACTGTCAAATTCTGAGCCATGGTCAATGTTTTGCTAAATACCCACCAGTTAAAATACATGCCAGGAATTATGTAACGTTGCTTCTCCCTCCCTTGTGCTTACTCTTGCTCCAAACGGTGGACTGTTGTATTAAAAGATCAGCATTACGAACACTAGGAACTCTGTCAAGATTACTGCAGTTTCAAAGAACTGCATCAGCTACAGACAAAACTATTAACATGCAAAGCCTACCAACATTTACATTGCTGGTTTCTTAGCTTCTAGTGGTTCTGCCTTGGAACAGAAGGAGACCTCTTGAGAGCTATTATACTCCCTAAAAAATGAGATTCTTACAACTCACAGTAGTTACAGCCCTTTTGTACTACTATACATCCTTCTTCCTTAATCATAACAGCTGTAATTACTCCAAAACTGGTGGGAAAAGTGGGAAGAGTATAGGGTTAGCAATGGTGTTTCACAGGAAGGTAGTCGAGGAGAACAGTTAAATCTCAGTGATGTTTAAACTCTAAATAAGTTGACAACCATAGTAATACATAGGACACATCAACTTGCTACTATTGAGTTTTGCCTTCAGATTTTATGTCAGCATGACAAATGGAAGATGCTTTTGTGCTGTGGTATTCCAAAATAAGTGTTTCATGAGGTCTATTCTGTGAGCTTTTCTGCCAGAGTTCTGCTAGCTGTGTAATCCTTGGTCTGCTGCCCCATGAGAACTTCATCAGAATATTTTCCTTCCAGCTACTGAGATGAAGTGTCTAGGCTGCCAAGCAAGCATGGTAGTTTAAAACAGTCCACATAAAAACTGCAATAAAATTAAAATAGATGCAAATTCACCATTCAGTGCAGTGATTTTTTGTGCACTGGGTAGTTTTCTGATTGTGGCTTCATAAAGCAAAAATAGCCTCATTCTAAATACAGAAATAGTAATAGGCAGAACATGTGAAGAAAAGCCAAGACTTCCAAGTTCTGTTCCTCACTCTTCCAACTCACACAACTTTGGTTTAGATTTCTTCTCTGTATTTAACTATCTCAGTCAGGCATTTTGAGTTCTATGGACACTTAAAGCGGACCACCAAGTATCATATTCATCATAAAATGATGGTGAACAAGTACAACCCTCAAGACTGAATGCTCTAGTAAGATATAAGTTATTTGGGTCCCAGGTTGTTTTGCTCTGTGTGCAGGTTGGTTTGTACCAAAGCTAGAAGTAGAGGTAAAAAAAAAAAAGCAAAAAAAAAAAAAAGCTAGAGAGGAATCAGGACAAGGAGTAAACAGGAAGCCCTCAGCATAGTGTAAGACACACAAAGAATGAAGTATAAAAATAAGTGAAGTCCAACAAAGTCTGACAACATGGCCTCTGCAACATTAGAACTTGAAAACCTAAGAGTTTCCTTCCAAATAACTTCCCTCTCCAAAGCTGGGAAAACTACATTATCTCTCCTTGGTGTCCAAGTGGCTATATTTGCTCACTAGCAAGCACTAAGTCCAACTGTCTGTAAAAATGAGAACAAAGGGAGAAAAAGCACTTCAGCGCACCACACTTAATAAAACAATCTCCGTAAGATCCTAATCCAACTGGGCGTCTTAGAACAAACAGCCTTACCATCACTCTTGCCTCAGAGCGCTTGCAAAGGCATGTCCCCCTTTCTCCAGCCTACTCAGACATGTGCTGGGCTGCCCAAGCTCACGCTCAGGTTACAGTCCCACAATTTGTTTCAAAGAACGTCTTCAGAATTTCTTAGTGATTAATTATTCTTTATTGTCGGCGCCGGGTGTACGGGGGATCCTTCCACCAATCGTACCCACCCAGAGGGGCAGATTATCTTATATTTATATAATGAAACAATGAATATTCCATTAACGCCTATACATATTCATCACCTGAACCCGCCTACCCTCGCTTCGTATGTTAATTAGCTTATCAGTCCTTCACGCTTGCGCAGATTCTTCCAAAAATTGTGGGCCGGGGTCTTTAGAATGTGGGCAGTGGTCTATGGGAGGAAGGCCGTAGGTCTTCCTCACGGTGTACTTTTCACCTTAGGTCTCAAAAGTGATGAGTTGGCAGACTTGTAGAAATCTTTCCCGGGGTTTTTACAATACTCCTTGTTAATTTGACTCAAGGCCATCCTGCTGTCCCGTTATCTCCTTGGTAGGGCAGCTTGCTTTGCAGATAGGGAGGACAGCTCCCCTTTCAGAGATTTGCAACTTTCTTGCCAGAACAGTCTATATGATCTTTCAGACATTTTAACCCCTTTGTTGCTATACAATTACAAGCTTATTTATGCATTAAAATGAATATTGATTTATGAGTACAAACTTGACCATATTATTTACAACTTATTCACATCATTCCCCCCTTTTTCTCGATACAAGCAAATTCTTTTGCATTATATATATTTTCTCATGTTTATGCACCAGAACATGCACCTAAACACTACGCATGCATATACACCAAACACTGTAAAAACTACTAACATAGTAAAAATCTGTTTTATCCATCGTAGGTCAGGCAGCCAGGAGGTTAACTTGTTCCATATTCCCTCAAAGCTCCAAGAGAGATCATCCTTTGTAATCTCATGTAATATTCTGGTTTGTTCCCAAATCTTTTCTAAATCCAAAGTTACTCTCTTGTCATTGTTTATGTATGTGCAACAACTTGTATTTATTAGTGTGCACACTCCTCCTTCTTTGCTAAGTAGCATATCAAGTGCCAGTCTATTTTGTAAGGTCATTCTTGAAATGCTTTTAATTTCCTCTTGTTGTGCCTGTATGGCATCAGTAGTAAAGTTCATGGCAATTTCCATAGTAGCAGAGAGGTTTACTAAAGCTTTTTCTAATTCACTTACTCCCAACCATGGAAAAAACCAACGAGCAAAACTATGAAAGGCAGTAGGTCTCTGTATAAGAGGATTTGTACTTTCTCGTCTAATCCTTTTAATATATGATCTAATTAGTCCTTGTGTCAGATTATGAACTATGAAGATGTGCGGAACAACAGGCCCTACAGCACATTCACCCTGCCAGCCCAAGGGTAAAACCTTTCGGGCTTTGTCTCCGCATATCCAGTACCATCCAGTCCCTGAGGGAGTGGGCCATCCCTTAGGAGTAGTATTGTTTTTCCTCCTGGTCTGGTTTTTATTCCAAAGATTTGCCCCTCCATATTTCCAATAGGATGTACAATTGGGGTACCCGCCTATGAAGACTGTTTTCCCGCATCTTTTATCGGTCGAATTGCCTCCTGTTTCAGGTTCGGTCTTATTCAAGGAGCACCTTTGGACACACGGGACACCTCTACTAGAGTTCAAAGGAGCATTGATATCCAGTGACCAAGACAATTCCTTAACTTCTAATTGGGTGTACTCTGAAATAGTCATTTTTGAAAAAGCCGCATGTATTTCGGAATCATTCGGAAATGCACTACCTATCAGGGGAAATCCCCGACCTGCATTTTCAGGCATTTGAGTACAAATCCAGCAAGAGGTTAGGTTGAAATTCTGAACAATATTCCTTAGTAATTGTAAATACATATTCTGGTCCCATGCATTGACATTCCCTATCCACAACCCGGATATCAAGGTAATTATTGTCCATCCTTTCGACACAACCGTAACTTTAGAGGTTCCATTTGCGTAGCTTCCCATCGTGAACCTGGAGCTTTTTTTACTCTCGAGTAGTGGATCCAAGCGACTTGTTCCTTAATCTTGATAGCAGTATGAGTTGTCAACAGTACTTGATGCGGTCCACTCCATTTTTCCTCCAAAGGTTGCCCTGAAAAAGTCTTTATATATACATAGTCACCTGGTTTGAAAGAATGAACTGGTTGATCTAATCCTCTGGCCCTGGTTCCTAGAACGTGCTTTTGTACCTTACTCAGTTGTTTCTGTAGTTCAGATACATAATTATATAAGTATTCTGATCCTAGCTGTGTTAAGTTTTCTCCGCTAAACAAAAATTGATAAGGCCTTCCATACAAAATCTCAAAGGGGCTTAAATTTTCTCTCACTCTTGGTTTAACTCTGATTCTTAATAATGCTAACGGGAGAGATTGTGGCCATGTCAGATTAGCTTCTTGTCCTATTTTAGCTATTTGTTGTTTAATTAAATGATTCATTTTTTCTACCTGTCCACTTGCCTGTGGCCTATAAGGAGTATGTAATTGCCAGTCTATCCTGAGAATTCTGCTTATTTGCCGTACTATTTGTGCACAGAAATGAGAACCCCTGTCAGAAGACATTGCGGCTGGGATCCCAAAACGTGGGATTATCTCGTTTGTCAGAACCTTAACCACCTCTCTTGCTTTATTCGTTCGACAGGGAAAGGCCTCGGGCCATCCTGAGAAGGTATCAGTTAATACTAATAAATACCGATACCCCCCTTTTCTAGGAAGTTCTGAGAAATCAATTTGCCATTGTTCTCCGGGATAGTTTCCTTTACCAATTATCCCAAACCTCACTTTATTTTGAGTATTGGGGTTATTGTGTAGACAAACGCTGCATTGTTGAGTTACCTGTTTTACGGTAGTATACAAATTTCGCCCTACCATTATCCGACTCAAACTCTGATATAGAGTATCAGCACCCCAGTGCGTCCTATTGTGTTCTGTAAAAACTATAGACCAAATTAAGTTGGAGGGTATTATTACACGGTTGTCTTTCAGATATACCCATCCATTTACCCCTTTTTTACCTTTCAGATCCTCAATTAATTTTAAATCTTCCTTCGTATAACTCGGCTTTTGACTTACATCTATAGTTTGGATTTTACTGTCTGGTATTAAGGACAACGCTTTTGTGTCAGCTGAGTCAGCCACTCGTTTGGCCTCTTGGTCTGCTAATCGGTTTCCTATTTCAAATTCAGCATTCCCTCTCTGGTGTCCCCGACAATGCATAATAGCCACTTTTTCTGGTTGCTTTACAGCTTCTAATAATTGTAAAATTTCTTCTGCATGCTTTATCTGTCTTCCTTGAGCAGTTAACAGTCCTCGTTCCTTCCAGATTGCTCCATGAGCATGCACCACACCGAATGCATATTTGGAATCTGTCCAAATATTTATCTTCTTTCCCGCCGCTAGCTCTAATGCTCGTGTCAGAGCAATTATCTCTGCTTTCTGGGCAGACGTCCCAGGGGGCAATGGTTTAGACTCAATTACCTGTTTGGTGGTGGTAACGGCATACCCTGCTTTACGTTGTCCTTGCTTCACGAAGCTGCTTCCATCAGTGTACCAAGATTCGTCGGCATCCTCTAAAGGTTCTTCTTTAAGATCTGGTCGGCTCGAATACACAGTTTCCATTGTCTCTATACAGTCATGGACCACCGGTTCATCCAGAGTTCCGCTGAGAAAAGAAGCTGGATTCACAACATTAGTGACAACAATCTCCACGTCATCTTGTTCCACTAATATTGCCTGGTACTTTAAGAATCTCTGCGGTGAAAGCCAGTGGTTTCCTTTCTGTTCCAAAACTGCTGAGACTGTATGGGAGACTAGCACTGTCATCTTCTGTCCCATCGTAAACTTTCGGGCCTCCTGTATGTTAATAACTACTGCAGCAACAGCCCGTAGACATCCAGGCCATCCTTTGCTTACTTCATCTAATTGTTTGGAGAAGTAAGCTACTGCCCGCTTATAGGGACCCAATTTCTGTGCTAGTACTCCTAAGGCTATCCCTTGTCTTTCATAGGAAAACAGGAAAAAAGGTTTCGAAAGATCCGGTAACCCCAAGGCTGGAGCTTTCATTAATTCCTGCTTTAACTGCCTAAAAGCCTTCTGTGCTTCTCCAGTCCAAACCAATTTGGATTGATCCTTCTTAACCATCTCATACAGAGGCTTCACTATCAGTCCATAATTATAGATCCAAAGACGACACCAACCTGTCATTCCCAGAAAAGTCCGCAGTTCCTTTACCGTTCGCGGTTCCGGTGTCCGACAAATGGTTTCTTTACGTTCTGTTCCCAGCTCTCGTTGTCCTCCCGAGACCTCGAATCCCAGATAAATCACTCGTTGCTGGACCAGTTGGGCTTTCTGTTGAGAAACTCGATATCCATTTAGTCCCAGAAAATTAAGCAGGCTTATCGTCCATTGGACACAGCCCTCTCTTGTCTCAGTAGCTATTAAGAGATCGTCTACGTATTGTAATAAGGTTCCTTCAGAGTCTGGGGTCGACCAGGACTCAAGCTCCTTAGCTAATTGATTCCCAAAGATAGTCGGGCTATTTTTAAATCCCTGGGGTAAAACTGTCCAGGTAAGCTGCGTTTTTCTCCCCGAATCAGGGTTTTCCCATTCAAAGGCAAATAACTTCTGACTTTCCTTGGCTAGGGCCAGACAGAAAAAGGCGTCCTTCAAATCCAGTACAGTAAACCAAACTTGACTGCTTTTTAGTTTAGTCAATAGAGTGTATGGATTGGCCACTACTGGATGTATATCCTCAGTGATTTTATTTATGGCCCTTAAATCCTGAACTAGCCTATAACTCTTTCCATCTGCCTTTTTGATTGGTAATATGGGCGTGTTATATTCTGATTCACACTCAATTAGTAGCCCATATTGTAAAAATCTGTCAATTATTTCTTTAATTCCCCTCCTATCCTCTATCCTTAGAGGATATTGTTTAACCTTCACAGGCTCTTTCCCCAATTTCAACCTTACAGTTATTGGAGTCACATTCTTGGCTTTTCCAGGAATTTCGGTAGCCCAAACTCCTGGGTACACTTGATCTGCAATTTCCGGAGGCACTTCACTTCTAAGATTAGTTTGTATCAATGCTAAGCTTAGTACATTTATTAACTGTTCTTCCCTTATTCTTAGCCTCATTTTTCCTTTCTCAAAAACTATTTCTGCTTCTAATTGTTCTAATAAATCCCGACCCAATAGTGATTTTGGTGACCCCGGTAAGTACAAGAACTTATGTATTCCCACCTGTTTCCCTAATTTATACTTTAGCGGTTTTAGGAAAAAGGCTTTTTGTTGTTGGCCCGTAGCCCCCACTACAGTCACAAAGTCTTTATCTTCTGGCATTAGCTTTTGATTTAACACCGAATAGGAAGCACCTGTGTCTATTAAAATTCCATTTCTTGTCCCGAGTTCCCTAGCTCTATTTTAACCAGAGGATCTGCTAGGGTAGATTCTCCTGGTCGACTTCATTGATCCGATGAAACATTTGCTATCATGTTTCGAGCTCCCCCTCGCTTTGGACACTCCCCTTTCCAATGGCCTACCTCTTTACAATAGGCACACTGATCTGATCTTAGAGGTGGTTGCTGGGTCCTTATTCGTTTCCCATCTCCCCTATTTTTAACTCGAAAAGTTGGTCCCTGATTATTTAATGCAGCTACTGTTGCTGCTGCAATAGTCTGTCCCAGTTTCTGTCTTTCCTCCCCTTCCCGGTTTCTAAACACTCTCCATGCTTCCTCTACCAGTTTTTCTAAGTCTCTCATGTCTGCCCCTTGTAATTTTTGGAGTTTTTTCCTTATGTCTTCTGTTGATTGTCCCAGAAACAATGAAATCAATTGTAATTTACCCCCTTCTGAGGACGGATCTATCGTTGTAAATTTTTGCATAGCTGTTCTTAAACGTTCCAAAAATTCTGTGGGGGTTTCAGACGGTCCTTGTTTTATAGTGTACAACCTGGACCAATTTACAGATTTGGGAATAGCATTTTCCAGGGCAATTCTTATCCATTCCTGATACCTTTTTAGTAATCTATAGTCGTTACCATCATTATAGTCCCAATCGGGGTCTGCTCTCGGGACATGTACTTCCACAGTTCCGGGCAGAACCCCTGAAGCTATTTGCACTTGCACATGCGTCCGGGCTGTTTTTATTACCAATTGCTTCTCTGTTTCCGGCAGAGCTGCTAACATTATTTCTATGTCTTTCCAATCCGGATCTAAATTTTTCATAATTAATTCGAACCTGTTAGCCACCTCCTCCGGGTCATCCCTATAACCTTTTACAGCTTCCTTCCACGAATCTAATTCACTAGTGGTAAAAGGAATTTTAATTCTAACCGGTCCATTAGTCCCCACAGCTTGTCGCAGAGGGGCTTGCATCACCGGTCCCGACTGGTTACTTATTCCTGCCTTACTCCTTGTACGTGCAGTAATCGGGGTAAACCCTTTTGAATTCTTACAGTCCTCGCCCCCCTCATCCACAGACTTCTCCGTCCGGATACTTTCCATATTCGATAGGGGTGGAACATAATCCTCCATCCTACTTTCTCCCTCCTCTGGCTCCCCTAACTTTAGACATCTCTGACCGATACTACATGCAGAGCAACACCTCTTCAACTTTCCTTTCCCATCTTTTCTCATGTCCCTTTCCATTGCTAATATTAAGGGATCCTGTGGAGCTAGATTAATTCCACACCCTTTTTGCCACTCTGGATGATTTCTCAGGGTAAAAAACATATCTGCATACATTACTTCATCCCATTTTCCTTCTCTTCGCAAAAATAGCATTAACTGCAACAAGGTATTATAATTTATAGTTCCGTTAAGTGGCCATTTCTCACCATCTTCCAGCTTATACAACGGCCACCACTGATTGCAGTACTTTATCAATGTTTTCTTATTCACACTTCCACCAGCAGACCCTCCAATAACCCTCCAGTGACTCAGAACACATCCTAACGGGCTTTTCTTTAAAATCCCACCACTCTGCTTTCCTCCCATTTTTCCAGCTTACACTCACAGAACACACTTATCACTTACAGAATTACTACTTACAAAATGCAACACGCAGGTATCTTTCTACAGCAACACCAAGAGCTCACTATTATTATCAAAATATAGCCGAAATCACAGTAACAATTATCAAAGTCAAATTCCACATTCCATAAATCCGGTAACCAAAATAAGCAACACTGCAGCAAATAAGCTTTATAAGCAAACTTGCCAGATTCCAGATGGCAATTAAATGTTGATAAAACCCAAACAAAACCAGAAGTATACTTAGGGTGCCAGCCACAGAAGTATACCTGAGTTTTCCAGACCAGATGTATACCCGAGAAACTAGTTCCCAAGCATACCCAGATGTATACCTGAGAAACTAGTTCCCAAGCATACCCAGATGTATACCTGAGAAACTAGTTCCCAAGCATACCCAGATGTATACCTGAGAAACTAGTTCCCAAGCATACCCAGCAGTTACCCTGCGGAAATCAATTTTCTCGTCTTACGGGTAACCCCAGATTACCGGTAATACCAGAATACAGCAATAAAGAATATTATCACTTACAGAAGATGGGATTCTTGTCTGCCTCCGCAGTGATCCGATGAGTTGGGGAGTCCCTCCGGGAAAATCCCCGGGGGTACCCAAGGGAGTCCACTTCCCAGCGGGTCCTACGGTCAGGCAGAGAGCCGTCCCATCTGGGGTGCCAGATTGTTTCAAAGAACGTCTTCAGAATTTCTTAGTGATTAATTATTCTTTATTGTCGGCGCCGGGTGTACGGGGGATCCTTCCACCAATCGTACCCACCCAGAGGGGCAGATTATCTTATATTTATATAATGAAACAATGAATATTCCATTAACGCCTATACATATTCATCACCTGAACCCGCCTACCCTCGCTTCGTATGTTAATTAGCTTATCAGTCCTTCACGCTTGCGCAGATTCTTCCAAAAATTGTGGGCCGGGGTCTTTAGAATGTGGGCAGTGGTCTATGGGAGGAAGGCCGTAGGTCTTCCTCACGGTGTACTTTTCACCTTAGGTCTCAAAAGTGATGAGTTGGCAGACTTGTAGAAATCTTTCCCGGGGTTTTTACAATACTCCTTGTTAATTTGACTCAAGGCCATCCTGCTGTCCCGTTATCTCCTTGGTAGGGCAGCTTGCTTTGCAGATAGGGAGGACAGCTCCCCTTTCAGAGATTTGCAACTTTCTTGCCAGAACAGTCTATATGATCTTTCAGACATTTTAACCCCTTTGTTGCTATACAATTACAAGCTTATTTATGCATTAAAATGAATATTGATTTATGAGTACAAACTTGACCATATTATTTACAACTTATTCACATCAATTTCAGCCAAGGTGACCAAGTCCCTGGTTCTAGGAGACCCGTATTACAGTAACACAAGCAAGCTGCTACTTCTGTACCTGCAGCCCATCCTGCTCAGGCCTGCCTACTCCTTCAAAGCAATCTGTATTTTATCTTCAAGAAAATATCAGTGTACATAGCATTAAACACAGTACTTATTGTCAGGGAGGCACTCCCAACAGGAAATAGAAGCAAGCACATTAACTATCCTTCTAGTTGTCTTCAGGCTTCCTCGCCCAGCTTGCAAAAAGCATACTTACTGGGCAGGCTGGCCCTGTACTCGGAGTGTATTGGGTGCAGTTCTCTTTTCCTTTTCTTGCCAGGCAGAAATATTAGCACCAATCTCATTTTGCATCAAGATACCCCAGTCCAAAGTAATTTAAATGAGGCGTAGGTCCGTGTGGTGTTCACAAGCAGTTCCAAGCCACTCATACCCCTGCTTCTTAGCAGCATCAACAGAAGGATTTCAGGCCACCAGGCTTCCAGCTTCATACTTCAAACAAAATGTTTGTTGTAAGACAGAGCACTTGATTTTTTAAAGATCCCTGAACATTCAGTGCTCAAAATGTGTGTCTGGAAATCTGATCCTATACTCAAACTAGACTGTTACTATAGTAAACCTGCGTGTCGGTTATTCAAAGCACGTAAGGGATTGCCATCCCAGCTTATGATCTCTCTGTAACAAAAGAGAGTTCATAAACAAAAGACAAAACCAAATCTTTTAGTTCTACCTTTCTAAGTCAAACTACCACTCACATGAACTTCCCAACCCTCTTTTAAACTCTAGCAAAGTCCACAATAAGGTGTTCTGCACTAAGGAAGGAAAGATTATGAGAACTAAAGGTCAAACTGTATTCTCAGCCACAGCAACAGAAGACCTGGAGAAAGGCCCTTGTGTTCATCAGAGTTACTTCAGTTTCACACTGAAGAACCCAGAGTAGACTTGGAAAAGCCTGGGTTTAAACCCCCTTCTATTTAAATCATCAAACAAAGAACTATGCTGGGAGTATTTTATAAACAAACTGCTTGGTCCAGCACTTTTGGAGCGCAATCAGATGGTCGAGACTAACGATAAAGTGATGCTACACAAGTTGTCAGCTATTTTCACAACAGCCTTAAAATCTTTCATGTGAAAGTGATGAAATGCTGTTTTTAATTAGAAAATTAAGAATTTTATACATCCAACCTGTGGAAGTTTTGTGCAAAGGAGTTCTCAGATTGCTTTAATAGTGTATCAGAAGTAAATAATGGAAAAAACTGACTGTACAAGTTCATAAAAGTGCTCAGACTTCTTGTTTTGTTTGCAGTAACAGGACTTTTAAAGTAGAATGCTTAGAGGGTTTGCAAGGTTTCTTTTGCAACGGATAATCTAGACACTTAGCCTAAGGAAACAAACCATGACTTTATATAGATTCTGGTACACAGATCACGATCCCTGGTTGTGTAAAGTAACCTAACTCCTTTCAAATCCTAATGTCTCAACCAAAGGATTACTGTAAAGCAAACCCAACTAATTTCAACAATTCGAATTTTCTTAGACTGGTATGAGTTAGTAAGTAATTAAAATATAGGTTCAACTGAGAAGTTAATGTTGACAGCAGTGTTACCTCCCAGAATTTACTCACATGGATTCTGATGTTACAATGTCCGACTGCAAAATAACCCAGGATGAGAACTGAAAATGTTCCAAAAAAGACAATGAAATTAATAAATGCAAATTCTCTCTGACCACGCTGTCACCCTTCTAGGAGCCTCATCTACCTGCCTTGTATCCCAGGCTCAATTCTTTCTTTGACTATCTCTGGATTCCTGAACACCCAGCACAGTTTCAGCTTGCTCTCTTGTGGCCAACATTAGAGCTACAATCGTCCTGGTCCTGTTTAGTTCCAAGGACCTCCACACATGGTTTTTCTAGAGCATGATGTTTCCACAGATTACTGTCATGTACAGCTGAACCTCGTCAATGACTCAAGTTTGAACCCACAATCAAGTTATTGTGGCTTAACATATTACCAAGCATCAGCTTAGATACACAACTGAGCACATGCAGACATCTAGCCCACAGCAAAGCACGGAAATGTAGCACTTTAAGCCCTAAAGGCATTATCAACACGACCCTGTACCTCTCACATCTGTAAAGTTATCTGACACAAATGTACTGCCAACATCTTGAAAAGAGGTGTTCAGGAGTGATAGAGGTTTTCAGAAGGACAGCCTAACATTTTCAGCATGCTTTTAGCAACAGTCTGTCAGAGCTTAAGCTTGGTTATTTGAGAATGTCTTGGTCACCTGTTTGCTAATGCTTGTATTTTCTGACATCAGTAATTACTGCCCGGTTTGTAACTATTTACATTGATTGTGGGGTAATTTGTGTCATTTTGTATACTCTTAATGATGCCAGATGCTGAAAAGGTGAAGACATTAAAAGACTCTGAAATATTCCTTGATACTTTGTAAACATTGCATCAGGCATTATTAACCTCCTAAAAACAGCTTCATGCTAGAAATGGTTCAGAGCACCAGAGCTGGCACAAGAGAAATGCACAGACACAAGTAGATTGACCAGAGATGAATCACTGAACGACATTGCCCACCTCATTGCCAGAGCAGCTCCTGAGTCATCTCACCACCTCTCATGACGAGCAGTGCAAGCACATCGCAAAAGATTGAACTACAGCATCCCTGAAATAAGGTTGAATTAAGATGTCACAGCCCTGCAAGGACAGATAAAAGGTACCGACGTTTTCCTTTGTTGAGTTTTAAACAGCTGCTCTTATTGTGGATATGAATGTAAGTTCAGAAGTAACCATGTTGCAGGAATCCATTAATTTTACAAAGGACTTATCAAAAGCACATTCCATATCAGTAGAAGAATCAACAATTCATAGTAAGACCAGAAGTTGAAAACATTCCCCATTTACTATTATATCTCAAGACCATTATCATCTCTCTTATGAGCCAAGCAGTGAAACATTCCCAGAAGCAGTGTGATGAGTTTTTGATTAATAAACATTAACTATATTTATTACTGAACATGAAAAGGATCATCAGTACAGAAATTACACTTTGACTACCGGGTTACTTGATCATCAACCTTTGTAACGTATCAACAGCAAATAACATACTCAGGCAGCAGAGGGTTAGGAGGCGCTCAGATTAAAGAACAAGAGTGACAAACTACAAAGCACACTGGATATGTGACCCAGACGTGTTTATTGTAGAATTTGAAGGACAAGCCCCAGAACCTCTCCAGCTCCTAGGCAACGGTCCCCCAGCACCTTTAGTTAATCTGCTTTGGAACTGGCAGAAAGAGATAAGCGCTGGCACACTGCGGAGAAAGGCGGATCAGCTATCTAACCTGCCTCCCCGCACAGTCCCGCAAGCAGCCATGTTGATGCGAGGGTGGAGGCAGCAGCATGTGGCTGAAGGTGGAGGGAAGAGCAAGACTGACATTTTATGAAGCTGTAACCTCAGTTTCTCTTTCTGTTAAAGGCAAGTAAGTGTAACATTTGCAAGTCACTGTGTTGTCAAACATTCTTATAGCCAAATTCTTTCTTCATGCTTCTGCTAGGAGCCAAAATCCTTATTCTCCCTAGACCACTGCCAAAAATTCCAACCAACATCACAGACATTCCAACCAAGCTCACGGGTACCACCAAAACAAGGTGGCATCTTACTCACAAGCTCTAAGTATTATCAAAATACATAATACATATGATTGTGTGAGCCACAAATCACAAAGCAACAAAAATCAACACTCCTACCATCCTTAAAGGAGCAAATATTTCAAGTAATTCATGAAGATTTGCACAACGTTTGCAGCACAGTCAGCAGCACAAGGGCTTGTAGGATTTTATGAGATTTCTATCCCAACTGAGCTATCAGTAGCAGTCTGTATATCTGGAATGACTCTTGAGTCTTTAGAATAATTACACAATATTTAAAAAGAGCAAAAGGGATAACATGAGACAAAACAAGAACTGTAATGTTCCTACATTAACCACCTTGGCAAACTCCCCACCGATATCCACTAATACTTTATTAATAAATAAATAAATATATAAAGCATTTTCCATGAAAATCAGCAGACTTATTTCCCGAGATATGTTTCATTCACCAACTAACTCAGTGATCAGAGCATGTAACTCCTTTCATAATTAAATCAACCTCTGTCTTAATTTTTTTGTTCCTCGGGTGTGATTGAAAGACATTTTCAAAACCTTCTGGTCACACTAGTTGGCTCCTTTCACTATTTCTCAACCTAAATTTATTTATGATAGCAAATCACAATAATATTATTTGTCCTCACACTATTATCATCCTGCCATTTAACTTCCTTAAACATATTTATAAAGACAGGTGCATCACTGCTATGTATCTATAGTAGAATGGAAGAAACAGAGAATTGTTAAGGCTATCGTCTACCCAAGAGGAAAACATATAATTTTATTATCTGTAAATGTTATATAATTCATCTCTCCCCTGGAACACCTTTAAGCAAACTGCACAAAGGTATTTCAGCGCAAGCTGCCCGACTCCAGCCCAGGGTCACCACCACACCAGTTTCAAGGCAAAGCACTTCCTTTTATTTTTCGTTTTATCTGGTTTTTTTTCAAGCTCCACAAGGCCCACAGGCCAAACACCTGAGCCTTGCCAGCGCCTCAGGGACAAGGTGAGAACTCACCCAGGCCCGAGAGCTCTACCTGCGCGGCAGGACGCGGCCGGCCCCGGGAGGAGCGAGTCGCCTCACGCATTCCCGCCACTCACACCCCCATCGGCTGCCGCGCCGCGCCGCCCCGCCCGCTCCGCGCGTGCTCAGTGCTGACTGGTGCGCCGCGGCTCCGGGCTGCGGGTGCATGCGCAGACGCCCCGCCGCGCTGCTTGCGCATGCTCCGCCGCGGCGGAGGGGGCCGGCTGCCGGTGGCGTTGTGCGGCCGGCGGGGCCCGCTTTGAGGGGCCATGTCGTGTCGGGCGTCGCGACAGGAAGAGGGGGAGAGCGCGAAGCTGCGGCACAAGGAGGAGCTGAGTCGGAGGGTGAGCTGAGGCGGCCTGCTGCCGGCGGGGGAGGGGGAGCGCCACGGGGCGGCCTGAGGCTGCGGCCCTGCCTCCCCGCCGCGTACCCCGGGGTGCTCTGGGCTGCGCAGCCCGGGGCCGTGCTGCTGAGGGGGCCCTGCGGCCTCGGGTGTGATCAGCGCGCTGATGCGGCGGGCGAGTCCTGTCCGGAAGCCGGGGCTCCTGGTAGGGGGTTCTCGGCGGGGAGCGTATGTCGTGTAGCGAGTGCTTGTCGGCGATGCTGTTGGCTCTCTTGTCAAGATGGGTTTTTTTGGTTCTTACTGCTCTAAATTGAGCTTGAAAAGTCAGGTGAGTCACCGTGAAGTTTTTCTGTAGCATCTACTTCAGCTGTATCTGCTCAAAAAGTGCCAAGGGATTTCAGTCACACTCTGGCACTCCTAAATCTGCTCTGTTTTCCATGGTGCCGATAACTTTGTTTAGTCTGAAACCTGTCAAGCCCTATGGAGCTGCTTTCCCTCAAAAAATGCCTTCTTTTCCATGTGGCCATACTGTGTAAAGTCAGTAGTATTTTTGATTGCCTGGGAAGCTGTAAAGCTAAGATGTAATAGTATGGCAGGTTGTAACTTCAGTTATCCTTAAGTGGCTGGTGTAGTCCTTAGCAAAAGATGACACTGCTCTTTTGTCTGTTGGAATTGTACATATAAGACGTTAATATAGCTGATGGGAAAGCTGTCTTTTCTGTATGCCACATTCAGATTGGCTAACTGAATTCTGTGGCAGCTTTCTACTGTAGCACCAATTCCAGGAGACAGAGGAAGAATAAAGAAAACGGTTTTGTTTTTTCAAACAAAAGGCACTAAGTGCCCTCTGACCAGATTTGGGGGTTTTGGGGTTTTTTTTGGCTTTTATGATGGTCCTCCTGATGGCTTTTTAGCATTCACAGCTGTCGCTGCAAAAGAATATGGGAATACCTGCCACCTCTGCCGGTGCAGTTGAACAGGGTGGCACATCCCCCTAAGGAAGTTTGTGCAAAACTCCAGAGCAATGGAAAAACTTCTGTTGCCCTTAATACAGATTTAGGGCGTTTGGGTATTTATTGGTTTCATTTTGAATCTGGAGAAATATCTGTGATTATGAAGTGTGTTGTAGATATTATGCTAGATTTTGTTTTCTGAAGTTATTTAATGTTTTATTAGTTCTGTACAGGTTTTTCTTCTGAGGGAAAAAATGTGGTCTCAGACTGTAAATAGCTAGACGTACTGTGACTTGCCAGTAATGATTGCTTTTAAGGATAGGAGAAATATCAATCCATGCAAGATAACCTGTTTCTAGAGCAGTTATTTTAAGTATTTCTTTTTTCAAATGTGTTTATATCTACTTCCACAATGGTCTGTTTAGAGAAAACAGCTATATATGCATGTAGTTGTCATAAAATATCAGTAAGCCTGTTCACCACCAGGATTATAAAATAATTAAATTGAAGTGTATCTTTTGCCTTTCAGATTAAAGAGCAGAAGGTTGTAGTTGATGAGCTTTCTAATTTGAAGAAGAACCGGGTAAGTATCTACAAATTTGCTTTTGACAATTTCATTTTAGCATCAGAGAAACAAGCATAGAGACAAGAGGGGAAACAGAATCGGAGCACACTGTCTCTGATTTGTTGTAATACAGATATGGTCTGCTGTTCTCAGATTTGTCCTACAAATTATTTGATTATGTACACTTGTACAGTGTAACACAGTATGTTGTTGGGGTTTTGGGTCTTTTTATGTTTTATCTGAGTTGTTTTGTTAAGACGTTTGAATTGATCAGAAGCCTTCATCAAGTATTCTTAATTTTCATGTGTATGCATTTTTAAATAGAAAGTGATCCCTCACATATGAGGAAGAGAGAAATGCAGAATAGTCATGGATTGATCATAAAATGTTTTTGATGGTATGACAGTAGAATGTTGGTGTTGTCAGGGCAGAACTTACCCTGTTTGTGTAAAAGTGAAGGGCTGTCTCAGTGGACCTACCTCAGCTTGTGCTGCAGTGTGGTTGCCCAAGTTTGTTGCTTTGACTTAATGCAATATTGTTTCTCTTTCACAGAAAGTTTACAGGCAGCAACCAAATAGCAACATATTCTTCCTTGTAGACCGAACAGAAACACTGTCTCAATGCAAAAGTAAGTTTGCAGCCTTAGCTGTTAATGATTTCAAAGTTATATTAAAATAAAAAACTGGCAACTGTGTATCAAATGCGAAGTAGACTTCAGACGGGTGTTTGTCTTCCTGGATTGGATTAATTTGAAAGTGTTTCCACTTGATATATGTATGTGGTAAAAGAGCAAGTGCTAAAGATGTAGGAAGAGGGAGAGCATCTGCCCAGGAGAGGTGTCACTGTGCTCAGTGCCCTTTGGGAAGCTGTATAGTGCTTTGTTTTTTGGTTTGTTGGGTTTTTTTTGTTTTTTTTAATGGGACAAACACACCTAAAAATATCATGGGACGATTGGGAAGAAAATAAAGAGAAGTTAAACTGGGTGTTAAGCTAGTAATCTTTAGGTAGCTGAGGGAATGGATCTGTAGGATTATGAAGATAGGAGAATGGATGATAAAGAGAGTTGACAATTGAACAAACCTTAGAAATGTATAAATTTATTTTCTGGAACGAACAATTGCTACTTTGATTCTCTTTCCTTTGATTTGAGTTAATAGTGTTGACATTTCACTTTTCTTGTTATTTCAAATGTGTAAATCGTACAGGCAATATAGGCAATAGTTGGCCATTCCCCTAATACTTAACCTTGTAGTGTGGCTGTCTTTAGGAGAAAAAAAAATATTGTAATCTTTGTATAATGAAAGAAGAATAAGCTACAGTGAGCTATAGTATTAATATAACACAAACATAGGACTTCT
The DNA here is from genome assembly GCF_023638135.1 of Falco biarmicus. Lineage (NCBI taxonomy): Eukaryota > Metazoa > Chordata > Aves > Falconiformes > Falconidae > Falco > Falco biarmicus. Next base: position 5,466,366 of record NC_079295.1, on the reverse strand, counting down.
GTTACTTAACGTTTCATGCTTACCTCATTAGTTGAATAAGTGGCTGGAGTTACTCTTTTCATGGAGACACACAAACTTATCTACTCATAAACTTATCAGTTTACGAAACTGATTATTCATGTTTTTTCTCTTATACAGATACATTAGATGAATTAAAGAAGGCACATCAGGAGATGGAAAATTCAGAAAAGACCAAAATCAAGAAATAGTCCATCTGAATTCAGAGTCACAATGTGTGGTATTTGTTGTGTTGTTACCTTGTGTAGCCAGCATGCTATTCATGATTTCTTTAACGAAGGCATACTCTGCCGACTTAGAAGAAGAGGACCAGACAGTAGCCAACAGTTGATAAAAGCTGCTTCTGATCTCTCTTATCAGTGTCTGTTTTCTGGTCATGTACTTCACTTGAGGGGACTGGTGACTCCTCAGCCTCTGCAAGATGCCAATAACAATATTTTTCTTTGGAATGGAGAAATTTTCAATGGTGTGCCTGTAGGAGATCTAGAGAATGACACTGAAGTAATGTTTCGTCATCTTGCATTATGCAGTAGTGAAGTGGACATTTTGTCACTCTTTTCATCAGTTCGGGGTCCATGGTCTTTTATTTATTATCAAGCATCTAGACACAGTTTGTGGTTTGGTAGAGATTATTTTGGTCGTCGTAGTTTGCTTTGGCAGTTTGGTAATGAGGTTGACAGTACTTTCTGTCTCACATCAGTAAGTGTTTATTCCAAATCAGGTAACCAATGGCAAGAAGTCCCAGCATCTGGAATTTTCAAAATTGATCTCAAAGCTTGTGCAGCAGCTAAATCTTTGTCTTTATCGTTGTTTCCATGGAAGTATAGCTGCACAGAGAAAACAGTAGAAGAAATATTCATTAGTGTTCTGGACCAAGTTTCAAAAGATTTACCGAACCACATACATCTTGTGATGAATGAATCAAAACTATGCCTCAGAGCACCAGTTATGCCCTTAAATAAAACAATTCCTGAAGCTTCGGGTGAATGTCCAGGCACTGATATTAGCAATATTATCCATATGGTTTCTGTAAAAACCCTTCAAGGATTTCTTGCAGAGGAACACAAGAAGAAATTAGTCCATCAGTTTCTTGATGTTTTAAATGAAGCAGTGAAGAGACGGGTTTTATTTCTCTTTAGAGGTGAAGATCAGAAAACAAGAGAAGTTCCAAGCATATCTAACAGGAAAGCACATGTTGCGGTACTCTTCTCTGGTGGCATTGATTCTATGGTTATTGCAGCCCTTGCTGATAAACACGTGCCTGTAGAGGAACCGATTGATCTTCTCAATGTAGCTTTCATGATAAAAGAAAAAGCTAAGCTAAAGGGTACCACTAAAAATGATACCAACCGGGAAGCACAGCTTGATTTGCTTTGTCCTCAAGAAAGTTGTCAACATCTTGGTGCTAAAACTGGTGCTCATCTATCTTGTTTTGATGTTCCAGACAGAATCACTGGTAGGGCAGGACTGAAAGAATTAGAAGCCATTAACCCTTCAAGAACCTGGAACTTTGTGGAAATTAATGTTACACTAGAGGAATTGAAAAAATTGAGGCAACAATGCATTAACCACTTAATTTATCCACTGGATTCAGTATTGGATGACAGCATTGGCTGTGCAATTTGGTTTGCTTCCAGAGGGGAGGGTTTTGTCAGTAACCAAGGAGAACTGAAGCCATATAAAAGTGTGGCAAAGGTACTGATATTTTTCTTGTTTTCTGCCTTATGCTTGACCTGTGAATGTAAAAACAGTTCTGTTGTTTCAGAAATCAGCAGAGGTCTGTAATATTCATAAGGCTTCTGAAATTCAGTGGCAGAAGGTGGAATAGCTTTGTAATTATCATCTTTGTGTAATTGTGGAGTTAAAATCTGCATTAGGTTCTTTCAGCATGTAATGTGTATGGCTTTTCATTGAGCTTGGGTAAGGAACAGTATGACTTGGGGAAAAAATAATAACCATCATCTATCATTTTGGGTGTTTCAACTCCAGTAGTGGGTAAGAGCTATTCAGTCCAAATTGAGTAAGTTAACAAATATAGAGATAAAAGTTAATGAATTATTAAGTAATATTGTTTGTGCCAGCATCCCAGCTCTTGTAAAGTTACCGGTCTTTGTTTAGGCATGCTATTTATGTAACAAAATAGCAAATTATAATGGCAGAAAAGATGACTACTTGGATTTTTTTTTTTGTAATTAGAGTCTAATTGAATGGCAGAACTACAAAAAGTAGCTCTTTCCTTTTTGTAACTTAATTTCATATAGGTAATATTAAGTAAAGGCTTTTTAGTGTCGAGATTATTTTCTTGGGAATTTGATTCTTATTTCTTGCTTCCCAATTCCCTGATGGTTTGTGTAGGGAAGAATGAACTGTTTAATTTCAGCAATTTGCAGTCCACTGCTACCTTTTACTTTTTGAGGTTCATGTTACTTTTTTTCCTAATTGCTAGATCCTAAACCCACAAAAATAAACCCAACAAATGCGATAGTTTGTTTAAAAACTACTATTGTAGAACACAGTTGGTTTAGTTGACTGATCTACTTCGGGATGTGCATCTCAGATTTGCAAAACATACAAATTCATCTTAGGTCTGGAATATGTTGAAATGGGTCATGAGTTAGTAACACTTGCTCTTTACGTTTTATTTTCCCATCAATTACTGCTGTGCACAGGTAAAAAATCAGTTGGCCACTAGCTGGTGTCAGATTAGTAAAATATGCTTGACTGTTTAAGTTAAGAGACTTCCACTTTCATAGTGAATTGCTGTTGAAGGCACAGTAATGGACCAGCTGTAGTAGTGTTTTTTCCTCTTGATAACATTTTATGTATTTACTGAACAGACAGAACAATATGGGACACTTACACTTTGCATAATGCGCCTGGTAAATTAATGGTAATCTGGGTGTATGTTCAGATAACTAGAACACATGGCATACCACGTAATCTTCAGCAACAACCTTTTTAATAAAGGCTGGTGTTTAACAAATGCTGTTTATTGTAATAGAAACTAACAAAGACATACTTCAGATATGCTTTGTTTGTGATACTGCTGTGTTTGTGACACATACGGCGTTATTTTGGTGGTTTTTTCCTTGCACCAGTAGAAATGTTTGTGTGTACTTTTAGGTCTGATGGTGAACCTATTTCAAGTTTTCAGTGGCTTTATTGGAAGCTGTTTCAGGCTCTGTAAATACATAAGGCACATCCCATCATGAGAGGTGATATATTTAGATGATATGTATTGAAGTTATTCTCCACAAGATGTAGTTAAACATTTAAGATCCATTACATATCATTACATATTGTTAGCTTGCATAGATACTAAGATTTCTTTTATTCTGTTTTCTTAGGTTGTGCTTACAGGAATTGGAGCAGATGAACAGCTTGCTGGGTATTCTCGACATCGTGTTTGCTTCAAAAAATATGGCTTAGAGGGTCTGAATAAAGAACTTGAAATGGAGTTAAATCGCATTTCTTCTAGAAATCTTGGTAGAGATGACAGGATTATTGGTGATCACGGAAAAGAAGCCAGGTATTAATGTTTTAACATGAAGCAAAGCTGGTTCTTCTGGTTAGATTGTGCTTGTAACACTCCAACAGAAAGCTTAATTGAAACTTCTATGCATTTTGTTGTCTCAAGTTCTGTTGCAGTTTTGTTACTGTACTGTATTTTGCGTTGGTTTGGTTTTTAAAAAGTGGTCTGTAGTACTGTGGAAATGTTACTTAAGGAAATGTGGCAGACTGAATATTGGACTTCTATCTAGAAGTTTTAAGAAGCAGCAACAGATGTTGAAATAGGCAAAACCAAGTTGGTTTTATCACTTTAAGTGGTTCTGGTGTGGTCATTTGGGGAGTGACTTTGGAGAATGACTACATAACATAGAAACCATGTATTCCTGTCCATGCAGTAAAGGCATGATCATTATCCACTACATTTCCTGGTTGTTAAGTCAGAATAGTTAAAGACCTATTTTATTTGTGTTTACTTCCTCCGTGCTACTACCAACTTGCAAAAGATTCCTTAGGTGTTGTCCGGTAGCAGAGACCACTCAGGTGCATGAAAAGTCTTTTCATGTGACCTTTGTGCTAGTGTGTTTCCAAATCTGTTCTTAGCTGCACATGGTCAGTTTAGCAATAAGCAAGTTGCAGTGGTGGATGGGCAATGCTGCCATTCGTGCATGCAGTTAGGTATGAACGCCTGGAATTTGGAATGTTGTCAGTATTTGTTCTGTAAATGTTTGGTTTTGTTTCAAAGCTACAGCGTAGCTTCCTATAGTGTTTTTAAATACTTAGAAGTTACCTTGAGAAGTGTTATTTTGTCTTGCTCTTCCATTGTATTTTCTGACTTTCTTCATAATTGTTTTGTATAAACCCAACGTTTCTGATGCTTGTTCTTACTCTTTTTCTTAGCTTGACTTTTGAAAACTTCTAGGCCTCTGTATTTAGACATGATATATTATGTTTTCTTTCTCCAAGACAGTAATTGCTTTGGAGACTTGTCATGGTACTATGACACTAACATTTAAGTTACATCTATAGTTAGGAATTGGCGCAGACTCAAGTCTTTGCATGGGGCAAAGGGGATAACTGAGACTATTTGTATGAAGTTTTTAAAGGGTCTTTGCCCATTTGTATCTTTCCTTCAGGTTTCCTTTTCTTGACGAAGATGTTGTTTCATTCCTCAATTCTCTGCCCATCTCAGAAAAAGCTGACTTGACTTTACCTCGAGGAATTGGTGAGAAATTGATTCTGCGCCTTGCAGCCAAGGAGTTGGGCCTTGCAGCCTCCACCATTTTGCCAAAAAGGGCTGTACAGTTTGGATCTCGGATTGCAAAACTAGAGAGCAACAGTGAAAAAGCATCTGACACATGCAGCAGGCTGAAGTTACTTTCAATAGATGAACTATAAAGCTATATCTTGAGATGCTGCATTTATTCTATATGTAAATTCAGTAAATCTTCGGAGTTTTCTTAGAATGTTCGGTCTGTTTTTTTACATACTTGGACAATATTATTAATCATCAAAATAATACATGTAGATGTGTACTAGACTCGCTGTGAATGCATCCTCGGGAGGGGAGGGGATACTGGGCTCTGGGGAAGAGAGGATAGCCACAAGTTGGCTTTCTCACCATTCTCTGCTGCTGTTGGTGTCGCAGAAAGCCTATTTGAATCTGTCCGTTCTGTTGTGTGCATTGAATTCAGTGCAGCACATTTTCCTCTGTTGTGGAACAGGGCTGGTCTGCAGCTGTGGTTTAGGAGAGGGTTCAGGTTAACGGTTTTAGGAGGGAGAGCGCAGTCAGGAGCTGGCCTGGGTTGCCAGAGCCAAAACCATCTGAGGGCCTTGGGCCTTGTCGCCTCTTGGAGATCTGCCTTCCAAGCATCATTGCTTTCCTTTCCGTTACTTGAGAAACAGACAACCCACACATACCCGGGGTGTTTTGGGGCCATCCTGTGCAGCCTCCCAGTCCTCAGCCTGCTCTGCAGGGCTGTGTTGGTTGGTGGTCCCCAGTCTGGGGCTCCCTCTGCTTCTGGAGAAACTGGGAAGCTCCCTCCAGGCCGCTCTTTGCCCCTTTTTGGCTCCCTGGCTTGCTACCTCTCCTTTTAGCTTTAGTTCTGCTATTTTTACTTCTAAAGCTGCAAAGTAATTCTATCAAGGAGTATCTCTTTTAGGCAAAACAAAAAAGTGGCTCAAAAAACCCCACCAATCCCCCCAAAAAAACCCTCCACCAACCAAAACCAAACACTGTGGGTGAGTGCATGGATGCAATCACAGGGTTGAAGCAGAAATGTGAATGGACTTCCTCTGAAGAAAAGCTTGAGTTAACTTGTCTTTCTAATTGTGTATGGAAAGACTGCAAAGTTAATGTAGGAAAAAACAGATACATGCTCTCCAGTGCCTTACAGTTCTAGTTTTTATGTTTGTCCAATTAAGTAGAGAAAGGAAAAATCATGCAGACCTCCCCCCCCCCCCCCCCCCATTTTCATACAAAGCATAATATTCCTACAAAGTTATCTCTGAGGGGGTAAGTAGATTTTCAAAATAATTTATCAAGTCTGTAAAGAAGTATTTATTTAAAAATCTTAAGTTCCAGACTGCTTCAAGGCACTGGCAGATTTCTTACTGGTGCTCTGAGGAAAGCTGACTCCCTAGTACCTTACCCTGGGATTGGGTTCTCACATCGCGCCCTAATGCAGGTGGAGATTGGACCAAGAGGAATATTAGGCTGATGAAAGGCAACTATTGTTTATTATTTGTTATTTCTGTAGTAGGTTTCTAGTGTTGGAGCATTCCTAGAAGTTACGTGTCACCTAGGACCCTAAGAAAAAAATTTGTACTTTTTGTACCCAGGCAAATAGTTTCTTTTTCCAAACTAAGAGGCCTCCGATACGTAGAGAGACATAAGAAATAATTTTGGAAGGCTTCTAAATAGTTTTAAGTAGTAGTTTTAAAAAGAAACCATTTAATGTTGGCAAAATTGTTCATTTAACCAGTTATTCACAAGAAAGTAATTTATTATTTATAGTACACTTACCATAATTTGTAGAGTTATTTGACCAAATGTTTGGTTTGGAGGCTGGGGAGTGGGGCAGGGCAGAATTTTAAAGTACTTAATGTATTGAAATTACATTATATAAAATTTTAAAGCAACCTGCAGGAATGTTACTGTCCTTTAATCTTGACCTTAAGAAAGTAATTGTTTTCTTGCAAATACTAGTTTAGCTTTAGATTAAATAATATTCTTTCTCTTTTTTTGTTAGCCTCTCAAGTATTGTATTTTAGAAACTGGAGAATATTCTTGAAGAATGCTAAGCCCTGACAGAAGTGTTCCCTAGAGCTGAATAAGCTGATGAGGCAACCCGCTGGTCAAACTTGGTAGCTCAGGGAACTGCTAGTGCCTCGTTGGTGAAGTCTGACAAAATAAGTAGCAAGAATGAATTAGTACCCTGTCCTTGCTGGCTGGTTTCAAAAGATGACCTACAGTGCTTAGGACAGATTCTCAGAGAGACTGCTGGGCCCGCGATCTGGATGGCACAGTAATGATCAAAACATCCACCTGAGAAGGCCTAAACTATTCCCTGAGGGATGTTTCTCATGAGATACAGGTTTGATTTGCTGTGATGTGCAAATGAGCTGTATAAAGAGGCAAAGCACTTTCAAACATGACATGAAATCAGAATTGTACTTTGGCTTCCATGTTTGCTCATCATTGGCAAGGCTCGTGAAGCTGCAATTCTGTCGGTGATTTTATTGATGTAAGTAGTTGGGTGTTGATGTAAATGATCCTTACAGCCGATTAGTAACTGCTTCCTTGTAGGCTGCCTGTCGTGCATCTGGCTATAAGGCTCGGTGTTTGACGTGGATATGCCAAGCAGAGAACAGTACCCTGTTCCAGCGATGGGATTTGATGGGAAGGAGTAAGGAATGTGCACGGTAATATAGATACTATAGTCTAGTCTTAAAAATAATATAAGTTCTTTCAGATTTCAGATTGACTTTTACTTAAATTGCTGAGTACACTATGAAGGTTTGAAAGGAGTAAGATTTTTGTAGCTTAATAAAATGTATTTTGATTCCAGTTTGATATTTATTTTTTAACAGATTAAATGACACTATCAAAGACTAGTTAAAGTTCTATGCATATGGTACAGTTACTGGCAAACATACAGGGTTGCTGGCTACATGTCATGCAACCATTTATTTTGTATAATGTTGTTACTTTTTCTGGAAATAATGAAAAAAAAATTGTAGAAACAAATTAAAAACATCATTGTTCATCAAAATAAGAACTTGGGGTTTTTTGATGCTTTAAATTCAAGCATGTGAAAATATTCTTATAAAAGCACTATAAACCCAAGGTTTATGTTGTAAACGAGCAGAGAAGGTGGTTGCAGGTTTTTTTCCTTCCCGTATTTGAGCACTGTAAAACTTTAAAATGTCCTATAGGAGGCGGTGGTGGTATTATTTCAGGTAAGAAAACTGCTTGTCTTGCTATAGATACATTACATTCCAAGTAAATGTTTTCAATTGTACCAACTACTCTAAAACTTATTCAGACATATTTCATGAAGGTAGAGTTTCAAGATTAAATTATTTTTAGGTTTAAAATCTTACCAATTGTTTGACTGCTACAGTTATTGAATATGCTTTAAAAACAATGACTCCTTAACTGATATGAAATTATGACATTCTATGGATTTTAGTAATGTCCGGAAGGTTAACAAGCCATGAGGACACGGTGTATATATTGTATACATTATAACATGTAGGGGGCTGCAAGGGATCTCCAGAGGACTACTAGTTTATAGCCTTGTTCTGAGTGAATTGTTTGCAAAGCATATTAACAGTTACTTTAACACTTAACACGCAGTGATTGAGGAATCTGTTTCAATAGGTAATGTGTTCCATTACTCCCCTCCCTTAAAGTAGAAAGCTTTTCCTAACAGTTTTTTAAGCTTTTTCTGCAAATTAAGCTAAATACTTTAATCCTTCCTGCAGTGAACACTACCATTGGTTTTATACACATTTTAATAGACTGAGAGTTCTTCAGTGTATCATCTTCATTGTTGTAGCTTCTTAACTGCAGGAAAAAAAAACCCAAACCAACCCTGTATGATAATACGTAAGAGACAAGAAATAAAGACCAAATGTCTCTCAGCACTATGTTGTTGATCGATACTAGATTTGATTCCATTAGAGTCCTACAGATCTATTTCATTATTCGTAGTTAGTATTTTGTATAGTCTTTAAGTGTACTAGTCTACTGAATTTTGTTGATTTTTTTAAAAAAACAAGATTATCCCATGCCTACCATAGAAGTAGGCTTTCAGAAGTGTTAGCAGCTGCTCTCAAAATGGCATAAGCTGCAGTTTCACCACTTCTCTTTGTGCTTTCAATTACAGCCACAAATCAAAAAACCACGTACAGAATGAGACATTGGGGCAAACCTTTCAAGACCTTGTATGCTTTATAATCACAGTTCATCAAAAGGCCATCAATAGCTACTCACCAAGCACAGATTTTCAACTGTGTAATCTAGTTGATTTGATTTAATGAGATAGGCCAGGAAACTGTCATGACAGCACTTCCAATTCCTTGCTACAAGACATCCCCACTTAAATATTTCAAAAAGTCTTTAATATAATTACCTGGGGCATTGTTTCCATGTACTTGTTCTGGAAGAGCTTTAAGGATTTTTTTTTTAATTAAAAAAAAAAAAATCATCTTTGCTGTGCGAACTCTCAAACGCAACTGAGATTAAACATGATAGTGATCTGTTAACTGTATTTATAGTATCATGCAAAAATGTTTTTGTGGTATTAGAATGAAGCTCTCTGGGCCAACCAACAGTAGTTTTGGGAGGCCTGGGATGTGATTGAACCACTGCACCTCCAGTTCATAAGGCTGCATCCCTAATGGGAATTCTGTGTTGGATTTTATCAGCATTTCTTCTATCGCAAAACACAGCTATGTAGGGATTTCTTCCTCCTCAGTGTTCAGAACGTTTGGACGCAGGGAGAGACTCTTGAGGAGCAAGACTGACTGGCTTGTTGATCCCAAGGAAGGTACGACCAGCACTAAAAACTGGGATAACTGAGAGATTGCGTAATATGGATGTTTTGCTCACTGTTAGTTTCACAAATGCCAGTCTTTCAATCTATGTTGAAACCAGTGAGCCAGGTGTATAAATGTACTGCTGGTTAGGGCCTATAAAATGTGATACTTAAAATTTATTAAATTATAGATTACCAAGAAGATAAACTACTTAATGATACAGATAAATTACCAAAAGGTAAATTACTTGTAATTGAAATCCCATGAAAAGGAGAATCCAGAGGCTACGTTACAAAAAGCAAATACTATGTACTCTTCCAATGCTTTCTGTTCAATGAGGGATATTAACCTTCTTCTGAAAATTAAATACTGGACTAAAAAATAATGCATGTACCTTGTTAATTTGTTCCATCTTGCCCTCAGGTTAAAAGAAAAAAACCCTCCACATTTAAAACAACAGGCAATTTGTTCATTTATAACTGTGCCACAAACCGCAGTTATTTGTATTTAAATGGAGGCAATTTTAAACATGCATTATGAATGAGAAAACTTACTGAAGAGGTGCTTAATACTTGAAGTATTTATTCCAGTAAACACCACTGCAATGAATAATAATGTAAAAGTGTATTATACTGATTATCAAAAGCAAGGTCAAAGAACCCATTATTCACATCAAACCTCAGAACTTGCATCCTAACATAGTTCACTTACACTGTGATTAGTTTTACTGAGCTGTTTATGAAAAAAGGAGAAAAATTAAGTCACTAGCCCTATAACCCAACATTGTGATTTTGTATAAGTAAGAATAGGCTTCTCACACCAGCAGCAGAAATATTGGTAGTGGTAAAATTAATTTGTACTGGCACAGCTAAGACAGATCTCCTTGAAAATCTGTGCGCTCTCATGTTCACCTTCTGTACCTTTTCAGTCATGAAAGGTATGAAATTTTTTTAACATGTAGTGTAAATTATAAACCTTATGAATTATATATTGTTAAATTATAATATATTTAAATATATGAGTCTTATCAGTTATAAAATATAAATAATGTAGATGTTAATTTCTGTAAATTTATGAGAAAGTGCACTTTTAATTTTTTTTTTTTAATTGTTTTAGTATCTGCAACTTCTAGATATTGGTGGAACAGTTAACTGGACTCATTTTGGTGATACCACACAGCATTTATCTCTCTGGCAGGTGATTTTCAGCAGTTGTAAACCATGTACTGCCAGTAAATGCAACAACGTTGAAACCGCAACTTAATAGTTGCATTTACTTTACTAAGTTACTTTTTAAGACGCCAGCCACCCTATCTTCTTTTTTAGTTTTGGCACCTTGATGGAATCTTCTTCAACTCTTTTTGAAATATCAATTCCAAGGGGAGCTCTAGAAAACAATAAAATTACGTATTTGTTAAAAATAAACAACGTTACTGCCATATCACATAATGTGCAGATTCACAGACCTTTTTTTTTTACAAGGAGCGTGGGAATCTCAGTATTTTTGCAGATTCCTTGCACTGTAAGGCCATATGACCATAAGATGGTCCATCTGAAGCCACATCTAGAAACATCTTTACACTGAGGAAATGTTCATGTTTGTAGCCATTCTAAACTTAGGAAAGACAGCTGTGATTTCAGAGCCATCGTTTGGGGACATTAGATTCTGATTTTAGCTGATAATTCATTTTGCATTTCTGAGGAATGCACTAGAGACTCACAGGTATCTCTCTCTGTGTTCATCTTCAGGAATGTATAGTCTACAGCAAATAAAACTTAGTATTTTATTCACTGACATGCAAGTTATTCTTGAAGAAGAGTATTTTATCATTTTTCATGTGCAAATTGTAAAACTATTTTTTTTTCCCCAAAGACCTTCCAAGTCTCTTTTCCTGGAAATGGAAAGGGGAAAAGAATTTCAATTTGAAGACCAGCTGGTACTTCTGAAATACTGGAATTTTGTTTGGCCTTAAGCATAAGATTACTTAGATACATAGAACAAGTCTTACTTAACAAACAAGTCATGAAAAAAAATCAGTATTATCAGATGTTGTGTGTTACATTATTTTAAGTATTACGAATACACAGTCTGACTTGGAGCATTTTGATCCATATCTGGGGTGACGGGGGGATGTGTGGGGGAGTGTATTACAGCTTAGCTTGCTACATTGTAACAGTGTGTTTTGACCTGTTACAGCGTAGGGTAAGTTCAGTTTCTGAGCCAAAACAAACATCCATGCCAGACACAGTCATTTGCATTTCACAACTCCATTGAAAAGGAAGCGCTGGTAACTTTCAAAGCTTACATGCACCACAAAGACACTCCTCGTCAGCTTCCACTCTTTTTAGTCTACCCCTCCTTCACTTCCATTGACCCTAGTGCCTAGGTGAACAGAAAAAAAAGACTGATAAAGAATTCAGTCACTTACTTTGGCTCATAGCGGATGCCATCAGTACAATGGAGAACACCAAGTCCTGCACGTAACCTTTCAATGCCATTCCTAAGCGAGACAGCGATTATGTAAAAACATGTCACAGCTCTCTGAATATGTGTGCATGGGTCAGTCACTGTAAATGGAAGTTCTTGACTCTGATGTCAACTTTTAAAGGACATTCTAGAAACACATGCAAAGAGAAACAACTCTTACCACGCAATCATCACACCGTTATCGGTGCACAGTCTTGGAGGAGGACACAGGAAAGCAAAATCATTTGTATCTGCCAAAGTCTGTAGACCTTTTCGGATGTACTGATTACTTGCAACGCCTCCTGATACAACCTGACAGCAGTTTTAAAAAGAAGAAAAGGCATTAACTCAAAAGTACCGATGCATCACACTCCACTAATATCCTATTTAAAAAAAGGTTATCAGATGAAGTTCTGAAGACAGCAATAAATAACACATTTGAAGATTAATACATATCTTTGAAGATGAAAACATAGTAGAAAACAATACAAGTGAGCTTATTATGCTAAAAGGGATTCCTGAATAAAAGCATGTTATAACTAGAACAGCTGCCAAGTATTGGGGAGCACTAGGTCAAATTATGTGGCCTAAATTCTTACAGAAGGCCAAATTAAATGGTAAGAAAATATGTTTCTAACTTAAAACCAAACTATGAAAGACTTCATTGTAAATATTTATATGACTATTACTTTAATCCTGGCGTTTTAACGATGTTATACATACTGGCACCTTCCTTGCCCATCAAGGGAGAAAGTACAATGCACCTGCATCTTCAAATGATTTTATACAGTCAAATATAAAAAAAGAGGGAAAAAAGGTATACCTACCAAAGTTGCATTGTTTGATGATAATATGCTATTTTTTATGCAGAACAGCATGGCTCGGTACGTCCGCTGGATAATATGAACTGCCACTGCATGCTGTACGGCAGCAGCAATATCCTTAACACAGGACAGGATCTCACCTTCTTGAATACCTATAAAAATGTAAGATCAAATGGGTTTTCCTGACTATAGGTCGGCAAAACCATGGTTTATATCCTACTTCATTTAAAAATACCTTCTTCTTTTTCTTTTTGTATAATGGCTTTATTGACAAGGCTCTGAAGTCCAGAGAAAGAAAAGTCACAGTTACGGTAATGTTGCAGGGGAGGTCTGAACTTGTGCTGTTGCTGGTTCCCAGTTTGAGCTAAGTGCTCTATCGCCTTCCCCCCAGCCATGCCGTGGCACTCTGGGTGCTTTCTTAAAGACAGTCTTCGTGCTACCTACAGAGGGAATAAACAACAGACTCAGAGCAGAGAGCTAAATGAATTCCTCCTGTAACTGCACCACTGCGCTGCAGGCCATGCAGTAAAACTACACACCACAACATCCAATCCAAAGTGAAATGATGAACAAGGCACAATAAAGGCAAGACATACACCAGCTGGGCCTTTTTTTTTCCTGGAGCAATTAGAAATGCAATTCTAGAATTGCATATACATTTGGGTAAACATGTAATTATATATATATATATAACTGAATATGAATAAGATTTGGGGAAACATGAGGATCAATGAATTTTGCAGGAAACTAATTCCCCAATTTTTAATGCTATAGGAAACACACACGGACTGCCATACTGTATTACTAGATAAACAGGAACAAAATTGGTTTCCTCTTTCAACGATCCCCTTTCTGACTCCACTCGCTCCCCCACTTTTCTTAATTCATACACACAAATACTGTTTACAAACTCTGCTCGTGTTTGAGAACGAAGCTGTAAGTGACTGATTTTACAGATTGCACTCAGTGACCTAGAAAGCTGAGTGCCTCTGAAAACTAAACCAGGCCTTTCAAACTGTACAAGAAAACTAGTATGGAATGGTTTAATATGTATTGTTTTAAACCTGACAGCATCCTTTAAAATATCACTATTAATCTTCTCAGATTCATACAGCTCATTTGTATAACAGGTGTCGATTACACTTCCAGTTTTGGTGATGTTGTCCATTTGCTAAAAATGTAATTAGTTTACATATGTTACAACTGATGCTATGCCTAGATTTTTAACAGCCTCCTGTGAAATACCATAGATTTAAGACAAAATAGGAAAAAGAAAGTTAAATAAAGCTCACATTGCCCTGTACTACCATCCCTGCCCTGACGAGAGCACTACCCTCATGTAGTGTAACTCCAATAAACCCAAGAAAAAACTAGACTGACTTAATGTAAGGAAATACCACCTTATCCAGCATGTCACCCGGGGCTATATCTATGGACTGTCCAAGCAGAAGGAAATCGGAAACTCCTTGTGCTACTGCCAAGATACAGTGGCCTCCAGAGAGTAAAAGAACCAAGAAGGGAAATTCCACGTGGTGTGTCAGTCTGACGGTCAGTGCGTGAGCCTCCATGTGATGAATGGGTATGAACGGCTTCTGGTACTTGTTCACCAGGTTCAGGCTGTACTGCAGCCCCACTTCCAGGCTTAGCGCAAGTCCCGGCTTTACTGTAGTTGCAATAGCTGCGAGTTCAGGTACAGAAACTCCACTGACACCAAGCGCCTCTGTTATTACTCGCTCAATGTTTTCTCTGTGAAGCTGCTGGGCCACCACAGGAATTATTCCACCTGCTCTAGTGAAAACAAAGCATTACCATACATTTGTACTTTGTAACAGAGAGGACGGTGTAAAAACAGTTTTCAAACACCTCTTAACTTTGCCTTGTCCTGCCCGTTTCCTTAGTACATTCTCACATTGTTTAGTGTAAAGGGCATCAATGCACTGAAGAGAGCATAATCATCACTGGGAAGTCAGAAAAGGATGTAACTTGCCCTTTTTTGGCACACATACCTCTTAAATGTATCTCAACACTGTTCCAAAATGTCTGTAACTTAAAATACACAACGCCTCGTCAGCTCATATAGTGGGAGCAACAGTGAGATCACTATTCAGCCACCAATGCCTGTGTTTGATTACTTTTCCTTTAAAACCAGTCAAGACATTTGGTGGTTTTAACAGTAATAATGATTTAATCTATAATTCAAGCTAGATAAGTAATCTGGCTCTTTTTGAAAGAAAATACTGGAGGAAACCTGTTAAATGCACAGTATTTCTTTCCTCACCCTTGGTAATACCTCAAGCAGCATGTGTCGTAGCCTGAGGGGCAGCTCTTTACCCCTACCCACTTCCCTAGTTTTCTGGAGAAGACTTTTATATGGATGACATTACAAGTAAGAACAAAAACAAAACCGTTATTAAGGCGAGAGCCCCTGGAGAAGTCCATTCTTACTGTACATGGACTTCCTTCTGACAGTGCAGCGCTTCTCCCAGCACGCTGCCGGCATCATCCACCACAGCAGCGCCGGTGTCATCGCAGCTCGTCTCTATTCCCAGAACTAGTCTCCGAAAACGCTGTTTTCCAGAGAGAACAGAGCTGCTTCTCAGCCATGCCGCCCGGCCGTCTCGAACTGATTTCAAAAGGCTTTTGGCAACGCTGTTCATGGTTAAAAATCTCTCTGGAAAAGAACTGTACAGTTTGCTATTACTGGAGGGGAATCAAGCCTGATTTTCTGAAGGGGTGGCATTACTTTTACAGTTATCAATGACCAGGCGTCATATTTAAGGCCCCAAGGAGAGAAAAATAATGTAGGAGTTTGGAGCTGATGTCTTTCTTTTACCTTAGTCATGCTTCAAGATCGTTCTTCACCTAGCCGGAGCTGCTCGCAGTCGTGAGAGGGGGCCACAAGCCACAGAAGCGCGGTGCAGGCCAGACCCTCGCTCCTACCCCCGGCTGCCGGAGGATCACCCCCTCTGCTGCTCCTGCCACCCCCCCAAAGCCTCCCAGCACCTGTTAAAGCCCCCTGGAATCCCTCCAAGGCCCCCTGGCACCCCCCCCAAACCTCCTGCCACCCCCCAAGTAAGGCCTCTCAGCACCTCCTAAAGCCCCCTGGCACCCCCCAAAGCCCCCTGCCTGCCCCCTAAAGCCTCCTGCCACCCCCCAAGGCCCCCTGCCACCCGCTAAAGCCACCTGCCACCCCCGAGGCCCCGGCCGCCCCCGGCCCCCCGGCCCGGCCCGCCGGCATTGGGCTCAGGCGGAAGGCCCGCCCCGGCCCCGCCTCCGCGTCCCGGCTGCCCCACCGGGCGCAGCCGCTATCGGCACCGCACCTTCGTGTCGCGATTTGTCGCCGGCAGCCGCCCCTCGCCCTCCCCGGCGCCGTGCCCTACGGCCCTGCCCGCTCGGACACACCGCTGGGGTCGCACAGGGCCGCCACGGCCTGGCGGGGGTCACCACTGTGCAATTAATTAGCACTTCCTGTATAAATAACAGCAGGAATTAATTACTTCCTCTCGCCAAAAAAAAAAAAAAAAATTCATAACTCAATACCTTTTTTTAACAGCATCTTTATCGATAAAGTAAATAGCCACAACATCAACTTAGCAAGAAAAGAAGTATGTCACCATGGGCTTTTATTTTGTTGTTTTTATTATTATTATTATTTTTATTATTAATTTTTTCCTGCTCACTGGCTGTCACTGCAACCAAAATGCAAACCAAGTCTTAAACGGTGGCTTCTGTTAAATCTGAACCGGTTTTGGCTGGCAGACATATAGTAAACCTCAAAATTAATCTTTTTTTCCAAGAACTCAGTGCTCAGAGCTATAGATGTACCTCCCTCTAGTTCCAGAGTCGATCATATACAAGATTACTCTGTATTACACAGCACCCCTAAACCACAGCATTCCTCCACATTTCCAAGACATGCAAATTATCTATACCTTTTTTCTGCAAAAGCATACAGTTAGTCCATGTGATGTGCCTACTCACCTATGTCTAGTTCATCTTCTATTCTAATTTACGACCTACACAGAGTTTCTCTTACGTGTTCTGACAGTGTTGCTCTATAACAGAGCTGCTTCTACGACAGCAGCAACCCTTTCCCCCACCATTACAAGACTCTTAACTACTGAAAAACAACCCATCGGTCAAGTATCAGAGGAAACAGTCAAAAATCCACACCTTAAAAGAAATCTCAGTTCTTCAGAATGTCACATCTACATACAGAAAAGTCAGTATCCTGGTAAGCAAAATGAAATAAACACAACAGCAGCGACTTGTAAAAGCGTACATAAACTGAGCTATCAAGTTGATGTAGAAATCCCCTGAGCTGGCAGTTAAGGACTTTCTTCGGTCTTTGTGACAAAATAAAAAAAAAAATAATAAATCACAAGAACAGGTAAGGCATGAAGCATACCTTCAGTTTATGCTACCTGTCACAGTATTTACCGTGAGACAAACTTTTACAATGCAATAACAAGCACAACCACCTACAATCCATACAGCAGAAACTAGCTACTTAATCTAAGACGGCGGCCTCGCCAGCCCTTGGCATCCAGGATCCTGGATTTATACGTAAAGTTATTGTTTGCGTTACTGTTGACTGGGTATTTGTGAAACGCTGCTCTCCATCTCAGCTGTTTGCACCTGCCTTGCAAGTCACTTGCGTCAGCCAGGCACAGACACAGTCTTCGTGGGGATTACACTTTAGAGCTGGGCCTGCCCAGTTGTTCATGGAAATCTTTCTTCTAGAGGTTTCCAATTCACATTTAAGTATTTGAAGGCATCTTCTTATAAACCCAGCTTCCATCCCAGACAATGCTGCAGGAAGCAGGAGCTGTATCTCAGGTGTAAAAGCATCTCTCATTGAATACGATTAGATACACGGCACAGCAGACTACTCTCTTCCTTCTCCTGGGGAGCAGCAGTAGCCACATCAGGGGTGCTCTGTGCCAGACCTTCTGCTCAATATTTATTGATGCCAAAGATTCGAACGCCATGCAACTGTGGCAGCTTGGGGATAAGCACGGTCAGAAGAGAGGTTGTGTTGAGGATAAAGTGTGTTGGATCATACTTTGTGTAGAAACTTGCCAGAAAGTACCTGCAAGGCAAAAAGGGAGCAAGCTGAGCTGATGACACCCTTGTCTAAAAAAGAAACAAAGAAAGCATAGCTGAAAAAAGTGCTTTAGTCATCAGTGATATTTTACTGGTTAACAACCCATCTATTCCTGTATTAAATATCTCACCTGAGGTTCTAGAACATCTACAGCAAAATCATGGACCAATTCTCTTCTTCCAGTACTTCTCAACGTGCTAAAAAGCAACTCACAGCTAGTATTCTCCTCCAGCACTCCTCCCCGCCCCTCAGGTTGGATTCTCTGACTTCTGCAGCTACAAGCCTGAATTATGATACAGGTTCTAAACAGTGTAAGATCTGTTACCAAAATACTTGCAGTTCTGCTATCCTAGCAAGCTCAGTGACTAAGCATTTGAATTTTTCTGTGCAAAAATCATTTATGCTGAGCACATCTGTGACTGGCGCGATTTTAAAGTGCTTCCCATCTGACAGATGTTTCCAGCCCATTTTTCTTTTAAGCTAGTCCACAACCTGTTCAGCTGCAAAATAAGGAAACGTGCCTCAGAAAATCCAATTCACTACAAACTTCTTTACACTTTGAGCCGATAATTTCATCCTGTTCTTTGCAAACACCAGTCACAGAAATGAGGCTATTGCATTGTTGGTTTGGGGTTTTTTCCCCAGCAAAACGGAGATGTTTTTTCAACTACTTATGCAATATTAGCGCACAAAGAGAACTGTAGCCAAATGTTACGAATCCAAAATTCTCACTGGAAAGCAAGAAGGTATCTTTGAAGACAGAGGACTGTTTTTGAGCATTATATGTATTTTTTCAGTTTCTATCCTCTGCGCACCAACTTTCTGAACACGATGCAGGATCCTCCCTCCCCCCACCATGCAAGTGGACACTTCCTTAGGGAAGAACAGAAAGACTTTCCAGAGCTGGCTATTAAATGCATATCTGATTTCCTTTAGTTACACAACCATACTTTTGTCAACAGAGACAGGTGGTGTAGAATTTCTCATCTATTTGCATAACTAGTGTAAAGAGAAGGCAATCTGTGCAAAGCAAGTGACACGCAAAATCCTGGACCCCCTTCAGTAAGGACTGCCACGCCCCTCCTAACTCACAAGCTGCAATTGTTTAATAAATGCTGCCACGACCGCAAGGCAATTAGTGTAGCTTGTCAATATTTATGACTTCCCAGTCTCTTGAAGAACTTCAAGAGTTAACAGTTCACAACATTTCTAATCTTTAAAACCTGCCCCATTAATAACTGTTTACGAACTTTGACTTCAGCATGTGAACCAGTGTCAAAAGCTGCAGGAGGGAAGACTGTTGATTATATAGCCTGTAAATATGTACTCCCTACCTCTGTGATGTAAGACCAAACAAGCAAAAAAAAAGAGACAAAATACTTTCAGAATGTAAATTACAACCCGTTTTGTTGCAGCTTTTGAAATAATGGGTTTATGACTCACTCAATCCAAAATACAGTTTCAAACTCACAGAATTATAGGAGAGATTGTGAAGAATTTTCTTGAAGACGTAAATTGTACTCCATAATCCAGTTGTTCCCAGTGTGTTAGTAGCCTAGCTTTCCCCTGATCAGGTGTTTCAAAAGGAGTTCCCTTTACTGCATGCAAAAACACATACATTCCCTGGGGAAAATAAAAAGTGAATACAGTGGTACTTTTAGCTGTACTTTTTTTTATAATTGTCACATTTTTCAATGCATTGTAAAGAGGGAGTAAATGAATTCTCACCCAGAATTGCTGCTAGCCTGTAATGACAAAGTATCAAAGAGGAAAGAAGAGACAAGAAGTGATTTGCCTGGGATTGTGCTGTCAGTGGCACAGTCAGAATTAAAGCCAAAGTCTATGTGACATCAGGCCACTGCCTTGTCTTCTACATTACGTGGCAAAAATGTGTGAAATCAACAGAATTTTATCAAGCGCTGTAACAAGTTTAGGGCTGCAGATTTGTATTACCACTTTCCTAACACAGTGTTAATTGAGTTATGAGATAGAGTCTGAGCAAAGCAAAAATCTGTCTACGGATCCTGGCAATATTACAAGAACTTCTGAAAGCTTTCTCAGCTCCCCACCAGCTTCATATACTCAGAAGCTGACGATCAGCAATCTGTTGAATACCATCAGTCCATCTCTTCACTGCTCCTCCTTAACCACACTGGACTTTATCTGTGATTTTTTCTGTTTGATGGGAGCATGCCATGTCTGGTCTGTTCCAAAAGATAAATTTGGACCCACTGATTTCACATAGGGCAGTCTGCCCTCTTCCAGTTTTAATAAACATTTGTTTTCTATCAAAGAGCACGCCAACACCAAGCAAGTGTCTCTATCATAAAATATCAAAGACATCCTTTTCTTTCTTTCAGGCTCTCTCTCATGCACATACAGAAATTGTTATAGAAAGCTTTAAATAGAAAAATCACATTTCTTCCGAATTCTTGTAAAAGAGGTGAAATTTCCGCAAGTCCCTTTATCTCTTCTTCCACTTCTTCTTGGAATATCCCCCTAACCAGAGGCCTATTAACCTAAGAGAATGAATTTGCTTGCCTAGTTCTTTGATTTGTGATGTTTGCATCATTTCAGTTTTAATAACTTAACCAAAAAGGCACTTTTGGGACAGATCCAATGTTTCCTACATATTCTATTTCACACTGTGATCTGCAGAAAGGACCACCAAAAATGCTTTCAAGGTCAGCTAAGAGTTTTCCATTAGTGGAAATCCAAGACTTTTTTTGTTTGTCTAACCATTCAAGCATTTGTTTCCAAAAAAGTACCATTTAAATGCTAAAATACCCAAAAGAGCAGTTTATACTCATCTTCTAGTGTTTGAGTAGAAAACTAGTTGCCAGTGCATGCTCTCATCCCTGTTGTCATTATAGCTGCTTGCAATGAATTTGGTAAGGCATTTGGGAAATATTTAGTAATACTTGTCTCTGCCAACATCTTCTGAAGTCAGGCATGTCTGATGCTGTCAAAGATAACCTACAAAATGCTCTAATGACGCTTATAATCCCCCTATTAGTTTTAAATCTATCTACAAAATTAAAAAGCTTAAACAAAACAAAAATTTTTACAGGATTCAAGACAACACTATCCAGCCTCAGCCTTTAAAGTGAACTATCATTTTCCTAAATAAGGAAGAAGCTATCTTTTTGTTACGACTCCTTTGCTCTTAGTCTTAGAAAGCTGAGGTAGCAAACCTCAAGTATGAGGTAAACTGCTGGATTACGGCCCTCTCGTCTTTAAGCTTGGCAGGACCAATATACATACTTGCATTACTTTAAATGATTACACCAAAATTATAGTATCCTGGGGAGTGGAGGAAGAAAGATTGTAAAGGTCTTCAGCTTCCAAATCCTTTTGCATACAGAAGTTACCGTGCAAATCACAACCCACTCAGTGACAAATGGTTTCAGGGCTTGGGTCAAGGTAGTCCAGTCGTTCTCACTGCTTTCAAGTAAGATCTTTCGTATGTCATGTCTAGTGACAAAGTTGTATGCTGAAGTAATTCTGAGCTAAAATCTATCTAGCTTGACCAGAAATCAAAGTGAGAAGAAAAATAACACAAATGTCTCTGTCCAAATACACAGGCAAAGTGCTGAAATTAAACATTTTGGGATACTAACAGATCTATGTAGAAACATTAGCAGATAATATCCGAGAACTAAAAATGTAAGGTATTTTATGGATTCAACGCAGCTCTCTAATAATATACAAAGCATTGTAAAAGCCTGTTTGCATCATGATTTTACGTTTGCTTAATTAAGTGCCTTTTAGAAGAATAGATAAACTATGTAAGGAGTATTTCACATCTCTTGTATTTAAACCCATAGTGATCATGTAAACAGCAAACTCATTTGTGGATAGGCCAAGCAGAGATGGTATTTTTACTAGCTGGATTTCATTATCCATACAGCCTGGCTATTTTTCTTTTCTCCTGCTACTAAAATTAACAAGTATGAAAAACTTCTAAAATTTTGTTACGAGAGAGGGTACTTACCAGGTTGTGAATGACATTTGTTAAAGTCCAGGCAACAGAGACACTAAAGAAAGGAATGCTGAGCAAGACAATGTGCAGCATGCCGACTCCCAGCGCATAGGTCAGCCACATTCCACGACTGTTCATCACCCGCGTGTTTGGATTTACCTCGCTGTGGGCAACTCCTACGTTCATTTTTACCCTATAAAACAGATCTGTTTGAAGACTGAGAGTACTGTTACAGGGAACTACTTAACACATTCAATTTTTTAATTTGGGAAAAGCCTGTTGTAAGTAAGCAGGTCTGGAAGGAACACACTGCATTAGCCAAGACATACCTCAAGATCGTCAAAGCATGGCTTACAGAGAAGTCAGTACACGGTGGCTGTGGGGAACTGTTTGTTTAAAAAAAGCCCAAATAATTGAAACCTACAAGCTTGCTACGGAAGGGACATTTGAAAACACAAACCATCAAGCTATGCTGTTAGAAGCTGAAGTTGCAAACTTGTAGGAAACCAAGCTTTGTAACTTTTGTCCTCTAAATCCTTCTCTCCAACCACAACAGTATCCACAGTTCTTTACCACTTCCCATATCAGACAATTTTCCTCCTGTTTCTGGCTCACGTAATGGCTAGTAAAGAATTCTGCATATACCAACTGCCCAGCCACCTACCACTAGAAAGAACGAACAAGGACTAAATTATAGAATCACAGAACAGAATCATTGAATCATTTAGGTCGGAAAAGACCTTTACAATCGAGTCTGACCGTTAACCTAACACTACCAGGTCCACCACTAAACCTTGTCCCTAAGTGCCACATCCACACCATCTTTTAAATACCTCCAGGGATGGTGAGTCAACCACTTCCCTATGCCTGCTTTGCTTGCGGCAGGGCGCAGATTTCGGGCTTCCCTCCTGTCCCCGTCTGTCAGTTTTCAGACAGAAATTTCCATCTTTCAAACCTGGCTGAAATTAGCGAATAGGTTGAAAAGCGTTAAGTGACAGACATACACGGAGAGACACGGAAGGATTTCACATCCCTGCGTTCCTCAGGAGATAGACGGAACTTACTGGAGGTGACACTCTCGTCCTGTTGTACTAGAATTTGTAACGATGGTTATAAAAGAACATATCTTTGCATACTTCATACTCACGTGATCTCTGAGAATATTTACGTTCATTATGGGACTGGGACGGAGACTTTTTAACTCCAGCCTGCCAAAGCACTGTTTAACCAAGCAAAACCAGCTTGCTCTTGGTAGGAAGTTTGTTTCTTATACTTGCTCAGCGCTGCAAGGCACTCTAACACCCAAATATTTTGCAATATGAACAGTAGGCTGCCGACTAGAAATAGATGCCACAAAGCTGAAACCAAACCCGCCGGTTTTAATCCATACTCGTCGCAAAGTGTTTCAAAAGGTGCGTGTGCAGGGCACACCTTACCTGGGGAGGGCGAGGCCAGCCTGCTCTGCCCCTGGGACGCAGCCCCGCTGGCGGGCGAGCACCTAGGCAGGCACACACCCCGGCATCGCCCACCGCCCCCTCCCCGGTTCCCCCCACGTTACTGCCTGGCCCGGCGGGCAGCCCCCTCGCCGCCAGGACACCGCCCGCCGCCCCCCGCAGAACCCGGCCAGCCGGGCCCCGCCGCTCGCCTCAGCGCCGTGCCCGGCGCCCCGCGGCCTGCTCCCCTGCGCCGGCCCCCGGCCCCCCGCCCTCCGCCTGCCGGGCGCGGCCCCACCTTCCCGGAGCCGCAGCGGCCGCCGAGCAGCAGCAGCGCAGCGCGGGCCGCGGGTAGAGCCCGCCGGCCGCCCGGTGGGCAGGGCTGCGGCGGCGGGGAGCGGAGCGGCGGGGAGGGGCCGGGCGGCCCGCACCGCCCACGGCAGCGGCGGTGGTGGTGGCGGCGGGAGCGGGGGCGGCGCGGAGGCGCAGGTAGCGCAGCCCGGGGCCCTGCGGCTGGCGGGAGGCGGAGCGGGGCGGCTCCCCGGCGGCTGCCCACCCGCCCCGGCAAAGCGCCGCCGCGGTGGGAACTGCTGCCGCCGCGGGGCCGGGGCCGGGGCCTAGGCCCGAGCCGGGGCCTGGCGCGGCGCGGCGCCCCGGGCTTTTCTTCGTGAAAAGCGGAACAGGGAGGTGCGGACGGTTGGTGCGGTTTGGGCGAGCCCCAGGGTGACCGCCTGCGGGTTCCGCCAGCGGCTCCTCTCCCCGTGTTACCGCAGCGGCTGCGGGTGGGCCGGGGGCTCCTGGGGTGGGTGTTTGCCGGAGCGCGGCCGGGGGCTGCGCCAGGGATCCCTGAGGGGCCGGCGGGGGGGCTGGGGCGGCGGTGTTCGCAGTTTACCTGATGGCAGGGGGTTACAGCCGTCCAGAGAGCCCCCCTCGCTGAGGCGCCCGGCTCTGCAGAGGGGGTGAAGAGATTGCATCAGTGATGGTGCTCAAACACAGGGAACACTGTGCCTTCCCTCTGAGCACGGCTTATAATACATCTGGTCGGTGACCAGTTGTAGTAGTAATGTGGCTTGAGCTGGAATATGTTTTTTTTTAGCTGAAAGTGTCAGGGTTTGGGTGTGTTTCCATCGGTATGAAGCACCAGTGCGGCTGGCCTGGCCACGCTTGGGTCCGGGCAGGCCCTGCCAGGAGCCGGGGCCCTTCCAGACCGCCTGTGGCCCTCACCCCTCATGGGGAACTGGTGTTTGGGACCTGCAGCGCATCTGTTGTAAGACCCTCCCATGCCTTAGTATCCTCTGATAAAAATATCCCACTCCCGTATGGCGCTTGTGAGTAAATCACGAAGCACTTGACACGGGAGTCCGGTAGGATGTGTGAGGAGGCCCGCCTCACCGAGAGCGCGTACACCATTGGCATGGATCTGGCTTCAACAACACGCCTCTTCCCTTGCTCCTCTTGTTTGTCAGTTTTGTTTGAAACTCATTTGTCAGGGCTTTTTACCAAAACATCTGAATGCCCAGTTCCTGTTGGAATGGAAATAACAAGGGGCAACCTCTGTTCTTAGGAAAGTTTTAATGCTGCTGCTTCTTCAAAACACTGTACCTCCCCCTCCAAGTAACCATGTTTTTGCTTCATCTTTAAATAGTGGCAGTCTTTAGAAGGATATCAAGGCAGAGAAGTGTCCTGTAATTGTTGTACCAGCCTCAAATACCTTGGAGGGTAGTTGTGCTCTGGTGTGTTGGCTGCAGTCCTGCACCGTGTCCCGACTGCGTCAGGAGGAAATCTGGGTTTGTTCCATTCCTCTGCACGTGCTCATATCCCTGGGATGGGTGCTGGGCGTGTGATCTGTGTGTGCTCCAGCGGGTAGCTCGGACTGAACCGATGGGGAAACCAGGATTGCTGGGACTGTCTGCCTTTAAATGTAAATAACATTACATAACAACCTAGTAAAAGAGTGCTGCTGTGGAGAGAAGAAACCGAGTCTGAACCGTTCTTGAGGTGTAAAGAGCTGTCTAGCAATGCTCTCTCTCCCCCCATTCTCATATGCGTGAAAAACTAGGGTTGAGTTCTTTGTGTCAGGCTACAAGGATGGACAGAGATTTTTTCTGGAGCTTGGTTAGTTGTGTGTACTTGGGTACTTAAATGGGAATGCATGCAAAAATTTGCAGATCCACTTACATTCTCTTCATGGTACAGTGTGTCTATAATGCCGCAGGAACTTTATAACTCTTTGTAAGTGTTTTCAGTGATAAAAAAAAAGAAATCCATTGGCGTATAATAATGAGGCTTCTTTGTTTTCTCGTGGAAGATACAGAGACGCAGAAACAAACTAACGTGCCTGAGGGGCACACAGTAAGTCAGATCAGAAAGGCAATAATTCAAAAGTTTCTTGGTTTTCTTTTGGTTTTAATTATTGCCAGTAGATTGCGTTGCCATTGAACATGACTTCTGCCTCAGCACCACTGTGCTTCCTCCTCACTTCCTTCCCAACTCCAAAACAGTTACCCTCAGGTTGTACTTCTTCCGTGAATTTGTGTGTACTCAGAATTATACATGCAACACAGCAGTGCTGAGCTGATAAATTTTAAATGTAGGGGGAAAAATTATGTGAGGAATTTGGAAAAAAACCCCAAACCACCACCACCAAACAACCCCCCCCCAAAAAAAAACCCCACAAAAATACCCCAACAACAGCAAACCAACCAATCAAAGAAACCAAAACAAAAAGTCCCACACAAAAAGCAAGTTAAGAAAAGAATAAAAACTTATGGGGTTTTTTTTGTAGTTTTCTTTTTTTTTTTTTGTTTGGTCAATGCTGGAATTAGACCTGATGCTGGGTAAATACTCTAGCTTGAAGATGTTTCTGAGTAGCACTCTGCATTACCAGCCTGTCCTCTGTTGTAATTGCACGATCAGATCCACATGTTGTAATAGTTTAGAGGAGATAACTACGTAAATGTGAAATGATACATTGTTTTGCTCAGTATATCCCTGAATTCTTAGATTACACTTCTAAGGAAAAACTTTATTTAAAATAAATGTTTTCTAGTCTAGACCTGTGTTCTGTTTCTTCCATACGTCAAACTCCCATTGACTGCAGAGGAAGCTGGGTCCTATTTTATCTTGAAATTTTGACTCTTCAGCTGTAATGTCCTTTTTTGCCTACATTTGAAAATTGCTGTGAAACACTTACTTAGAAATTTGTAATGTATTTAGTGTATTTGTAATGTGCCTTTTATGTTCTTTTTCTGTTACCTCTCTATGCAGCTTCTCTGAATCTTGTTCCACTATGAAACAGCTGTCGGCAGAGACTATTTGTCTCCTTTCAAGTTCTCAGGTGATTACATCTGTTGTCAGCGTGGTGAAGGAGCTGATAGAAAATTCCTTGGATGCCAGTGCCACAAATATTGATATTAAACTGGTAAGTCCTCTTTCTTTCTCTTACAAAGAACTGGATGTAAAAAAAAAAGGTGCAAGGAAAGTTGTTCCACTGCAAAGGTATTTTTTAGTCTATTGTTTGGAGAACAGAAGGATATTAATAATATTTATACATACATATTTTAACCTCTAATAAAAAGGATCCAAAGTCAGTTTCCATTGATGATTTTGAGGCCCCACTGAAACAGTAAGGCATATTTGTGCTTCTCTGCTATCTTGGGGAAAGAACTGCCAACTACTTCAATTCTCCTTTTCCTACTTATAAATCACTTTTTCTGACTAAGAGCTTGTTTTAAAAGATATTGGACTTAAGTTTCTCTGCTAGACTGGCATATTTAATGCTTATCACAATATATGGTCAGGAAGGTGAAAATGGAAACAATGGAAAAGGTTGATGGCCATGCTAGATATTGTTGTAATACAAATTACCACATGGTCCCTAATTAGCATGGTGAACTCTGGCTACTTTTAAAATTTTATTTTTATAAGATGTTAAAAAAAAGTTGGCATATCACTCAAGGACAGTTTCTGAAAAAAGAAAATACTGCTTACATAAAGAACTTGTGCTTTTTTCCCCACAAATTGGTAAAACAGCTAATTGATAGGCTTTTCTTGCTGCCGTGAGTATTTCTGGTTTTGCAGTATTTTTGTCAACAGCTGTGTAGTAGCACTATCTCCTACTAGTAAGAAAGAGTTGTTACAGTCTGTGTAAGTGGCTGTATCCAGAAGTGCATCCAGTTTCCTTTCTTGCCAATAACGGTGAATGTATAAGCTATTCTTAAACTGATAGACAAACATTCTTAATTAGGAGGGCAATTCAATTTTTGCTTGTTTCGCTGTCCATGTCACTTTTCTGAACGAGTCTCAAATGTTTTCCATCTGAGTATGGTTTCCTGCAGATGTCGAGGAACATGCTTATTTGTTATTTGCCTTAGGTGAGCTGAAGATACTCTGTCTTCACTATGGTCTGTGATGACCTCTGTCTTCTCAATATTTAGACTGTGTAGTATCTTTCTTCATAAGTAACTGCAAAGTGAGTAGTGTGTGCACAGTTCTGAGGCTAAGGGTATCAGAATCAGATGCTATGAACCAATCGATAACTGCAAGAAGTCAACAGAAAGTTTTAGAGCCTTCAAAAATTGTTAGAATAAACCTTGTCTCTTCTACTGGATTACAATACAGAGCCATGCAGATGGCCAGAGGAGAAAGCCCTCTAATCAGCGTGGGTTTCACAGTGCAGTAACCAGCTGTTTCCATAGTGAGAGGTCCCAAATCAATTAAAAAGAGAATTTTCAACCATTTCCAGTGCATGAGTCATAGGCACTGGTCTTACATCCTCTGTCAGTTCAGACCAATCGAAATGACAGTATGGCTAAAACAAGCAAACCCAGCTTTACACAGGTTGTCAGTGAGTAAACGAGTTTTGCTGATCTTCTGTGGGTACTAGGGAAGAAGAGAAAACCTGCACTTTGCACAACTATACACAGTAATACTGTAAAACAGTGGATTTTTTTCTGGGATTTTTTTATAAGAATATTTTTTATCAAAATACTATTTTTATTGCGTGAAATTTAAATAAGGTCAACCACATAATAGACCTCAGCAACCACATTGACTCCAGATGAGCTCAAAAGCATAACAGAGAGTGGAAAGTTTGACATTTCGTTTTACAGTTGATGTTTTTGCCTGAAACTTGCAGCATTTTCATTGTTTTATTTTATTCCAGGTGGATTAGGAAAACTAGCTGATTCATTCAGACCCAGTTTACCTAAACAAAGGCAGAAATGGCTTTTTTGGAGACAGACAGGAGTTAACCTGCAGGTGGAATGATGCTCAGGTAGAAACTGTGGCAGTAAGCAGTTGCAGTGGGAAACTTTGGCTGGTGTTTTTATTTATGTTAGCTGCAGTAGCTGATGTAAGTGAGTGGATTGCACTTTGTATGAACTAGCTTTTACACCACACCGGAAAAAACATCAGCCTGTATTTAGTTTTAGATAATGTGATACTACCTTAATTACAGCTGGAAGCCAGTCATCTGATTAAAAACTGACTGTGGCCTTTCTGTAAGGTGTTGAGTGCTATCTGTTTATTATTTGAACTTCAGCTTTGTTGCTTTTAGAAATACGAACGTGGTGCAGCTTGCCTTGTTGTCAGCAGCAGGGTCAACTGCCTCTGTGGCGTGTCTGTGCATTAAACATATATAGAATGATGGTTCTATTCTTGACATGGTGTCCTGGCTTCAGGTTAAAGTATGCTAAAGACCACTGATGCAGCAGTATAATTGCTTATATATAGATTAAGGAACTCCACAGGCATCAGTCTGTCAGTCTCCTTGATTTACCTCTAACAACAGGAATTTATGAGAATAATCTGCACAGTCTGACCCAGACCTGCATATTTTAATTCATGGAGAAGATGAGCAAAAGCCTGTGTTAGTAGCTGGAGCAAAGTTGGGATTCGGAAATGATGAATCTTAGCTACAGGTTTGCTACTGTTACACAGAACAGCTGTTGTAAAAGGCAGACACTCATTTCTGCACCTTTTTTTTTCCAGTGCGTGAAGTGGGAGCTTTAATCCTTAGAACCTTCTCAGAGGAAGCTTAGCTTGGGGTGAGATTTCACTGGACACCTAATCTATCTGGCTGCCTGAAAAGCAAAGTCCTACATCCATCTGTATGACATTGCTAGGCATTTCTGCCTGTCGTGACCCATTCATCTTGCTAAGCAAAAGAAGAGTAACCCAGCAAGAGAAGTGGATTATTTGTGCCAATTTAATAAGCTGGATTGCCCTTAGAGTCCTCCTGAGTAACAGTAGCTGAAGCAAAGATGGGACTGTGCAGTCACGAGTGAAAGAGGAGGAAGTTGAACCATATGGTTTGGCATTAGTGATCTGGTAAAGCAACTTAAACATTACATGGGATCACGAACTCAGTAGTATTTAGGTCATGTAGCATGGTGGAAGGTGTTACAGAATACCAAGTTTACGCACTGTAAAATTTTAAGTAAAATGTGTGGAAGGAAAAATGAGTAATAGCAGAAAAGAAATAGAGAATCATTCATGTAACATTTTGATTCCGGTTGAAGAAGATAAATGTCGCTTTTTCTAAGCAGTTAAGTGGTCTGGAAGTAAAAATTGGAATGGAAAATAGGGGTTCCTTGCAAAGTGCTTAATCCTTCCATTACTACAGACAGAAGTGGGGTAGGTGGCTTCCCGTTTATATCTCCTTATGTGTTTTTTCTGTTCGGTTATGGTGTATTGCTTAGGTTCTGTTTTGCTTTCCAGTACGAGGTTGACTTGTATATTAGCAAAAGCATTGTTTTTCACCTGAAGATAACTTTAGCACCGTTCATTAATGCAGAAAGTGAAAGGTACCCACATTTCTATTGTGTATCAGTTAATTAAATATCTATATAGTTCTGTGCCTACCTCAAAGGCTTTTGATGGTTCCTAATACAGATGATATGTCAATACAGACAGTATCTGTAGGTACCTTCCTTTTGTTTTTAATTGCGTTATTTTTTTACTTCAAGAAATAACCCTGAAAATACCTTGTCATAACTGTTTTCAGTACATGCCCAGGTGGGACAACAAAGTTAGTTCAGTTTGATCATCAGCTCTCTGTGAGCAACCATCACGTGCTCTGTACAGCATCAATGGTGGGAGCCACTGATTCAAGATACTCTTTCTAAGCAAAAACAGTTTTAAGGTCTCCTAGATGCATTATACACTACAGCACATTCTTCTGTATGTTCCGTCATAATCTCGTCAAAGAGCCAGACATGCTTCTGTAAAAGAAGTTTAGTTTAGTGATCCTGCAGCTCTGATTACTTTCTTCTCATGGCTTGTGATTCTTTTGGGTGCAAGTTACGTGTGCAGATTATAATGTACCTTGAAGGAAGCATTTGTTTGCTGTACCTATTTGAGATGTTATAGAACCTGAATTCCATCTTTCATTTTGCTGTCCTAATTATCTGGATTTTCAGAATTTTACCCTCTTTATGCTCATGCTTGTTGAAATGATGTATTCACATTAGAATTCAGTAAAATACGGGTCGCATATATGTAAAGGTAAATCTCAAAGTTTGAAGTTTGCTTCTTTGAAAGCTGTTTTTTGAAAGAGCCTCTAGGACCTCTATTTCTTTCTGTAAAGCATTGTACCTCTTTATAAGCTTCCTTATTTCTGCCCCATTTGTGCCTTGCTGCCATTAGAATTTCAGCTTCTGTGTATTGAGATACAACATGGGAACTGAAAAACTACTGAAGTAGTGAAATCACTTAAATTGAGAGAGTTGAAAACAGTACTAAGTGAGGGCCCGCTGACTGTAATGGAATGGATACAGAGCTGCATTTGTGGTGATTTCAAAAAAAGTGATACCAAATAGGTAAGAAAAGTGAAAAGAGGTAAAAAAGTCTTTAGCTTTCCAGCTGTGTAGATCCCTTTCTGAGCTTAGGTTTTGCAAATTTCATCACAGTTCAAAATAAATTCACTTAATTCCTGTTTTAATTTCACTGTATTTATATTAACATGCTGTTTCCAGTCCATTGGGTATGAATTATATTATTTAATCAGAGAAGCCGTCACTACTATCTTTAACATTCTTGGGTTTTTTGCTGTTGGGTTTTGTTTGTTTGTTTGTTGTTGTTGTTTTTTTTAACAGAGGCATTTAATGGTTGCTCAGTTTCTTCAAATAAGCAAACCTCCTGCTTTTATCTGGATGGCTGGAAGCTGTAACCTTAGTTGCTTTAAACTTGTGTCTTATTCATTGGTTTAGTGGTCCATTGTGTTTTGTTCTTTTTTAGGAGGATTATGGGTTTAACAAAATAGAAGTAAGAGACAATGGCAATGGAATCAAGGTTGCTGATGTTCCAGTTATGGCAATTAAACACTATACCTCAAAAATAAGCTCTTCTGAGGACCTGGAAAGCTTGACAACATACGGTTTCCGTGGGGAAGCTTTGGGATCAATTTGCTGCATATCAGAGGTGAGCACTTGCTATAAATGTATCTAGTCTTTTGTTGTGATTGTTTATTTTTTATTAAAATATGTATTTGTGAAAGTGTTATCAAAAGATCAGTGCAAAGACACAAATTGTTCTAGCAGCCTGCCAGGGATATTTTTTGCAAAGTTTGGCTTGTGTATGTGATGCCTTTCCCATCCCTTCCCCAGAAGTCATGTTGTAGGGTCAGGAAGCAGTATGGATTCCTTGTTAGTACCAGTCCTGCCTTTCTGTCATGCTGGTCACAGCAGTGCTCTATTTTCCTCGGGCAGAATAGGTCAGAGACAGATTGCTTAGCGTTTCCTTCTCTCTTATATCAGGGTATAGACACATGATTCCTTATACATACGTGTATAGATACATGATTCCTTAGAACACCGGCTTACTCTGTTTAGTGTTCTCGGCAAGTACAATGTCAAAGAGTATGGCTGAGTTTGCTACTTGAATTAGAGCAAATCAAAATGAAGCAGGAGATGGTGGCCAGGAGAAATAATTTCAGGGAACCGATGGCCCACATAGCTACTGTTCTAGTAACAATTTCTGCCTTGATGTTATCTAGGTGATCAGCAGTCATGGGATCTTGCTGGGCTCCATATTGCTCCTTGACATGTTTATGACTGCAATTGCACAAACTTTGTTGTCTGTATGAGTAAACAGGAACCTGCTCCCTGGCCTAGCTGAGTCTGATCCATATGTTTGTGTTAAGAGGACTGGTACTTAGGGTTTGACTTGTTGACTGAAAGTAATTTTGTTCAAAATGATCTGGAAATTGTTCAGGCTGTGAAGGGCACAGCATCTACCTGTTACGTTGTGCTCTGCGTTTCTGTATTCATGCTGCACCAAGGTTAAGTTTTGGATTCTTCTTTCGAAGTATGTCAAGGATTAGATCCTGCAAGATGACACTGATTGGATGTGTCTGATTGGAACCGTCAACTGTCAAGGTCAGAGGAGGTGTTAGAGCTTGACTCCTTGCTACTTTGGGCTACATTCGCGCTGCACTAATCAGGAGCAGGTTGCATGTTTGGATGGAGATTTCCAAAGATGCTTTTAAAAGTGTTGGTGTTTTGGCAGGTGATGACAGACCTCAATCATTGGTTTCTTCTAATGAGTTATCAGAGCAGAATGCCATCTGTTCTGAGCTTTTAATCAGCTCTACAGTATATTTCCTAAGAGATGGGAGGTGACCTGAGTGTGTTAAGTACTTTAATAGGTATTATTTTAATCTTTGGATCAGTAATTATGCTAATTAAACATTCCTGGCATTAATGGCCTTATGCCTACCCAAACTGCCCCCTGTAGTTTCATTTAAGGGGAACTTTACTATTGGCCCTTAAGTAGGTCTGTAATATTGTCGTTTCCGATTAATCAGTTACTGGGGTTTTTTTCTCTCCAGAGGCATGGCTGAACTCTGAATGATTCACATGAGATACTAAAATAAACCCGAATATCCTAAAGCTCTGTTATGTGTGATAACCTCTGTGTGTTTCAGGTGGTGCAGTGGTCCTATTGTTTAAAATGTTGATACCTGAACTCTGGGAATCATAGTTTTGTTGACCTTCTAGTTTATGACTGGTCTTGCTAAAGCCGGTCTGTGTATTACCTTAGTAGCTTACAAAACATGCTACTACTGATTGCTGGATGTGTTTGGGTATGGAAAGATAATACACTGTTTCTTTGATAGTAGTAGTAATGTTTGTGGAATCTCACATGAATTTAAGAAGTTGTCATAGTATGCCTTCTCTCATCGAGGATGAAAATGCAAAATTACCAGTTGATTTAGTAGTTCATTTAAGCTGTGTTAGAATAGAAGACACAGGACTGTGTGTTGTAGGTAGCAGGAATTGGTGTGCTTTGTGTATTAGTGTGATAGAAATGCATAGCTTTTAGTTAAATGGATGAAAACCTGAGTAATAACAGAACGTTTCTGTGACTATAAGAAACATTTTATAAAAAAATGTAATTGTGGTGACTAAAATAGAGCAGTGGTAAGAGTGGTAGCAAAGCTTATCTAAGCTCATTCTGAACTTTGTGAATCCTTGATTAACATAATATTTTTAAAATCACTCGTTTCAGGTTTTGATCACAACAAAGACAGCTGATGATGATTTCAGCACTCAGTACGCTTTGGATAGCAATGGGCATGTAACTTCTAAAAAGCCTTCCCATCTTGGGCAAGGTAGGATATCACTGTTCGGTGCTGCACTGTGACAGAAGTATTTTATGTTTCTCTGAAGCTCAATTTGATGTTGAAATACCCGTTCGGTTCTTGAAGGTTGAGTGTTAAATCTTTGCAGCTGTAAACATTTCTTGCCTTATGTCTGTCAACTGAGAGTGTTGTTATTGTAAGATATAATAGGTCTTGGAAATTGCTTTAGATAGTAATTACAGACTAGTTTCTCCTTCTCTGACTCACTTCTTCAACCTGACAGCAGAAATAAAAGCTCTAAAAATTCAGTGCCCCAGGTCCAGGCAGACCTACTATATAAGTATACGAAAGATTTGTTCAGGACCAAAACAATGTTTCTCTGCGTAGCGAAACCCTGGCTCAAAGGAGGAGGAGTTGCCCTGCTGCTATACAAAGAATTTGCTGGAAGCAGCATGGCTATAGGAAGAAGCAAAGTCACACTTCTTTCTAACCTGCAGGAAGGGTGTGTCGCTAGAAATCCTTCTGAGTGTTTGTGTGAAGGTTAAAGGTTGCCCTCACCTCAGAGGCAGCCTTGGTGGTTCAGGCGTGGTGTGGGTTTGGGGTAGCATCTGCTTAGCTAGCTGTTGCTCAGCAAGGTCCGTTACGACCACACTGTGTCCTGGCATTCACTAGTCAGCCGGTGTGTATTCCCAGAAGGAGTGCGCTCCTTTCTTGTCACAAGGCTGTGCTCCTGAGAAAGCAGTGGCAGCTTTTCCCGGTTGAGACAGCGGCTGCCCAGTATTGTGCCCACAAGCTGCCCCCCAGCTGGCTGCAGTGCTCATCCAGCAGCAGGGAGCTGAGCTGACTGCTGACCCAGCTCCCTTCCTCCTCCGCTGAGTGGCTGCAGGGAGCTATTAAGCCAGCAGAAGCTGCTGAGGGCTAGTCAATAGGCAAATACTGAAAAAACAGCTGAAGCTGAGAGCTCTCATTTTAGCTGATATTAACCAGGGACTCTTTAAGATTTAGACCCTTCCATTTTCCACAGCTGGAAAGCCTGTGGGTTGCATTGCCCTGTCTTTTGTCAAAATTGTTGAATGATTGACTGAATTCTGCCACATGTATTTAATACTTTGCAATATCCTTGCGGGCTATGGATTTATGTGATTGTGTTGGTAGGTGAATATTCCCCCGCTTACTATACACTGTGTCTTGAACAGAGCTAACTGGCTCTTCAGGTGCTACCCTAAAGCAAATGCTTGTGAAGGGCCTTTGCCTCTAGGTATGTCTGATTAGTTTCTAGTTTGTTAATCATTTTACTGATTAAAGTTAATATGTACTGAAAGAGTCTTCAGCTTTATTTGGTGCTGATTCTTACTATTGTCCATGTGTACAAAAGAAGGCTTAATGCTGCAATCACATCCCTAAATAAAGGAGGGGAACTGCAACTCTTGAGGTCTATAGGTACTTGTTTGGGGGAGGATGAGTGCTCATATGGTGTGTTTTTTCTCATGGGTTTATTTTGTATGCAGCAGTGTACAATATCCAGTCAGTGGTATGCTTTCAGTGTAATGTCTACTTATTTTTGTCACCTGTTTGCAGGTACTACAGTAACAGTCCTGAAGTTGTTTAAGAATCTTCCTGTAAGAAAGCAGTTTTATTCAACAAATAAAAAATGTAAGGAGGAACTGAAAAAAATCCAAGATCTACTCACAGCATATGGTATCATAAAACCAGACCTGAGGATCACCTTAACACATAATAAGGTAACAACGGGTTTTTCTCTATCAGCTGTCTTAAGGATCAATTTCTGATGAACTTAGGCAGTTAATGTAATAATTCCATAAACTCTTTTGTTCCTAGTTTTCTTTCCTCATAGGTTTGTTTTGGACTTCCACTGCTTTCTTCCCTTCATAGATACGTATTTGTGATTGGTTACAGATTTTGATCTAAACCTGTAAAACTCAGGCTCAGATCTTCTTGGTCTGTTCCAACACATGCCTGGGTAGATACCTGGAGCATAAAAATTATTTTACATGCTAGTAGTATAAGAATGATTTTACATGCCGGTCATTAGTAAAGATGATGTTGGTGGTCTGCAGAATAAGGAAGTGAGACCTTACTAGGCCATGGGGCCTGGTCAAGCGTTAAACTAAGCCAACTGAGAAAACTCAAAACTTACTTGGTTAGGCTGTCTGTCTGACTTGGTTTGGCTGGCTGGCTGGATAGATGCTCCACGCATACAGATAGCTTGCTGTATGCAGAGTCTCAAGAGCTCAATACATAATGATGGTTTTATTTAAAAAAGCTAAAAAATTCAATTTGCTACACTGGTATAAGAGTAACATATGACAGGCTTTGGTTGAGCTAGTTGTTCTTTTCTTGGACTTGGGGAACAGGTTCAGAGGCTGCTTGGAGGCTGTTTTAACTTCCCACTGTACCGAACAGTAATTTGACAACACAGCTCCAGAAATGGCACGCTGAGCAGTTCTCCTTTACCTGACCCGTTTAACGTAGCAGATTTTATTGGCTGTACTCCTTTTGGCTCTTCTGAGAGGAAGGCTATGCCACCGAATTTCCAAATTGCCACAACGTAGAGAGTGACATCTTGTGGCCAGATGCCTTAGCAATTCTTTTTCTGGATTAAAGATGTTTGCTGATCTTGCTATTTGGCCTGTTCATTGAGCAAGCAAATCAGTTACTCGATCAACCGAACATTCACTCTTCAGTTCCCTTTCAGTGGGAACGATGAATGACACTGTACGCTTTCTTGAAGTTACAACGGATTGTCTATCTGTTTCTGGAATTGTATAACTTGCTTTGATGATATTTATGTACATATTTCTAAATATTGAAATATAGATACTGTGACAAACAAAAGCCAGCTTTGTGCCTACAGAATTAGTGTTGTGAAGCTGAGAAAGTGTAACTGCTTTCAGTCTTATTTCATTGGGACTACAAAAAGCTTGAAACCACAAATCTCAAGGCTGTGCACTTCTTAGACTGTGTTAAGCTCCTTGACATATCTAGCAGTGATTCACAGTATCAGCCTTAAATATTGGTTAATAAAACTAATTTTGTCTTTTATTGGTGATTTGGTTTTGCCCTCTGACAATTTGCAAATTTTATTTTTTTCTTTGTGTGTGGTATTTTTATTTCATCCTCTTGGATTAGACTATTATGTATCTTGCTTTTTTTTCTCTGCTAATCTTAATACAATGGCAATAATGTGCAAGAAGTCGATCAATTCTTTTTTGCAATACCTACTGCAAAAATGGTGCAGAGAGCGATAGTAATTATTGCATGATGTTTTTGACTACCTGTCCTATTAGTTTCAGAGGTAAATTCTTCAATACACAATTTGAGTGGGTAGAATAAATCAGTACAAACGCCATCAGCAGGAAGTATCATTCATTGTAATGACAGACATGGTGCTGACTTTTTGGGCTCTTCATTTTGCCCTGCTGGCGTTACGTTCATTTAATTTATTTGGAAAGAAAACAGGTAAGAAGCTGATCAAACATTTCAACACAAGAGGTCGCTCAGTAGCTATTGGTGAGCAGGGGAAAGGCAATTGTACAGATAAGTCTGCCTCTGTGCATGTGTAAATGCTTTAAAATAGTCTGAAAATGTTAAAAAAAGCTTTGAATGCGGATTCTTGTGTTTCTACTGCTGTTGCCATTACTTTCAAAATAAAAAATTACCTATTGCATCATACCTTTTAAATAAATGTCACATTCTCAAATTCCAATATATAACAACTTTCAGCAGGTCTGTGTGCATCTGTTTTACCATAATATCACAGAACATGAATATCCATTCGTTATTTTTCCATCAGATGCTAAGTGTTATTCTCATTACAATTATTAATTCAGATCAGAAGGTGTTCTTCCTGTAGTCATACTACAGTATATCTGTGCTAGAATAATACTCCACTGAATAGGCTTGTCTGTGATTTATTTGTGTGTGTGGTGAGTGTTATATTTCTGTTTGAAATTACTAGGATAAAGAATCAACTTCTTAGAGTGGCTTTATTTTTCATGTAGCTCATTGATTATATATTAGTTAAAAAAATATATATGTGCAGTTATTCAGAGGAGTTCCTAGAATCCTGAATTCTTGAGGCTGAGCCAATACTTTCTGTTGCAATGGAAGAAGAGACATGTTGAGAGTAAGATCAGGTTCCGAGGCTTAAAAGAGCAAGAAGGTAGCAGAGATGAGGTATTGCAGAAGGAGACGAGGAAGGATGGGTCAAAAGAGTAGAAAAGGTAGTAAGTGAAAAAAGTGTAAGTGAAAGTGTATGTCAAAGAAATCTTCAAAATAAATGACAAAACCAGTACTTCTAAAAAAACCTCAACAACAACCAGACAGTCTTTAAAGTCCTGTATTTTAGTAGAAATTAAAGGAGAATGGAAGAAAGCATAGCTCTAGCTTTCCCAAGGAAGAATGTAATGAAGCACTTTCATAGAAGTGTCTGAGGGTAGGCATCTGAAAATGTTGCATAATGGATTCTAGCAGAAGGTTACTTGGGCAAGTCAGACCTCTTACTGAGCTGTCAAGTGTGTGTGTGTGTATATATATATTTTAGGATGCACAATACATTGCATGTTGTATTTCTACCATGTTTTTTAAAAAAGGTGTATGTCTTATGCTTCTTGAGATCTCAGCAATTTTTCTTGTTGTTGTGCTGCATTTCATATCTGTGTTGGTTTGGAAAATATTACCATTAAGTGTCTGATTTCTTGTCTGCGAAGAACCACAATGGTGTTCCTGCCTTTGGGTTGTTTTTTACTAAGAAAATAGATATCCTTTTATCATTCATCCTAGGGCTCGTTCATTGCGGATTTCCGAGATAGGAAATACTGAATTGCTCTTTCTGCTCAGAATGTTTTGTTTGCATTAGCAATAAATAATGAATCACTTTGCAGATCAACCCTTGAAGTACTATTGCTATTTTGACAACTTGGATTAGCTAGTGCTCCTTCTTTTTATGAAGGTTTATCCTGCCAAGACATTCTTTGAATACTGATAATGTTGATCCTCTTGCCAGTATGGTTATGTTAGAAAGAGGTATTTTTCTTCTTTCATCACCATGTTCCTTGAAAGCATATTGAATAATGAGACAGCCAAATGGAAATAATTCACATGAGTATTCAGCAAGTTTATTTAAAGTTAATGTTATCTGAAGGCATGCTAAGAACATTCCAAAGTTAGCTACCGCTTAAACCGCGTCAAACTCTTCAGCCCAAAATGCCATGTTCTAGCCACCTGTGAGCTCTGGCTGTATTTTACCTGAGGTGGTGTAGGGCTCTTACCTGGAACAACAGTTTTCACACTCCTCGCTGTTCAGCACCACTAGCCCTTGACTCAGTCTTAAAGCCACTGCTGTTCAAGAAATGCCATTGTGTGTTGAAAGACTGATGATACGGAATACTTGAACTCTGTTCTGGTTGGTT
The DNA here is from genome assembly GCF_023638135.1 of Falco biarmicus. Lineage (NCBI taxonomy): Eukaryota > Metazoa > Chordata > Aves > Falconiformes > Falconidae > Falco > Falco biarmicus. The sequence continues at coordinate 5,426,970 of NC_079295.1, read as the reverse complement.
TTGTTCCACAGACTCTGAAATGAGAGAGACATCCAATAACTATACCTGTTTCAACAATTTCAGGTGTAATAGAGCTGAACAAACTATGGCGGCAGGTGGCTTAGATGGCGCCTATCAGCAGGTCGTACCATATACCATACACAGCAGCTGGTCCCACGTCTTGTGCAAAACACAGGTGGGCCATAAGTAAACTCAATAAATTTTCCAGTTCCAGTTGAGGAAAAACCTGCATATGGGAATATTTTTTTCCAGTATTTTTCATGCACAGTATTTTGAAGCCTTAGTCACACACAGTTCTGCCTAGAAGTATGTCTTGTTTGTTTCTTGAGGGTCATCGGTCAGAACTTCTGGAAGCAAGAGGTCCACTTTAAAGCTGTTATTGTAACTCTGGGTGGTATTCTTCCCCAAACCCTCTTTGTGGGTGGTGTTGTCCCAAAGGGTGCCACCTTTTTTTTTTTTTTTTTCTTTCTTTACAGTAAGTCTTCTCTTCTTTCCAAAGTTGGATAATTTCAACCTACAGTCTGTATCCGATAGTGCAAAACCAGTTTGTTTTCTGTGTCTGAGTCCTCTGTAATAGGTGTGGGGTTTTTGAGATGGAGTAAGTGCATTAGGGTAAATTTACCATTCTTAATACTGGGATTATACTTTGCATTCATTTCATTCATTGTGCTTCCAAACTGGGCAGAAACAGCAGCACGTAAGCTCTTTCTTGAGTTGGAAAAGCTACTCTGTTTTAATGTAATGATGGTAAATTAAGTCCCTCCCTAATCTGTGTGTCTTAAAATATAAAGAGGAATTATGATTAAGAATCTGCTGTGCTCTGCAGCCAACATGCTTTCATGCTGACCTGGAATATAGCTCAGTCTTTACTTCCATTCGTTGTTCAGTGGCTTTGCTGAGAAAGCCAAACAGAGAGTTGATTATGGTGTTTTTTGTGCTGAGGACACCTGTCCACTAGGAAATGCGCTGAGACCCTCAACTCAATTTACATCAGCCAGAGAACAGCTGCCAGATGGTAACTACTTTTGGTCACTACCAACCTGGTTGAATTTGAACTGGTGACCTAGAGGTGAAATGCTTTATATCCTATTACTAATTCCTTGAGGTTTCCAGTTTCTCATCCATCACTTTTTTCAAATGACAGCACAGTATATGTCTGAAATCTCAAAACAATTACTGTTTCACATATGCAGTGTGTGTTGCAGAATCTGAGATGTGCCTTTAGCTATTGCAAGTCTTTCACACTCACTTGTACACTTAAAAAAGGTTAGCAGAAAAAAAAAGATGTTTCCAGAGCTGCCTGGGAGTTTCCTCTCTTCCAGACCAGTGTAGTTTTTCAGTTGGGTATGTTACTTTTGTTAACCACTATTTTCCAAAAAGCTTGTAAACCTCCCTTTATTTAAATAGAATTCACTGTGATGATGTACATCCTCTGAATGACAGTTTAGGATTAGAAACTGTGGTTTTTTAACAGTAGTTTAATTGTTTGGGAGGTTTTATTATCTTTTTTTTTCTTTTTTCCTTCTGCTATGGAAGTGGAATTTGTCTAAATGCCCACAGCTCAACATGAGTGGTTAAAGCAGCCAAAAACCTTAAAGCTCTCTCTCACCTTTGTAATTCTTGAAAGGCTCTGAAGATGTATCTTACCAGGTGAAGGTCCTTGGCGCGTTGTAATACCTGTTAGCTCGTCTTCTAACGTACTTCCCAGCTCCCAAATACAAGCATTTCTCCACTGCGTGATGCTCCAGAAAGCCTTTTCGTTGAGAGGGTGCTCTCGTGTCACAGAAGGGATATCCGAGCAGAAAATACATCAGAGTTTGTGGGATGAGCAGTGCCGTGGAACATCACGGTCTTTCAGCATTTTCCCTTGGTAGCTGTAATGTCTGATGCCCATGGGATAGACAGATAGGTCGACTGCATCTGATGAGCAGAAAACTGGTGCCTTGCATTTCTCTGTTGCGTACCTCCACTGGTAGCTGTCCCACCATCACTTAAGAAATGAATGGGACAACCAGTTCCTCAGGGGCAAATATAAAATATATGGGGGAAATAATTATGATTATGTAGAGCGGTGCATTATTGGTTTTTTAAGCCAAATTGAAAGACTGCTGTGATTGCTGTTTTCAGGTGAGGATTATGCAAGAGCACTCTCCTAGTAGTATAATTTACCATTGGTTTTAAAACAAGACACTGGTTATGGTGTGGAGCTGATAAAGAACACCAACATTTTTCAAGGCTGGGATTTTAAAGAATGTGGTTAAGACTTTATCTTGATCTCTTAGTTGATAGGCTTTCTTCCACTGCAGAGAACATGGCAGCCCTTGCAGTTAGGCATCTGTGTATCATAAACTAAAGACATTATTTATACTCATTGTACAAGGTGATGTCCTGTTGTTTCCCTTGGTCTCAGTTCAAACTTTGGATACTGCTGCCTGGCTTTGTTCCTGGTTTTGTACTCTCTTAGCACATAGGCAACAGTGTTTTCACTTGTGCTGGAGCCTAATAAACTACTAGGTTTTAGTCAGGAAAGCGAAGGAACACACTGGCCCAAAGAGTTAACAGTCTGCAGGTGAGATCTGGGATGCCAAGGTGACAGGATTTTTGAAGCATGTAAAACAAAATTAGAGGCTGTGAAATGTCGATGGTTTACTGAGCTAAGTCATGTTACATTACCAGCCTGCAGTTCCTGTACAGTGCTTACTCTGCTAGGCTTTTACACCCTCAAACTTTATTACAGGATAAATAACACAATGATTGTCACAAAACAAAGAAACTAAATGGTTTCTGAGTGGTAAAAGTGCACTTCGTGAAGTTACTGCCATTATATAGTAATAAGGTAAATGGGATGAATCTGCTTAACTTGTAGCATCATAGTTGCGCTGAAGTAGCTACAGTCAGCAACAGCATCCAGTCCCCAGCTCTAATTAAAGACTTCTTTCATCTGTGATTTGCAAATCATTGTGGCTTCTGGTAGAAGTTCTGAAATATGAAGGATAGTTAGGGATGAGGAGTGGCTGTATTTTTTTCTCTGTCTTTCCTTGGTGGCTTTGAGGAGACAAATAATGAGCAGCTCTTCCTCTCCTCAGTGTCAGACACTATGGAACCCAGTGGGAAGAGGTTGCATACTCTTTCTCCACTGTACGCATTTTTCAAGGAATCCTTCTGGGCTATGTGTATGCATCCTGAAGTAACAGAGATGCCTGCTCCGTGTGTGCATGTACGCTGTCATCCTCCACAAAAGTATGCATATGTCCTAGGGCTGGATGGCGCTGAAGAAATACATGCGCACAGGCACACACACACACACGTACTTATCTTCTCTATATGTGCCATAGATTTTATATATGTTATGACATTTTATAAGATCTAGATCATGTAATCCCCTTCAATGAAATAAGGAGGGAGGTGGGATATATTTGGCTAGCTCTAGCAAAACCTAAGATGGGCCATATGTAATAATATATCTTTGAGTAGGCTGTTTCTGCAGTGTCATCATACTGACTAGAGTCAGATTCTTCCTTGGCTCATCCTGGACACCCGCTTTATATGACCTAGAAAAAAACATATGGGGGGTGTGTGTGGGGTGTATTTTTAGCTAAACTAAAGGGTATAAGCAAGGTTAAAAAAATAGGGTATTGCAGGAACCTCATGGAAACAGGTTTCTAAAATAAATGAAATGGAACGGGCATTGTTTCTTTGGAATTTTTAATGCCTGTTGATACATCTGGAGAGTCTAGGAAAGTAATTTTCATTAAATTACCAGTTATTCCTATGTTGTTGCTTCATAATGTACAGCCAGGGCTAAAAATGAACACACAATCTATTTTGTGTTTATATAGTATAAAAATTTAGGATGTGCCAGGCCTCTAGTATGTAGGCTTTAATTTAGCCTACAGTGGTAACTAGTTCCTAAAATTTTGTCTGTAGTTCTGAGTATTAATATCTGATAAATATATGACTAGTTAAAAAAATACCCCCTGAACTTACTAACGGTATCTACTTCTAGCAAGTTTGCATTTAATAAGCTCTCATTTTCCACAGCTTTCTTGAAAGCCACCTTACTGAAGTGATCTTTTCACAGTCCGCAGTATGACCCATTCAGCATACTCAGTATGTATATATATATACATATAGTATAACCTTGCATTAATCAGCAGGTAAGATTTATATCTGTACCTGCGGCATCACACTAGTATACCTAAAATAAACAGCACGATGTTTATATTAGTCATGTAACATGTGTCTTTCTCAGTTTGGTCACATGCATTTAATTTAAAATATATCCAGTAAAGAAAAAATTGCTTGGCACTTCGTGTTTCCATTTTAAGTAATCAATTTTAAAATAGAAACAGTACAGGATATGTTTTATAAGGGGAGCTCTAAAGAAGAGGACAAATTCTTTCATCACTCCAAAATGTCTTTGAGGAGATTTACAGCAGGTGTAGAGGAGAGAGGCTGCGGCAGCATGCTTTGTGCAGCCCCGGGCTGTCCTTTGCTGCTGCCGAAGCACGGTGGGGACTCCCTGCCAGAGCTGTGGACACCCGGCCTGTGGCTCTGCTTGCTCGTTTCTCCTCCTGCCCTTTTTGTATTCGCTGCCCTCCCTGGTATAAATTGTCCTTTATGTTTGAGGGAGTCATGCTCGCTGTAGGATGTCTGAGCTGTGATCCAGCGAAGGGCTGTCGGGGCTGGTGTCTAGGAGGTGAGTCAGGTTCAGGGAGGACTGAAAAGCCCCACTTCACAAATGCTGCATAGTGTACATGGAAATGGAAAATTAAAGGTTTGGGGAATAGTTTTAGGCTCTTAAAGCTTTACAATTCCACCTGTCCTGTAGGAAGGGAATATCGTTTTACAGGAGCACTGTGTTCTTCCGTGGAATTCACCCCTCAAGGCCAGCACATATCCTACTGGACAGGTGGAATTTTAAGGCTATGTATTGCATTTCTTGAGATGGGTGGATGTGTATTCTTCTCTTGCTCACCATGCTTTCACATAACATCCCGTACCACAATACTGTGAACTCATTTTGAATTTATTGGACACCTAGCACCTATTTAGAACATCAATTTTAAAGACCACTGTAACTTTAAAGTGCAACTTGCTGCATATTTTTTCCTTTTGTTTTTTTATGTTGCACATTGCAGTGCACTTAGCTAACAGTGACATAAATAATGTGGATCTGAATCTAGCAGTCTCAATTGCATGGAAGCAGAAAGCCAACCAAGCAAAATTTTGTTATTGTTGATACACAGCATTAAAAGTCAGCAGATTCAGAGTTAAATTTGTGGCTGTTTAGCATAGGACTTCTCATTTGTGGGAGACAAAATTGCACTTCCCAAAGCAGCTAATACTTTCTGTACATGTAAGTGGACTTGACAAGTAACTTCTGATGCAAGTTGTAGTTCGTACTGCCTTACTGTATTAAATCTTTGCAATTGTATTACAAGATATGTAGCTAACAGAACAGATATCCTTTTATCCTTCTCACTTTTACAAAGTTTTCATTTGACAAACAACTGCTTTCCTTATAAATACTTCCTTGTATAGTCCTTTCCTTTCTAAATAGCAGGCTTATCATAAAACCAGGGTATCCAGGTGAGAGCTGTGAGTGGACATCTAATAGCCTGATTTCTACCAAAATGACCTGTCTCTTGAGTAAAAGTACCACAGGCATTGCAATGCCCACCTTCTGATGTTGACCACTGTGCCAGGGACATGTCATGAACCCTCAATTTATCTGCTGAGTAAAACCACAAATCCTACTGCTGCATATCTAAGAGGAGAAGTAGTATTTTTATTGATTTGTTTTTAACAGTTGTTTCAGGTGCACAAGTCCAGATTAGCCATGTAACATCCATAAATACAAGCTATGCTTAATTTTCCAATCGCTGCGAGTCTAAATAAGTAATACAATATGAGAAGACATGCCAAAAAGTGCCATATCGTGTGTGTTAACACTGAAAGTTGTGAATGTAAGAGGGTCAAAGTACAGAATGTTACATATACAGTATGTGTGCAGTTGCATATGCATGTTCGTAGACATGACTTGAGTTCAACAAATATAATGTCAAAAATTTGACTCTGTGCCATTTGTTTCAGGCAGTTATTTGGCAGAAGACCAGGGTGTCAGATCACAAAATGGCCTGTATGTCAGTTCTGGGAACAGCCGTTATGGGCAGTATGGTACCTTTTCAACACTGCTGTGAAGATCCTGAGGTGAGTTTAAACTTCCTACTCCCATATCCACTTAAAGCCTGTCAATGAAGAGAGCTAAGTCAATATTCCAAAAGAAGGGAGACTGAAAAAGAGAGTATTATTTCCAGACTGACATCTGATTATGCGTTTCATTCTGTTACTGTCCTCTCTGTAAAATTAATTGGTTTGGCAATTGAAAATCCACTCCAAGAACCGTCTAGTCAGGACTCATGTGGCACTGATCAAATGGCAGTAAAAACAGTTGTGATGACAAATGCAGAATTGCTGATTGCTCAGAGCTGTCTAAGTTGGGATTCCTGGCCCACAGGCAGGTTATGCTCTGATTAATATCTAAGCATTTATATCATTCTCATCTTGGTGGACTCTTAGCCTTACCCTCTAAAGAATATCCCCTCAATTTCAGTGAGCAGCACCTGAGCAGCAAAAGAAACACAATTTAGAAGGTAAGCTATGCAAAATTTCCACTAAACATATATTTCAGGGAAGTACTAGTTAGTTTTCAAAAAGTTCAGTGCACTTGGCTTTCTTTGCCCCTGTTGAAACTGAGGCAATTCCCCATGATATTCTCCATTGTCTAATATTTTCAAAACTCTTTTTTACTCTGCTTCTATTTATGTTGGAGACATTCTTAAAAAGGGGAGTCTTGCTACTGATGACCCTTCAAAGTTGCATTTTCCTGTATCTTGTAGTAATAAATCTTGACCAGTCACATCGATGAGATCAGTCACCATCTGGAAAGTCACAGGGGCTGTTAAACACAGCTTACCATGCTGCATTCAGCATAAATTGTGTTTAATAATGTTATTCAGATTTCAGTAAAGTCTGAATATATGTATTAAAGTTCAATAGCGTTACTGAGCTTGTCAGAATGCTTCATATGCAGGGAATTGAGGGCGGAAAAAGCAAAGTTGCTTCTTGTAGTTTGTGAAGTTTTAGTTGCTTATGTCTGAACAGAGCCATCCAGAGTCATTCCTACCTGAGTGCAGGTTGGAAGTGCCCCACAGGACAAGTGCAGGGGGCTCCGAAGGGAAGACATGGGGGTATTTAGAAGGGACTAGCTTGAAGGAGGCACTAAGGTTCTCACATTACTTCTCTACTATATCATGAGGCATCCATATTCCTTGAATAGAAGTTGGAGAACATTCCATCTCTCTCTCTGTCTCTAAATAGTGTGTAAAATACCACGTGCATCATTTATAGGTGCATAAGTGATCCATGCATATTGCTCACGCACAAATCTCTGTTCAGAAACCATGGACATTTCTAAATTAAGCAGCCAAACACTATGAAATGGCAGAATCAAGGGTGCCTGTGTAACCCTTTCTTTCTCCCTTGTGTGCAGGTGTTGAGCTAGGTATTTAATGACAGGGCATATGCTGCTTTTTTTGCTTCCCATTAGGTCCATGCCTCATTCAGTACACAGACCAGGGGGCAGCTCTTTAATTCTTTTCTTTTCCTACTTGGTCATTGTGCATACTCCTTTGCTGCAGAGTCTACTCTGAAGACAAAACTAATCCTGCTATGAACAGCTTTCTGTAAGCTGTACCTTACTAACCACAGAGTTAAAACTTCTGTAACAAGTGATCCAGGTGTTTTAAAGACTGGCCTTCTTCAAAACATCTCCGTTATGAGCACGGAATGAAACAAGAACATAAAGGTGTCTCCAAAGCGTGCAAACTCAGGAGCTACTTGTAAAATAAAAAGAAAATTAAGAAAATAAAGAATTGACACAACTTTTTACATGTATAAAACAACATCTATGCTTTTCGCATCCCCGGTCTTGTAAATGGGTGGATCTGTTTTGGCTGAAAACTTTCACACAGGGAATTTTCTTGGTCTCTTCTGTTTCTGTGGAGGATAGGTTTAGCAGATAACATGTGCCACTGGAGAAAAAGATAAGTACTAAAGAAAGAAATTCTACTGTCCACTTCAACACAGATATAATTTAATACATATGTAAGTTGTCTTTTAGTAAAGTATTAATTCTGAAAACAGTTAATCTAAAAGCAAAAATTCAGTAATATTTTCCAGTCTCTGTAACTTTGTCTTTATACTTCATATAATTTCCTATATGAAAATTTGTAATAATTAAGACTAGTTTTAGAAATTGTTACCAACTTTTAATGACCATACTGATATGCTACGTGGCTTTAAATATAGCTGCAGTCAGCCATTTCTAAATCTGGTGGCTTCTTAAATGAGTTATTTAGAGACTTTCAGTTTTGCTTTAATGTTTTCTGTAAATAAAAAATATTGTTTGAAGTGAAAGACTTGTGCAAATATTTGGGAATTAGAAAAGGAGCTTGAAGGGTAGAGGAGGAACGTTGAGGGAGGATGTGCTAAAGTTGCAGAATAAAATCTAGAAGCGCTGCATGTTGTTTTCTGATAATCATCCAACAGATATTTGACACCTCTTTAACTTGACCAGTGGTGTTTGGTTATGTGCAACGTTGCTGACCAGAACACTCCAGCTTTAGCACAGAATGCTTGTTACAAGGTCAAGAGGGAATAAGGGAGCACATGAGCAGATAGCTGGCGTGACGTAGATGAATGGGAAGGATAGGCCAAATCCCAGGGATTTTAAACTCCGTTTCAAATGCATGATAATTTGGATTTTAGTAAATACAAGTGGTTCTGCCAAAAGCAAAGCTAACAAGGTCCAATTTCTGCATTCAGTGATCTACTCTGCTACCAGAACATTCTCCAGACTTTCCCGTATCTCCAAAATCTCCATCCTCACAGTGCCCCAGTGCTCCTTCACCTGTTAGTTTGGGCACGTGGCAGTGGGGCAATGTGTGGGGCAGGACGTAGGCTGGTCAGCATGTGGGTTCTTACATGCTGATGGATTCTGGCTTTTGAAAAGTTACTATTGCCTTTTCCTCAGTAAGGTCATTATCTTGAGGCTGTCCTCTCCAAACAGCTGTCAGTTATCACAGAAATTGTGGAAATATAATATCTTTGGGATTTCTGCTTCTTCATCAGATTGAATTGAAATTGATCCAACAGTTTCAAAGTTGCTTGGTGGGGGAGAGGGGGAGGTGATGGAACAGGCAGCACAAGTTATCGGCATCATTTTGACCTTAAAAAAACCCTAAGCTAAAGAACCTCAAAAGAAAAATCTTAAAACTGCGAGTTAATGCTACGTACTCAAATCGTGTGATTTTTTTTCCAAGGCTCCTTGGCAGTGCTGTGTGCTCGCAGGTTCTGCTGCGGTCTGTGAGTCGTGGGTGCTCAGCACTCTTGAGAGTCAGCTGATTTGGATACAGGTGGCGTAGGTAAATTTAGGTGCCCTGAATAAATAGCCTAGGACAGGCTATTTAAGGTGCCCTGCATGTAGAAAGGCGGGGATTATGTGCTTTGGGCTTTCCCCGCAGGGGTAATTCACTACTGCCTGCACCAGGCTGGGCAGCAGTGCGTGCCTTTAGCTTGGACAGGGGTTAAGCTGGGCAATCCTACAGTCAGCAAGGCAAAAGCTGGCTGGCGTTGTTCTCCACAGCCCTCAGCTGCAGACAGCAACCTGGTGCAACTGGCAGCCCAAATGGGAAATTTCTCAAAAAATTGATCCAGGAGAACAGATACAAACCCATCCTTCTCAAACCCCCCCCCCCTTTTTTTTTTTTAATCTTTTGTATCATAACTTTCAAGAAGCAGTGCATGCATTTAAACATCTTGGACTCATGTACAATCTAATTTTAATATCTCACCTCTGAAAAAAAAACTTTTTGGGGTCCCTTTTTAAAAACTTTTGCACTGTATTTGTTTTATCATTGCAGATAAATCTTTCTGGATTTCTCCCAAAAGCTGAGTCAGACAGTTCTTTGACAAGCCTTTCAAGTTCAGAAAGGAGTTTCATTTTTATAAATAATCGTCCAGTTCACCAGAAGGAAATACTGAAGGTAACACCTACTCGCTTTTTATTCAAGGTATACAAATGTGACAACTTTGAGGAAAGAAACACCTATACAATCTATAGCCTTTTTTACCCAAATAAAATAGAGTATTACAGTTGAAGATACCAGCATTCACAACAAAAACCTCTTCTGCAGATCTGATACTCCTGGTGCCTCAGTTCTTTTCCATGTGCTGCAGTCACTTACAACCACAAAGCTGGATGTTATGTTTATGGCTGTTTAAAAAAAAAAAACCCCCGTGGTTTCAGATAGTCTGTGTGAGAGACCAGAATTGTTGATTCTTTCTTTGTATTAGGCTGCAGAAATACATCTGTGTGGTTTTTCATGAGGGACCTTTATGTAGTTTCTTGTAAGAGAATTCTTCTGAAAACACAGCTTTGATTTTGTCCACTTCTTACTGTGGACAAGCAAATCAAGCAAATACACATAGTTTCCCTTTAAATTTGTGTATGCATTGGATAAAAATGAAAGTGATAGTGCAGCAGCATTGGCTACAGCTAGGCATCGTGTAGGCAGAATTTGATACTCTTGGGTTTCTCACACTACTGAACCTTGCAGCACCTCACTTGGAGCAGCCTTGCTCTCCTAATCCTTGCCCTCCCCAGAAAAGAAATTCACATTCATGCCAAAGTGTACATGTAGTTTTTAAAGTGAGGACAATGAAGTAGCTTTCAGCTGGCCAGCAGAGCTTTGTCAATGTAAACCCTGGACTTGTATTGGTACCTTAAGTGCTCAGCTTGGATCCCCTGGCAGAGACAGCTTTTTAACCAGAGCACGGAGGGCTAGGTGCAAGGTGGGATTCAGGGTACTATCGTTCAAAGTAAAATATATTGCCCTTCGGTTAGGGCTGTTCTTGTGGAAGTTTATCACTTGCACTGCTCCTACCTTTTTTTGTGTCCAGTCGGTAGGGTTTTTTTGGCCAGATGAGGATAACAGTACATCTGTAAGAATACATTTTGATGGGTTTGGAAAACAAGCTCACTTTTATCTCCATGCTATGTATGGGAAAGAAGTGCTGGTGGACCTCTTATTGCTATAGTTCTGTGCCAGATGAGGATAGACTGAGAATATTAAGGTTAGAGTAACTTGAAAATATTTAAATGAGTTTACTATTATTTAAACAATATTTAAGAATTTAAAAATAAAATTTAATCTGCAGTGGCTCTTCATTTTTTTTATGCTTTCCATTTTTTTGGTCAGGTTAACTTATTCTTTTTTCCAGTATGTATGTCTGTTGAAGGATCCCTGATACTAGAGGGAAATGCAAGGATTTTTATTTGATGCTTCTAGTTAATAAGATCAAAATTCTGAAACAACTAAATAATTTTGTAGTCTTTTGGAGGAGTTTTTGGGAGGATTATAGAGAAAATGGTAAGGGCAAGCAGAGCTTGAGAAAAGCTGTATATTTATAGTTGTGTTAATAAAAGGAACAAATTAATCCCATTCTGGGAGAAGGGCAGGTCTGAGGTGGAAGTACTACTTTTTCAAACAGACTTTAGTTTGGCTTAAAGAGACAAGCAGTGTAGTTGCATGCTATGTAAGTAGATATTCTTTTAAAAACAAACAAATAATAGTATTTGTGTTTATTGAAAAAGTGAGTATTGGATTTGCAGCCCAATTTGGGCATATCATATCTTTTCTTCCAAGTGTGATCAATACATTCATCTTCATTCAGATCAAATTAGCTACCATTAGTGTCTTGGAATTGCTTCCTTTTTTTATTTAGCTGTGAAGATGAGGAAGCCAACAGCTGCCCTCTTGGTGATTACTCTGGCATACATGTATACCCACAAGGACATTTTTTGGCATTCCTTTAACTTCAGAAAAAAACCCCAACAAACCAGTTATGCTTTTATAATGTCAAATTTTGTTTCTGTGCTTTGTGTCTATTTTATTGCCTTTACTGACATCTGTTTATTAAATCAATCTGTAGTTAATTCGACAGTACTACAGCCTAGTGACACACAAGGACTGTACTCGTTTATATCCTGTTTTCTTTTTGAATATTACTGTACCTGCCTCTGCTGTGGATGTGAATTTAACACCTGATAAAACTCAAGTTTTGCTGCATTATAAGGTAACTAAGGTTTTAATCTGGTTTTGAGTTGTGAACTTTTTACTTGTGTAAGCATAATAAGGGCTTCTGGGACTTCTGAAATGTTCGGAGATAAACAGTACCACTGTTTTTAATTTTTTGTTCTGTTCTCTTCTGTTACATTATAGCTTGCCTTTATCACAGGAGTGTGTTGTTTGAAATGTATTGAAAAGGCTAGATGTAGGATTATTCAAAATTAATTTCCCAGTTGATTTCAAAGATCATTTTTACGCTGTCAGAGATATGTATGTATCACTTCATTTTCAGATGGCTTTATAGTGAGAGAAGCTAAATGGAGTTATGATGCGTGTCCTCACATAAATCTCGTGTTTAACTTCATAATTACACTAAGTAGTCACTCTTTAAATGTCATGTACGTTAAGGTGGGGGCGGCGGGGTCGAGGGAGTTGATTTCTGTTCAAAGCAGTATTTTGCTATTATGTGTATAGATTATTGTTGACATCACTTAAGTTTCAGGCTATCCTGTTCATACTATCAGGACCATATATGCACATGTTTTTGAGGCTGTGTAGTGATAAATTTCCATAAAGGCACTTTTGCTTTGTAGCACTAGATATGAAAAACAGTGCCACAGAAGTTAAGGCAGCTACATAGGTAAGGCGGTTATTCAAAGTGAGTGTAGGTAGTCACACCGGTATGTTAATCCTCTTCTTCACTGAAAGTTTTTGCCTATGTTAATCCTGTAAATGTACTGCCTGTTGAGTGTCACTTGTGTGAAAATTAACACAGTATTCTCACATTTCATCTAGTTTAAACCTTGCCTTTGGCATTAGAAAAAAGGGTTGTTGGTCGTTTTTTTCCTTCTTTTTTTTTTTTTGTTTTGTTTGTTTTATTTTGTGCATGTTTTTTCTTTTTACTTTTTTTTTTCTGTCATTTGATGCAAAGCTGCCTTGGAAGCATACACCGTGAAAGCACCTACACAAAGGTGCTTACATGAAATGGGATGTTGTTGGTGCATCTGTCTTGACTGTAAGCTTTTAACTCAATATTATCTGAGAATAGCTTTGCCCGATACTGGTTTAAGCAGTTAGTACCTACTTAATCAGTTTTGTGACATCAAACTAAACCGGTGGAGCAGAATCACAAAATATTTGAGGCTGTTCAGCATGAGTCTTTTTGAGCATGTGTGAACAACTTAAATGCAATAATATGTCCAGATTTGTTTGGAAAATATTCTGAAAAAGATGATTTTGCTTATTGTTCTGTATTCTCAGTATCTGTCAGTTACATTTTCAGGTGTGCTTGTGTGTGTGACTTTTCTGTTTGTTTTTTGTTTGTTTGGTTTTTTTTTTCTTTCCCCCAGGAATCTGTCTTACTTGCTGTTGAAAATGTGTTGAAATCACTGTATGGGCCACTACCTGCTACAGTCCCTGGTGAAAGTAAAAAAACAGATGTTACCTCAGAAGACATGTTTGTTCATAGAACAGAACAAACAGATGTGGTTGTTAATGAAATGGGACCATCTGGAAACGATGATCTACATGCTCATACTTCATTCCTTTCATTCAGCAGTGATGTGCAAAACTGTCAAGTAGCAAAAAACACAGAGATCTGCTTAAATCATCAGACGTTTTCTGGTGATAATGTACATAGTCGCCTGGACAAAAAAGAGGTTTCTAAGAGTGATGCCTTTCCAGACAGTTCCTTAAATTTATTGTGTGTGGAGGAACAGAAGGGACAGAATATAACTGATATTCAGAGTAACGGTGTTCCCATGGACCCCAAGTCTAAAAAAGCTGATGAACATCTTTTGAGTTCTGATAATATTGATGAAACAGAAAAGAATGAGGAAACCTTAGGCCCTAAAGACTTACCTGAAGTCTCTGCTGATGATTGGAGTATGGGAATTGGATTTAAAAACTCTCTAGGGGACAACCTGGAACCTGTTAAGATTTTGATACCTGAAGTTGGAGGAACAATTAATAAGCAAAATGAACGTACCGGTGAAGAAAGCAATGATCCACAAATCTCAAATCAAAGCATAAAGACAAGAAATGTGATAAGTGACAAATTCGGACATGTGACAGCTTATGACTTAATTAGTAGTAGAATAATAAGGAAACCAAAGTCTGCAATTGGATTTTTCACTCAAGAATGTCGTCCAAAATTGATAACTGATAATCCAAAGACCAGCATGGATGACATCCTGCTGAAAATTGAAGAGCAGTGGAAGAACTTGAATGAAGAGGAAAAAAAGAAGTAAGTTTTCAGGCTGTGACTTCTAAATCTGGTAGTTACCAATGAGTCACCTGTAGTGAAGTTAAAAAAAAATGTAACTTTCCAGTTATTTGTGAAAAATGGAACAGAAAATGATTTCTGACTTTTCAAGATAAGCGTCAGTATTGTGAGTTGCTGATTGGAGTTACTCATTTTGCCACTGTGCCGTGGAGCAGTTAGGGACAGTTTTGCTGAATTGTTATTTAGTGATAACAGACAAGAAAATGTACTGCTTGAATCCTGTGAACTTCTGTTTTCTAAGGGCTGCCTGTGTGTTGTCACTCCTGATGCACTGTCAATGAAAACTATCATGCTGATGGATGAGGCACCGTATAGTTCTTCCAGAGCTTTTCCAGCGAACACTTCTTTTTTATTGCTACAAAGTGAGAATTCTTTTTCAGGATTGGAACATTTGGTAAACTCCTTTCCTCTAAAGTTAGTACATATCCTAACCTAGGCTACCTCAGAATTGTATTTGTAAAACCCAATCAAATGACACAAGGAATTTCTTTTTCCCCTAAACAGCTATTCCAGTGCTGGTTCAGAGAGTATAGTACAGTTTGAATTTTAATCTGTTTCAGTCAAGACCAAATATCTTTTTAGATTACAATCAGAATAGCTAAATTCCGTATTTTTTCTAAAATGAATTGTCACTGAGTCTTATATCACAGGTAGGGATAAGTCTATCTGCAAGCAAGCAAAATATTTTAGCCTAACTTGGGGCAGGGGTTGGATATTAGATGTATGTTGTTCTTTATATGGAACTTCTATTATGGTAAAAGATTAATTAGAATAATGGATTTTGAGACATTCTAAGATAATTAAGAAGAAAAACCACCCAAAAGCCAAACCTTCCACAGCTTGTTTGTGATTTTATAAAATGTAAAACTCCACGGCATCACACAAATGAGGAAAATAGAAGTAGTTCTTCAATAGGTTTACATGCAATGATTTGAATGCAAATTGTGATTTGTAGCAGAAAGTTTGAAAAATGCAATTTTGGTTCTAAAGAACAAACTCATTGGAAGTGGTGTAAAAATGTGTTTTCTTCATGCTAAGGAAGCAGGAGAGGGAATTAAGAAAGACCACTGAAAAGGAAATTATACTAGCCAAAGCAGCGTAATTTTAGCACTAATGAGAGATTCACCTAGGAGATTGGTAAGACAGAGAAGCTATACCTATTGAATTACTGCTAACATATCTGGTTTTTCTTTGACTTCTTGACTTTGAAAACATCTGCATTGTTCTGAATACCAGCTACATCAGAGTAAAATAAAACATTTTTATCTAGCTTTTGATTTACCTAATTTAAAGCTTACTAAGCAAGCAACATGCTGCGATCATAAAACCATATATATTTTTTTGTTTTGTCCATCTCTGCATTAGCAGAAATATTAATGTAATAGTAGAAATCTATTCCAATTATATTCATGCTTTTAATGAAATGAAACAAAAGGTTCTGCCAGCTGTTTCAGAAAATTTTAATTTGCTCTGGTTTAGCTTTTGAGATTTCATGGTTGCTTTCCTGGTACAACTGTTATGTTTAAGAGTGTGCCTACAGATTAACTTTTTATTAGTTCAGGAAGGAGACCTTTCTGGTAATGAAGTTTTCCTTATATGTAGTATTGAATACGGTATATTATATATATTTTCCTTATATGTAGGACTGAGTCCAGAGGATGTTGAAGTGAATGAAAGATTTACCACTAGTTGTATCGCTACATTTCAGCTTTGGTGTGGCTCTTTTCCACTTTTAATCTTTTAAAACTGCCTCAGAAAATAACAAATAGGAAGAGTACGCAGATATCTGTTCCTCCAAGGCAACAATCCAGAAGACCTGTTGTACGTCTGGCAGAGAACATTAAGTCTTGCCTACCAGATACTCTGGATAAATTGGGCCACCTAGAGGTAACAGCAAATGTATATACGACTGGGCAGCCAAAGTGCTGCAGTTCTACTGAGTGTGCTATACCTCCAACTTCATGCAACCCTGCTTGCAAGACACCACTTTTCCTGGGCTCTAGTCCTCCACCCTTCTGTGATAAAGTCAGGCGTTTGTTACAATGGGTGTGCTTGGCTCCAGCGTCTCTTTTTCGTTCTGTGGCTCTTCCAGCAGGTTTGAGTGAGTTCAAATCCCTTTTGGGAGCAGTACAACCAACAGATGTCTCATAGTGACATAGGATGGCCTTTTCAAAACAAGCCAGCATTTATTACTCAACCGGAATGTAAAATGTTATGGTCTTTAGGTTATAATAGAAGAGGAAAGCTTCCATGCATGTCCATGTTGGCAGCATCGCATATCCCCCTGGTTTGCAAAGCCAGGGTTTAATTTCTTGCACTCACTCTGCTCTTACTTAACACAGCTTGCCTGTGTTTCTGGCCTTGATATTTCTTGCATATCAGGCTGAGGTAGGAGTAGGAGAAGCCCCTCCAAGTGCCCTGACAGTGGCAGCAGTGGTTATCCTGAAAGTGTAGGAAAGGTTCAGAGCTAGATGCATGTTATCATGAGGCTAACGAATCGCCTTGTCAGCACTCTACAGGAATTCTTCATGTGTGTATTTGTACCTTGGGAGAAACATCATTTCAGGTAGCGTGCGTGGCCTTGGCTGGCTGTTGACAGGGAAGAGTATGCACATAGACAGTCATTAGTGGTAATGAACTTGCGTGTGGTAGCTTTTTATTGCCCGATAAACTTTCCATTCATCGCATGGCTCGTGTGTGTATATACATTATTTGCAACTCTTTCATGGTGGGGTAAATATACTTCCTTAGCAATTCCAGAAAAAAATCTTTTTTTTAACTATATTTTAACCTTTTAGTTAACATGTTCGGTTTCTTTGGTTTGGAGGTCATTCGGTGGTACCATCTGGTCATTGCCCTTCCATCGTATCTCTAGCCAGCTCCATTCATATACTGCCAGATATTAAGTGTGACTAATGGTATTAATATCTGGTATCAGCCCTTCCGTTCTGCTGCTTGTCCCCAGCATCTGAGCAGTCATGATGGCAGGTCCATATTGTCCACTCCTAGGAAATGGTGCTAGTCACCTGAAACCTATGCATTTCAGAAGCAAATTGAAAAGCTGATGTGGGCAATTAAAAGCTTTTTTAAATTTTTGCAAAGCAAGGAAACACAGAATTGTAATACTCATGGTGACAGTTTGAGTTGATTTGATTTCATTATGTGAAGAGGCTGATGCTGAGATGCGTTACATTCAGAACGTGATGCCTGTCTATTCTGGTCACATCTACCCATGTGGCCATTTCCAGTCAGAGTTTACTCCAGATAGTCAAATTCAGATTATTTGTCTTACAAGGCCTGAGAGAGCTTATATTAAAAGGTTTTTGTTATATGCTAAATGTTTTACTTAGGTTTAAGATGCAAGGGGAAAAGAAGAAATCATGAATCCATTTTTCTAGTTAAGCCAAAGCTGCCTGTGAAACTAGACTTTGTTGTAGTCTTCCTCTCCCCCCTTGCACCCAGTTTTGCAAATTTCCTTGGCTTTAGGTTTTATAGCTTCAGGAAAGGATCCTGAATTTACAGTCTTAATTCACTAAGAGAAAAAACTGTTCATGTAGCACTTGTTGATTGTACTTGCCTCTGTGAAAGGATTTTTGAAAAGGCAAAGTTGTTCCCTTGCAGTTTGTAAACCTGCTGTTTTCTTTGATTCTGAGCAAGTCACTGATAGTGATGTATATGAATTTGCAAAACCCTCATAATCAAAGCTTGTAAGGCTAGAATTTTGCTGGTGGTAGCCTAAAATGACAGGCAAGTGGGAGTTTCTTTGCAAGTGCTTTTGTTTTGCGTTATCAGTGTATCACTGAAAGCTCAGTTCTCTTACAGTTAAATATTTTCCCCTATTTGAATTGGGTCTATTCAAAACAAAGTATGTATTGATCTGGTCAAAACTATAAATGTATTTGGGATAAAAAAAAATCTGTTCAAGTGATTTCATCCATTCATTTTAAAAGGAGCAGATGTTTTTTATCTTAATGTTTACTCCATATTTTCTAGGACATGATTTATTGCAAGAAAGTATTTAAGCTGACTTTTTTAGTTAACTAAATATTGGTACCATATGTGAATGCTAGCACATCATAATTAATTGCAAATGGTGACCCTTTTGTTGACCTTAATTTTCTAGCATGCATACACATAATTGAATCAAACTGTTCCAGCAAGTAGCAATAAATAAATACGACCAGCTAAAATACTTATTTCCAATACTTATATATGATAGTACTACTTTTTTTTTTTTAATTGAAGATAGGACTGGTTTAAATTACCTGCTAGAATTCAGAATATCAAATAAGGGCAGAAAGAAGGAGTTCAGCAAACCACTCCTTTGGCCTTCAAACAAGTAAGATTCATATGCAGTAGGCAAGTATAAGCCTGGCATCCATAAAGTTTTAGCTATCTTCCTGACATTTGTAAACTCATTAAGAATCCATTCAGGTTGTAGAGATTTAGTATGTAGTAATGTTTTAGCCATTTGGACAGCATTTAGGAGTAGTTTGTTACTGAGTACTTTCTGAAAAATCTGTAGGTTTATTAGTTACAGAATTCTGTGAAAATGGTGTCTATTCTGTATTCTCATGCTTTTTATTTATGTGGCTAATTCTAGGCTGTTTGAAGTCAAATGTACTTCTTTATATTAAGTGAAGCCTGAGGCTTACTTGTTGAGGCTCCAGACTCTTACCTAACCGCATGGACTCTCCTTGATGTCTGTAGAGCTCTAGAAGCTTAAATGACTTCGTGAATTGGGCTGGATGTATCTGTGACAAAACTCCATCCAAAACTTATGTATCTGATTGTGAATTAGGGTTGAACACAGTCTTTGGGACTGAAGTCAAAAGCAACTTGCAGTAGCTCTTTGTATGATACAATTCACTCCTCCCCCTTCAGTAATTCAGGTTTTGCTGGCTGTCATGGAAATTTTGTCAATGAAATGAAATGAATTGATTGATTGACAACTTTGCCTTTTCAAAAATCCTTTCACAGAGGCAAGTATAATCAACAAATGAAAAAATGTCAAGGAAAATTTCCAACTCATCATTTTCAAAGGGTAATGTAATACAGGCACAGTCCCTGATGTCCTTCTACCTCTGTCATATTGGAAAGCAGATTGACGTGGCTACTTGAATGAACCATGGGCATTGGTCTTGTCTGTTGAAATGGTTCATTTGCCTTTTGTTTTAGTATGTTGGGGGCTGAAATTTGGTGGTTTTTATCTGATTATGCTACTGGTTTGTTTTCTCCTTTAAGTTATGAAATAAAAGCTGCTAAAGACCTGGAACGATACAACAGAGAGGTCAGGAAAGCTATGGGACGGGCAGCACACCGACCAACGAAGGAGGCAGAAAAACAGAAACCCAAGCTGAAGACTTCTCCATCCAACCAGCAGAAGCTTGACAAGATATTTCATGCTCAGACCGAAAAGAAGCAGAAACCTGAACAGCCTAGAAAAATTGTCACAGTGCCTTTTTCTCTAAGTTCCTGTAGACGTCAGCTTCAGAGACATCAGAAAAATGACTCAGATGAACACGAGCTTTTCCTGATCCGTCGTCCGAGTTTTCCTGATGTCTGGATATTTGCTACTGAGAAGAAGCTAATGTTGCTGAATCCATATAGGTTGGAAGAAGCCCTGCTATGTAAGAGATTAATGATGAATCATAAGCTTCCAGTAGAGAAACTGGACAAGCCAATTGTGTTAGCAGACAGGTATAGTACAATTGAGCAAAAATTTATGTTATTTCAGTGTCATTTGATAATTATTTACAATACACTTTAGTAAGACCCTGTTTGCTAATTCTGTCATTATTTGTACATTAATTTATCTATAAGAACAGGTTTTTGTTTTGTATACTTTTACCTTCTAGTAATAAGCAGGCCTGGTCATATTCCAGTTGAAGTAAGTATGACTTTTGACTGGTTTCTTTGGTAATGCAGTGAACACAAATTTCTTTCCCCAGAGGAGAATTAAATGCTCTACATTTTCACAACTTCACTCTAGCTAACTGACCCCCATGGGTTAGAGAATGGCTGAGCTAATTATTGTTATATGCCTAAACTCGACCACTCTTTAAGAAATGTGAGTACTTGTGATTTTGTTTCTTTAAACAAATCGCTTTTTCAGAATACTTTAAAAAAATCTTGATCGCTCCCCATCACTTACTACTATTTTCTGTATTGTTCTCACAGTTTTAGTTTTCACATTAAGGATTTTGCTTTTTAACGCTTTGGGGATTTTTTTTTCCCAGTCTTATTGGTGGATCTCAGTATATGGCTGCTCTTTATAAAATGCAGAAGGATTACCAGAGTTTCAATGGATCAGGTTATTTGTCAGATCGAAGGCTTGTAGCAAATGGATTCCAGATAAAAGTGATAGAAGGTAAGATAACTTTAAAATCTTTCAGTTGTACTGGGGTTTGTTTCTTCTGATGTAACAGTTTAAATGATTGTTAATGTAGATCATCTTATGCCTAACCATTTAAAGCCCTAACATCCCGATTTCCTTAAGCAGGAGATCTTATTACTTGGCAAAGAATGTAATTTACCTAGAACATTGAGTAATGGAAACTGATAACTCAACAGAAAACTTTAATAGTAGTTCAAAGAATTCGCTGAAATCCACATTTTCCTGACCTATTTTTTTCTTCTTTTTTTAAAATGCTGGATGTCAATATCATTAAATGCCATTCTGACATAATTTAGATTAAACTAATGAGAATTCTTTAATCCTGGCAGCTTCTTCCAAGGTGATACTTAGTTGCCGAAGCTTCTGCGAGTGCATGCTTTAGCTGACTGCTTTTCAGCTGTTGAGCAGTTGAGGAGGTCCAGTAAGGAGCTGGATCTGGTTAGTGACTTAATTTATATCAGAGTTGTAACAGAGAGCCCAAAGGGGCCAGTAAAGAGAGAGAGACAGGATCACTACACCTTTTGGTAAGAGTTTGGCCTGACATTTTTTTTTGAGACAGCCTGCTTTTCAATGCCTCTACACTGATCACAGAATAAATCTGTTTCATATGAGATCCTTTTATCTTAGCAAGAGAGACCAAATGTTTATACATTTTTCTGAAGAAAGTTTCCCATTTATAAGGGATGCTGTTGGAAACCCAGAGGCAACCTACCCAGGGCTGGTTCTGTGGATAAGGATTTCTCTAGCAGAATTCCAAGAAAAGCAGACGTCTTTGGGGGTAGTACCTAGCTGACAGCTCAGAGAAAAGATTCTCTATAAGAGCTGTTAGAAATGCTATAGCTTCATGTGTTACAGATCCCCACATATGTACAGTGATGACAGATCTACTGTAACATATGGGATCTTTTAAGGGTAGGTACAAAAAAGGGATGTAGAGCAACTCCTTCACTCAGAGGCTGCCTCTTGGGAAGAACAGAGCTAAGCTGTTTTCTTTACTGAATCATGCACAGCAAAACCAGGGAAACTTCTTTCTGATTGGTAAAATCTCTACAGAAATAGCAAAAACTTTGTAGAAGAGGTGTTCATGGTAATAATATTAGATTGAATGATTAGGGGAATAAAACGCATACTGTAAGAGGCAGCTCTTAATAGGTTTATCCAGTCTAGCAAATCAAAGGCTGAGGAGGTCTATGATATATCTCTAGACAAATAAGGGAGAAAAACATTCTTGCTTAGCCTTTTTGCTCACATACCTTTATTATTTTTCACCTCCTGATGTTGTAACTTTGCTCAAAATCTGATGAATGTAAACTAGATGTGAATAAAAGGAATGTGAAAATTTGACCACAGTTTCTAGGCAACAGCAGAGGAGAGTTGTTGACTGATCTTGTGGTACTGGAGATGGGAAACTAGTTTTAAGATAGCTTGATTAGTTAGAGACTGGAATTGTACAATGCAACAGCAAGGGGCTCGACACAGTAACTGGGAAGTAGTAAACACATCTTCCAGTCCTGTCTTCCTAAGTATTTGAAATTAAGGAAATGAAATCTTGTGAGGAAACTGTTCTCATTTGGTTTACAGCTAGTGAAGGTAAAAGTGCTCTATGTGCACTGTATAGGTCATCGAACCATGGTAGTGAGCTGTATCAGTACCATACAGTTAGCCCATATGAAGAATGGGAATCTAATTCAGTTCTTTCTCCCAGTCTTATATTTTAACTACTCGAATGAAACTTTAATAACATCTGAGGCTTGTCAGTCATGTTTATAAGCCTCTGCTGATGCCATTATAGCAGTTACAGCCTCTGTTATTAAAAGAGCATACCATTGCAGATGAAGGTAGAAATACCAGCAAACAAATGGAATTTCTCCCAGCCTTTTTCCAACTGACCCAAGGATTTTTACTTAATACTTCATCAGTCCCTCCTTTTCCTTTTTTCTTTTCTTAAACTCATCCCTGAAATATGATACCTTCTACAAATATGCTACTGTCTTCTACAAATACTTATTTAAAGTTGATTTTTAGAAACACAGGTATTAATTATGAACAGTCCTTACTTGTCCTTCTCTGGGAATTTCACTATGCAGTTTGAGGTTCTTTTAATTTACAGATTCTTGTTGTATAACCTTTATGGAAGGTGACCTGTTAGACCAGGAGGGATTTGTCTCACTTACACATGAGTATTCTCTAGGATTTCTCAACTTTGAGAGAACAAGTTGATCTCCTAAAACATTCTTTGCTGTCCTTATAGAAGCATTTTTTTGTTCGCTGTCTGAATTCGGTGTCTATTTTTGTGGGTTTTTGAAACGTCAGACACAGCCTTGAAAGGGGGGCATTCAGATGTTGCTGAACTAGAAGTTGCCTCAGAAGAGTTTTGTTTCTTCAGGATATATTGTTAATGTTTTGGGACCGGGGTTGCCACTTTGCATGGTGGGTGACAAAGTCACAGCTTGCAGTGGAGAGATGTCCATCCATAATGCAATGTGTACTTAACCCACAGTAGCTGGGAGTTTCACCTTAGCAGCATCCAGAGGAGCACACCTGTGCATGTACCTTTTATAATGCATTTTTCCCCAGATTTTTTGGTTAATTGGATCAGTCCTGGTATTTTCTGTTTCTCAACTGAGCTGTCAACTCTTTCTTGTTCTCAGGGTCCACTGTAGTATATTTGAAAGTCTCTACTTCCCTTTGGGACTTCAAATCTGACATAGTCACATGTCCCTTTCTGACCAATTTCTAATTAATAGCCACTAGTGCATGGCTTCTTTCTTCATCCAGGGTTAAGAGTTCTATTTTCTGTAGCAGAAAATTTCATTTTTCTGACAAAGACAACCTCTTCTATGGCACAGGCAAAGGTTCCATTTCTTTGGCTTTGAATTTGAATGTGAAAGTGGTATTTCTGTTAATTTCTTTTGGCAAAATAACAAACCTTTCTGTTGATCCAAGTGGATAAGTCTGTGATGCCGTTGGTGGCTCAAAGATACCTTCCAAAACCAGGAACAAAGGAAACGTAGCTGTTCAAATTCAACATTTAGCAGTTTTGGCCACAGAAGAAGAGGCTTTCCTTTACCCATGGTGATCTCTGAAGAGGACTGTCAGTCTAGTAGGTTGCACTGATTATTTGTTTAAATCTCCACATGTATGTTGTTGAAGGAGAAGAGAAGGACCATGAGTATTGCTGCCCATTATCATATGTTAAGTCTACTCATAATATTCAGGTATGAGTTTGGAACACAGACCTCTTGCTTTGGTACTGAGCACCTCTCTAGGACTGTTTGCTAGATGAGTGTGATGACTCAAATATAGATTCATTCCTTATTTCCTTGGGTGAGGCGGGGGGAAGGGTACTGAGGGGCAAGCGGTGTTTTACAGGACTGACTGTTTATTTGAAAACAAGAGAATTGGAACAGCTGCCTTAATTGGGAGGGTGACTTTGGTAATTCCCTTATTGCATTGTGCTTGCATCTCAACTGGTCTTTGCTAAAGATGGTTTTTTGCAGTTTAAATTCCTACCTTTTGACAACTTATGGTACAGAGGAACTTTTATAAAGACTTTGATTCTGATAGTTTCTTGAAAAAAATCCAGAAACCATGGAGCGCTGGGTTTTCCTTATTTTGGATGACTTGTCTGTAAGGGACAACTTCTCTTATAGGACGAAAAAAAAAATAAATTATTAGTTGTGCACTAAATTTGGCAGGTCTTGGGATTAATACTCAGAAATTGAATCTTACTCACTCAGAGTGCATGGAATTTGTAGAAATACAACTATACTCTTAAGTGGCCAAGACCTTTTAGCTAGTGGGTGGTTCTAAACTACAATTACTCTATTAACATACTGGCAGCCTTTTTTGTAGATATAGCGTGGACATGCCTCACTCTAAAGCCCATGGCACCCTGTGACACCAAATGCTGCTCATAGTAGGTTTCTGAAAGGTCTAATTAAGCTTTTTCTTCCTAATGAGGACTCTGTTCCACATGGAGTTTTATTCTTGTTTTGTCTTTTTGGTGGAAAAACTGAAGTTCTGGCAATGTTTTCCTTTTTCACCAATGCAGCTTTTGAATATTTATTTTTACAAGAGCGTAAGAGTTTCAAGCCTTACTTGCCTGTTGTTTCATTTGAGGATAAGTCTGTCTTTTGAATGGTCTCTTGTAAGGCAGGAATGTAATTTACCTTTGCTCCATATTGTTCAAGGACTCTGTATGATTGCAGCCAGAGTTGTTCCCAGGTATCGTAGATCTTGGACATGCCCTATTGTCTTCTTTTGGTAGACTAAGAACTTTTGTAATATCTTCTTGTTTCTTTTTGTATTGATTGCTCAGCAGTCTAAGGAGTTTTCAACTAGATTTTTCTCTGGATAGCTGACAGTGAAAAACATGTTGTGAAATACCTCAGAAAATGCTTCTTGCTGCAAGTACGTCAGTTAGGCAAAATCAATGGTTTCTTTGTGGAACGTGCCAGTTGTTGTGATTTGCAAAGCTGTGACGCTGAGCTCCAGTCTGTCTTCCACTGCCCTCCCACCCCCTCATGTTCTGGCTTTACTGAGGCTTCAAGTGATGCTACCTTTGGGAGAGCAGGCTGTTTGCTTTTGCTTAACTGAGTGTTCTGCGATCTGCCAGACATTTGTTTGCTGGGTATAGCTTGCAATGACCCCTATGTACAGAGAAGCATTTCAAGAAGTAAGATGGATTACTTTCCGTCCAGTTCTTCTTAAGAGGTGCTTGTTATATGTACCTTCACTGTGCTTCTGTCTGTTTGCCTTTGTGAAAGTCCTAAAGAGAGATGTGAATTCTTGGCTGGAAAGGAGCTGGGAGCAAGGAACGCGTCTTACTTGGTTTTGTAACAACGGTGGGCCTTGGGCCATGCTCCAAGGCAGGCTTTTGGGGTAGAATTGTCTGCCTGATAGAATATGTGTCCCAACATATATAACACAAAGAATGTGCTTACAAGGCCTCGAAGAGCAGTAATATATAAATAACCTATCTTCCTCGGTAATATAAGATGCCTCAGCTCTTGTAACCAACCAGTGGAAAATCATGCTGCTACATAATTTCAGTTTGATTTTGACCACAGACTGGAAGATAGACAGTCTTATAGTGTCACCTAATCTAGGTGGCAGCTGGAAGAGAACAGTTTTTCCTGGCCATCAAGAAGGAATTATGCAAAGATGATTGTGTATGCTTTGTTTGGAAAGAGAAAGGGGAAATTTGCAGCAATGAGAAAGCCACATTTTTAGTCAATTGAAAGCTAGTTTATTTGTTCACGGAAATATTTTCCTTGGAAGTTGCAAAGCATTTCAGAGAAACTACCATGGAAACTGCTTGAAGACTGCTGTTTGAATACTCAAAAATCTTAACATGTATTTTATCAAAAATTTACAAGTACACTGAGGCTCGGACATCTGCTTATATCATCAGTTGTTGCCAGTACTGGAATCCCTGCAAAGATTTGCAGATAAATGCATGTTAATCAGTATGCAGTGGGCTACTTTTCTGCTTACAGTCTTTAGGCTGCAAAGGAGAATGACACACACACAGAAATACCAAAGAAGAAAACTTAACCAAGATTTGTGTTGTTCTTATGTTAGACTTTTCTAAAGCCCCCTTTGGTGTTCAAATTAATTCAATGAGCAGTATGGTGAAGTCAAATCTGGCAGTCAAAATTTGCAGACAGGAAAATTGCTATTAGTAAAACTGAGAAACACTGAGCATTAGCATTCTTGGTAGCAAGCATGTAGGATTGGTTCACTGGATTTGGAGAATAAAAAGAAGAAAAAGAAAAAAATGTTTTGCAAATTGGGACCCTCACTGTCATTCCTCATGAAAAAGAGGAAGCACTGGAAATACAAGATTTTCAATTGAAAATCTTAACAATTGAAACTTAACAAAATGTTGTATCCTGCCTCTGGTTAATAGACAGGTAATTACTGAAAAGTCAAACAGACTAAGCTCTGATTTTAGAGACAAAGCAGCATAATTAAATGGTCTGGAACAGTTACTCAAATCTAGTCTTTCATTAAAGCAAAGTTGGGATAAAAATGAAAAGACCTGGAGAAGGTTAAATCCAGACTTTCTTTTTTGCTCCCATCTCTTACTTGCAGTTTTTCCCATGGGGAAATATTGACATAGTACATCATCTTATCTCCACTTCAGTAACTGGTAAACTTTCAGATAGTTTAGCATTTTGCTTTAAGCTGAATCTGATCACAGGCTTACAGCAGTACATAAAAAATGTGTCTGCTTTTGGTGGCTATGATTAGGGAAAGACAGCTTGACAAAGAGGAGGAGGACAATGCTGGGTGACAAAGGAAATAAAGTTTTAAATGTAAAGCAGTGTTGAATATGTAGCTGGAAAGTGGTTATGTGATTTTTTTAATTATAATTTATTTTTTATTTTGGGTGGGGGACTTGTTTCCTATATCAAATTCCCAGTCTGGTCAAAGTATCTTTTGCCATGAAGCTTTAAAAGTCACAACAGCATTATTTACCTGGTGACACACCCCTATTTAGAAAAATTTTCAACCAGCATAGTCCTCCTATTCATCTATGCTCTTATTTAATGACTGACAAATAAACAGTGCTTGGTCATGGGTAACAGTCTCATCCTATTAGCTAGTGAATGTACCTTGTGGTGACTTTTATTGCATATATATTTTCTCTCACTTCTGAAATCTTTCACATTGTTGTTTGGATTAGGAACATGAATGATCAATCCCTTATCAGTTTGTTAGTTTAATCCACTTTGTAGCAGTCTATTTGTCTCCAGCTGTTTTGACTTTGCAAAAACCATTTGTGGCTGAGGCTGAATATAATTTATCCTACCGGGGGCCATTACACAACAGTGGATTTATTTTCATTACCCATTGTATTCTTCCGTGCTCTGCTTGTGAAGCTCTCTACTTCTTTGACTTGCAGTGGAGGAAAAAGGAAGGTAGGCATGTGGGTTGGCTTGAGATTTCTGTGCACCCAACATGAGTGAGAGGAGGAGCTCGGAAGGACTGCAGGGGAATATGTGAGCGTGACCACTGAAGAGCTTGCTCCTGACTGGGAGTGGAAGTGAGCTGTACAGTAGCAACTTCAAAATCAAGCAGATTTTTTGCAAGTGGTGTGAATAAGAAGTGAAATCTCTTACACCTCAAAGATTGAATAGATGTTTTGTTGGGAAGGCTGTTTAAATGTTGTATTCATCATTCCCATTCAGAATGGTACCTGCTACAGCAGTGATATATGAATGGTAGTATGGAGTCTTGAGTTCTTTCCTTGCTGCGGTAGGAGGAAAAAATGCTATTTATTTCAGCAGAAGCTGAATTTGTTACGATAAAATTTGGACTCCTGCAGATGTTTAAACCAATTGCACAGGACATAATGCCAACACTCAGGTTTTATTTTTTTCCAACTAAATTGTATTTTTTTACTAACTTCTACTTTAATTAAAACTATGCTCAAGACTGGGAATGCTGCAAAACGTTCTAAGTATATAAACAGTGCCAGCTAGGATTTGAATAAAAATAAGCAGAGGTGTTTGTGATGTGAATAGGCATACATCATCATAACAAAATATTGGGCAAATAAATGCTTTTCAGTCCAAGGGAGGAGCAAAAAACTTTTCCTAATTGTATTGAATTTGAGAGACTAATGTACTAAGTGATTTTGTATCAGTTGCATTTTCTCTGAATTGCTCCAGAATAGAGATCAAAGCAGTGTCTAAATTACTATTTTGTTTCTGTATTTTCAGGTACTTCAGCTACAGAAAGTCATATGGAAATAGAAGGGATGGCAAATTGTCTGTCATATTATGGTATTTCTGATTTGAGAGAAATTCTGAATGCAGTAGTTAATGGAAATGCAAAGGAAGTATATGAATGTAGGCCTCTCAAAGTGATAAATTACTTGGAGGTAAGACAGAAGTTTGCTTTTAAGTATTGGCCAGCTAAGCTTATAATAAATCCTTAAACAGCTTGAAAATCTTTTTTCAGCTTTCTGTTTTGATTAATGTAGTTCAGTTCTAAACAGAAGTTACTTTTGAAAAGAAGAATGTCATATCCTCTCTGAGGTGTATGAGTTCTGCATTGCTTATCAAAATACTTCCATCAAACATATCCAAAAGCAGTCGTCCCATGTGATATTATATGTGCTGAAAGCTCATGTTCACAAAACGTTTCTCTATAGACAGTTTTCAGACTAGAAAGGCATTTCTCCATGTTAAAATACAGAACTGCCATAAAATTACTTTACGAAGTCTAGAAGGCACTTGAATCAAGAACAGTTATTGACATAAATCTATGAAGAAGTTCTAAGATGGTTTAAGTAGATGTTAATTGAAGCTTAATTCTCATGTAAACGTCAATGAGATGTACATCATGAAAATCAGAAAGTGCACCCTTTCCACTCGAAGAAAAATTCCTACGATTCATTCCAAAAAAAGGGCAGAGAGGGACAAATGGAAAGTTATTTTTTTTCCCAGAAAAGCAAGCTGTCACATTAAGACATTAAAAAAAAAAAAAAAAAGAAGTCTCACATACAGTGAACTCCATATGCCTCTGCATACAAATACTGGTATTTAGTTCACATCAGTAGCTTCTGCAATTAAAGGAAGCACATACTGATAACTAGCAGTCTTGTAAGTCCACTTGATTCGATGCAATAGTGACTGAGTTCTGCAGTGCACTGACAGAGAGGAAAACCCTGTGTTCTTCATAGGCAGCCAGCGTTGTTGGTTGACAGAAATACGGTACCTGAGTAAAAGAATCTTTAATCTGTTTTCTTACAGAAGTTATTGTGCAACAGTTGGAATTGGAATGACTTGGTAATATTTGATATGCAGATAGATAAAATCATCCATCCAGGGACAGCAATGGGCATGAAGTTTCAGGGACAACTAATACATGTGCTGCTAGTTAAAGCTGGGGTAACTAGCAATAGCAGTTTTCTATCTCTTCTCATCTAGATGTTTCATTAGCACTTAAGATCTGTATTCAAAAAGGTTACCAAAATACATGTTAAGTCTTTTCTTAAGCATTTGCTAACGTGCTTTCCTGGGTAAGGCTACTTCAAAAGGGGACCTAAGTATTTACACAGAAACACTTATTGTACAAATATTTCCCTGTCTTTTGGAGGCAGTAAGTTTACAGCTGCCTGTGGAGCAAGCGATTCTGTTGTGTTCTGCTGAAACATTCTTGTGCAGTCATGAAAGAAGCTTAAGGAAGGATCATTCCTTGTTTGTTGAGACAGGAATGGTGTGTAATTTGGTCTGGAGGTGGAAACTTTATTTCCTGTACTTGCAAATACCCATCAGTCAGTCAGATTGTGTGGAATGGAGTTGGTTTAGGTATAGGGATAGATATACTATACACACATATAAACATGTGTGTAGTATATCTATATACAATTATACATATAGATATACACATACCTATAAAGGTATGTATCAAGAGATTATCAAAGGAAGTCTTATTAAGAGCAATGTTTATCCTGTGAGGAACTGTTTAGAAAGAAGGTGCATGTACAGCAGTAACAGTAGCTGGAAAATACATATTAACTAGGAAGTATACGTCTTGTTGGCATGGGGAAAACTATTAAGATAAGCACCGAGTTTTTTGACTGTTCTGGGGGTTAAACACTGGCAATGCCATTCACTGTCATGTTCAGAATTGCAACTTTTATCATAAGTTTCATGTTTGAGCAGGCAGCATGTCTGCAGTTTTTGCTGTCTTTCGGTAGACCCAGAAAAAACAATAGGGCAATGGTTAAAGAAGCAGCCTTCCTAGGTAGAGAATGGTCCACAGTGATTGTTTTTCCACTTGGAAAATCCCAGGCAAACAAAATGAAAAGGTTCAGATTAAAATGTTATGAACGCTGCTTCGGGTTTGTATGATGTGAAAGGAGATTGTATGCCACATCCATTTCTGTCCAGGCAACATTACTAAAGTACAGAAGAGAAGGCAATGGCAGGAAGGCCCACCTTGGAGAAGGAAACAAAAAACCTGGCAACTTCTTTTTGAAGTTGTTTGATTCTTGGAGAGGGGTGCTTCAGTAGTTGTGTTTAGCACTCACTTCTGCTTTCTGGTATTGTGGGATAACTGGATGCAATAGGCAATCGTTCATACAACAATCTAAAATTTCACTATAGCATTTGAAAAACTTTGTTTAGCTGAGTGTGTGACTTCATTTATGTTAGTTCTAAAGTCTGTGGTGTAGAATGTGTCTTGTGAACTGGTAAACATCTTCAGCTGATACTGGTGCCAACAGGAAATAAGATACTCAGAAACACAAAGCATCTTGCAGAAGTGGACCCCAAAAGAAAACGAATGCAGACATGACCAGGAGACTGTGTGTGACTCCACTGTAGAAGTGTCACAAAATGACCAATAAGATATGTTTAGAGTTACATTTGGGTTTCTGGGATGCAGAATATTTATCAGCAGAAAAGAGCGACCTTTAAACAGTGCATGCTTAATTTCTGCTTTCTGGTAGCCCCAGGTTAATGTGTTAAAAAGCAGTACTTCAAAACTATGGGGGTTTTGTTCTTGTTTTTCCTTTCCACAGGGAGAAGCAGTACGTTTAACTCGGCAGCTGCCCTTACATTTGTCAAAAGAAGATGTACAAAACACAATTTACAGGATGAAGCAACAGCTTGGAAAGGAAAATAAAGGCTGTGTTCATGGTCGTCCTTTTTTTCATCACTTAGCAGATATTCCAGAAGTTGACAAGCACAACTCCATGGAAATTATTCAGTAAATGGAACATTTTGTTTGGGATCATATTTCTCTTGCTTCATTTTGATCGTTACTCTGTAATTTCAGTATGTTTTGTGCAAAGCTTTTGTATAATGACTTTTCATTATCGTATGTTTTCCTCCCAGAGACTGTTTTTATTTAAATCCAAATGCTACTTGAAAACTGAAAATAAATATTATAGAAAAAAAACTCATCGATATTTTTTAAAAGAATTTACTAAACAAATGATCTCAACTACTTTGATGCTTTTCTTATTTCCTGCAGGTTTAGAAAATACCAGTAAGTCAAAATTTTTTACATGTCATTAGAGGTTGCTTTCAACAAAGCCTGGCAGAGTTTATTGTACTAAGGAGATGAGGTGTTAATTTTCCAAGGAATGCCAGATAGCTGTAGGTATTTAAATGGGGCATTGCCATATGCAGTTGTTGTATTTACACTTTTATGGTGGTGTATTTCAATTTGGAAATTGTTAGCTCGCGTAAGTGAGTATTGAAGTTGCTAGTGTCTAATCTCCAAAAACATTTTTTTACACACTTAGAGGTGTGATTCTTAAAAGTATAGCACACTTAAATCTTTAGATCAACAAAACCCGGCCAATGACTTGAAAGATGAAAGGATCAGAGTCACAGGAGCACGGGTTAGCACTGAAAGTAGCTGCCAATAGATGTATGTTGGTGCAGTGCTGTACACAAACTCTTTGGGGGTGGGAAACATAAACTGTCCTCGCTCAAGGGCAATGTGGCATAACTGGGGCAAAGTCTGCTGTACAGAGCGCTACTGATTCTGCTAAACTTGTTCATTCTCCCTCTACCAGAACGTAGTATTTACTCCTCTATTTCGAGTAGTAGCCTTCTGTAAAGCTATCTGATCATGCCTTCTGCGTATAGCAGTGCAATGTCTTTGGGAGAGTATGTTTTAAAAGTTTCAGGAAAGATCACCTGACAATTGCTGTCCATCCCAGTTGTTCTGTTGTTAGCAGACCTTGGTGCTGTGAAACGCAGTGGTACGACCTAGCTTTGTGGGGTTGCTGTGGCTGCTAGGTAAATGGTTGAAGGTTGCTGGAAGACCTGAGCACAAGCTGTTTTGTGGGCGGGAGTATCGGACCAGACAGGCAAATGTGCAATCTGAAAATGTAAATTACTGATCTGTTGCTCTGGATCAAACAATGCTGAACTGGTGAGCTAAGTTAAGAAATCACAGCACAGCACTACCTGACAACATCTAAATTCTAAACCGAGAGGTAATGATTATGGGTTTATGCCATTTGAAGTAAGTTTATCCCTTTCATAAAGAGCAGGGATAATTGGAGGGCACAAGCAGGATATCTTTCCAAACTTAAGCGGTGAGCAGGGTACAAGATGAGAATGTCACTGGAAAACTGGACGCTTGTTGGCTGTAAATGTCACTCGGTGCAGAAGATGTGAATTTTTAGAATGGAAGTGAGAACGTGGATGGAGACACAGGAAGATGTGACTCTTGGCTCCGAGGGGGAAACAGGATCCCAGCCTTGCGGTGGATGCAGAAGGTTATATTTGTTTATTTTTATTCTTGTTTGGATACAAACTGTGGGAGTTTAGAGAGTAGCCATTGCAGTGAGAAAAGCCAAAGGCAAGCTGGAGAATGGAAATTTATCTCCAAACTTAAGTTTGTTTGAAATTCAGTGGATATGTTCACTGATTTTAGACCGTTGGGAGTATAATGTGTTGTATTTCATGAGATTGTTAATTGCCAATTCTTTTCCAAATGGTAAAATAGCTGTATCCTAATGATACTGGAGCAAATGCTAGTGTCTTTGATAAAACTAGAGTCAACATCCAGTGCTTTCATGTAACCGTACCATTGCAGAGGGAAAGTTGTTTTAAGTATTCAGGCCCTAGGCTGAGGATAAAATGTGATTGGTAAGTCGGTACTCACAGGTGCCAAGGTGGACTTAGTTGCTATGGGAGCAAACCAGGGTCAGGCATTGCGGTCAGGTGCACCCAGTTAGGCAACTGGGAGCTGGGTCTTTCCTACGCCCTTCCTTCCCCCTATCCTGGCTACGTGGCGGGCTGCTGTGGAGGTCTTCCTTAGGTAGGTGTACTCCTAGTTTGGTTCTGTCTTGGGGGGATATTGGTGGGTTGTCGTGTGGCTGGGTGCCAGCAGCGAGTGCCCTAGCACAGCTTTGGAGCTGCAAGCCTGGGTGTCTGCCTCCCAGGGTACTCGTGGTTGGGATGCAGGCCGAAACGGTGAGTTGCTCTGATGCTGTGCTGATGGGGGGTGGGGGTGGGCTCGAGACAGGGCGCGTCGTCTTGCTTTATGTGGTGTGGACAGAAGGAAGCGTTACTGTTTCTAGAGATGCTCTTAGTGATGCCTTCGGTGATGCATCCATTTTATGTTCCTTATTTAAACAAAAGAAATACCCCAGTTTGAGATCTACAAGTGTAAATGAAGTCAGACGATGTGCTGGATTTAACTGCTGTTGCAGCAGCACCTGGTGCCGCTCGGCTGTTTCATGAAGTGCCGAATCCCAGGAGGCTCTCCGGGATGGGCTGTTCCAAAGGAAGAAGAAAACCTAAAATACGTAACGATGAGTAGGCTTGGTCATAGTTGTGCTGTATGTCTTACCTCAGCGGGAGAAGCAGCGGGGCAGGACGTGGCAGGCAGGTGTCCCTTGGTGCGGCCGCGTCCTTGCACCCCGCAGCGGGACCCACCTGGAGCGGCCGGGTCGGGGCATTTCAGGGGACTGCGAGTATTTGCGCTGCCCTCTGCTGGCATCTGATTTTTGTACAATTTTGACCACTTCAATAATGTGGAGGCAGGTCTGAGGCTGACCCTGCACGAGCATCGTTTCTCCCAGGCTTTCCGTCACCGGCAAGTCAAAGTGTCGTCGCTTCCGACGCTTCCCGTGGTGTGCGTGTTTGCCTTCCGAAAATCTGCCTCGCGCAGGTAGCGCTGTGCCCTCGGTGATAGTTGGGAGCTTTCCAGACTAAAGCACGAGCTGGTCACAACATTTTAAACCTCTTTTGGTTGTATTGAGCTTTGCGTTTTTCAGAGCCTGGTTTGTACGGTCGCTTGGGGCAGGTTCAGGTGCTGTGCTTGCAGCGCAGGGGTCCGCCTCACCCAAATTCTGAAAAGTTACATATTGTTTTAACAGGAAACTATTGAATATCAATTTCCTTTTTAAATACAGGAAGATGTCATTGAAAAAAAGAATTATTTTTCCCTGCATGTGAATAGGGGTGTAAGTATGAAATGGAGGTAGTGCCTTTCGCATATTTCTTTTCTGAATGTATGGAGAATCTTAATA
Source organism: Falco biarmicus (assembly GCF_023638135.1). NCBI lineage: Eukaryota > Metazoa > Chordata > Aves > Falconiformes > Falconidae > Falco > Falco biarmicus. The sequence goes on along the minus strand of NC_079295.1, from coordinate 5,392,075 downwards.
ATGAAGTTTCTGTTGTCTCTCAGTTAAGGAGTGCGCGTGTGAAGCGATTCGGAGTATTTCTGGGGATTTTTTTCTTCCTTTAATATGAATAGTAGCAGTTCAGAGAATAATAGCAAAAACAGAGGAACACTTAACTTCAGGAGCACTTAGCCGTCGTTGGCGACAGTAAAATCTACATGGTATGATTTGATAAAATGTATTCTTCTCTATTTCCATATTATAATAGGAAATACTTTCCATATTTTAATATGGAATATTTGAAATATCTAGCAATAGAATCGATTCTCCCATGCAACACTCTATTTAGTTACACAAGCACCCGTTCCTTGGTCTCAGTTTATCCATCCCCATCCCCCCCCCCCCCAAGCATATTGCTATTACTTTCATGAAAGTAAGCATCAAAAAGCAACTTCTTAGGTTTTTGAAAAGGCTGTAATACCTGGTCTTCAGAGCTTGTTTTATCTTCTGTAATGCAGGTCAAGTTTTTGTTTGCTAGGGGGGGTTGGTTTGGTTTTGTTAAACATAACCCTGAATTAATTTTTTTGGCTGCAATAGCAGTATCGAAGGATTCTGGAATGGTTTGTTTCATTTGTACCCGGCATTTAACAGGCTGGGTTAGCAATTGTAAGAAACTTTAGGTACATCCATTTAATTTTGCAAATAGAAGGCTACCAGAAGTAGCTTTTATTTTTTTCCCCCCTCTCTCTCTCTCTAAGTATGGAGTATCATATCGGAAATTATGGAGAGTATAAATGTGGAAATGTTAAATCTTTTGTTAATGGCTTCGAATTAAGCACACATTGTTGCAGATGATTTGGAGGACTTATTTAAAGTAAATATACAATTTCAAGCTCAATTATCATTCATAGTTTAAGTGAACATAGCGAGATATTAGGTCTGTGAATTTGATACAGTGTTACTTCATAATTACGATGCTTTTTTACAGTAAATTTGATATAGAACAGTTGCTAAAGGAAAGCTGCTGAATAGTGTGACCAACCGTTTTATGGGACACATCTGGTGCATTAGTTCAGGATGTGCGCTGCAGAAGAACAGAGCCCTTTGCACAGAGTGAGAAGGAAGCTAACTCCACATGTATACGTTTTGCGGACATGCGGAGAGGTTGAACAATTACGAGTTAATTGTGTAAGCTAATAGGAGGGGTGTTTGCAATGTCATTTCAAAATAGCTAAGGAGGAAATGGAGGAGAATTATTGTTTTAAAATCTCAAATGAACGGTTTACACCTGTTAATGTTACATTTAGAACAGCTGTTTCTTTTATTATCAGTAAACAGATGCAGAAAGTAATGGAATGTTTTAAAGCAATATGTTAATCCTGTCTTCCACTACTGAACATTCTCACAATATCATGATTAAATATTAACCGTAATGCTGCTGTTATCTGCAGCTACGGAATTCTTACTTATTTTTGTAATCGCTTTTGTAGCTGAAGTTGTAAACATTTATCCAAAGTTATTGTAGTCTTTCATCAACCCATAAGTCTTTTTCCACATCGGTGATTTTATTGATGATTTCATTGGGCTGAATTACTCAGCCAAAGCGACCCTGACTTTGGTCATGCTCAAAGGCTTTTTTCTGTATTTGTAGTTTCACCCTGAAATGAAACAAGCTATATTTAGGGGCGGGGGGGGGGGGGGAGAAAATTGCTCTTGAGGGCCCAGTCTAACACACATTTCTCATGAACTCCCTGTGAAGCTGGTTGGTATTATAGGTGAAGCGTTGCCAGAGCATGCTCGGTTAGGTCCAGCACCACATGTGGGGATAGTACCAAGGATGTGGTACAAGAGAGATACGGGTTTAGTGCATGGGTTTTTTTGGTTTATGTGAAAATAATTTTAATATGTTCATTTATTTTCTGTATGTCTTATGATATATGACTAGTATCGTGTTACTAAGGCTTTGAAAGGAAGAACAGCTATGGTTCTGACAGCCTCTTGGAAAAAAGTGCCTCAAAGCTGCAGATGCAATACCATGTGTACTTAGAAAAAAACAAAACACCCAAGTATTTCAAAATATTTAAAAATCAGTGCCTACACTGACCTGAAGTTTCCTAGAAACCAGCACCTGCAGCTCAGATGCTCAAAGGTGGCAGTAGTATTTCTTCACCTGGAAAACACATCTGTCTTAATTTTAGAATTACAGTATCTGTAAATGTTCTAAAACCCGAAGCATTTCCATGAAATAACGTGTGATTGTGGAGCATTACTAACTCAGCACTCCAAGAACGGAAGCGCAGAAGATTAGTACTGGAGAACTTGTTTGGCAGATTAGTTTTCAGGAAATGTAGAGACCAATGAACATGGCAGCTGCATTATTAAAGCACTGTATTCAAGCCCAGGTCAAATTGTTCATTCATGCATGGAGTAACTCAGCATTAATTGAATCATTACATTTTTCAGATATTTCAGACCACTGATATTTTTCGCTTCAGCACTTAAAATGCCTGTTTAAATCACAATATCCACAAGGAGCAAGGGTTTTGACAGAGGAATGCTGTGTGGAGCGTCTATACGTGAGTGTTCGCTTGTCAGGTCATTGCAGTGACAAAATTGCAGTGGCAGAACTAAGGTCCTACCTTATTTCCACTGTCAGGGCAGCCTGGTTCTGGTTTTGGAGGGTTTTGAAGATGCTTAGTCAGGTAAAATTATCCAAGTGGAGGTGAAAAAAAAAGAGGTGCTGTCTTTCCTTGTTCTTGTTAGCCTGGTACTGTTTATGTTCGATAAATGAGAGAGAGTGTTCCTGACGAAAGCTGTGAGAACTTATTTTCTCAATTAAAAAAAAAAAAAAAAAAAGGAGGGGGAGGGAGAAACCCTCTTGTGTTTGTTAAGTAGCTTTAAGAGAGCAGTGCTGTCATCTCGCTGCAAGAGAATGAAAAGGAAAATTATTTTTTAAATAATTTGACTTTCTTTCATATAAAGTAGTTGCTGAAAGGCAAATAGTTTCAGCTGTGAGGAACGAATCTAAGAATGATTCTTGTCAGACTTGGCCAAAACTGACTAGTACTACACAGATTATTTCAAAGCAACGTGCTGTTGGACTTCTGTTCTCTTCACAGGCAGGCTGTGACTGGTTTTTAGCCAGATAACATTCCTGCTGCTCCCCGACTGCTTAGGTGTGGGTAGTTTAGAACAAGAACATGTTAAGAGTAACTAAGGCATGTGAAGCTATATACTTGCAGTTGCAGAAAAGCGCTCCTTTATCAGAGAAATTCAACCAGTTCTGTCTCCCGCGAGGCAGCCGCCTCCCTTCCAGAACATTGCCTTCACTGTTGCACTTAAAGCTTCTCACTCAGCTGCAAAGTCGCCTTTTTCAAAACTGCTTGCCCAAGATCCCATTGCCATTTAGGAGAGCCGTACCTTCTATGCTTTATTTATGATGACCTTTGAGCAACTGAAAATGCTGGCAGCTCCTTTAGGAAGAGTGGATTTGAGATTCCAGGCTTGGTCTGTGCCTGCAAGTAAGTGCATCAACTGCGACAGCAATAAAATGGCTACTGGCCTTTTAGAACAGCACTGATTTATACTACTAGTGAGCTTCACATTAGATCCGGAAAACACTTGGTAGTGCACCAACCACTTGTAGGTTATGGGAACTGAAGAGAGCTCAGCCAGCTTTAGCTGGACACGGAGCTGCCAGGGGAACCCCCAAACTCTGCAGTTCAGCTCACACTGTTGCATTTGCACTACGCTGAGCACGAACCTCACGGTTAACGGGAGGCGCAGTTTGTTCTTGCCCAATCCTGAACCCCCTGTGGAGGCCTCAGGACCGTATAGTTTCTGACTCTGTACTACTCTGAGTCATCAGAAGTTATACAGGTTTTCTGTGTTGTTGTGTCCTCTTTCTTCTGAATTTATTTGGACGCTATATCGCAAAAAAAAGTGTGGTGTTGAATTCTTCAATCATGTAAAGTACTGAAGATTTCAAGCAGTGTTAGATTTTTATTTTTATTTAAACTTTCTCGGTGCACAATTAATAAGACTAAAATCAAGTCCGCTTAAGGAAAGGCTTAAATGATAAAATACATTGCAATAATAACTGTCTTGCCAGTTTTCTTCTGGTTGCCAGTCTAAGTCTTTTAACTGTAGCTCAAAAATCTGGAGCAAGTATTTTGGCATAGCACAGTTTGTTGTAAGGAAGATTTAATAGCTTGTTATGTCCTATTTCTATAAACAGAAGTCATTTAGAGTTCAGCAGATATATTTAGAATCAGCATTTGTGCTGGTAGTTACAAGCTGAATAAAATAATCTTTGAAAAGCTCAATATACAGGAGGGAATATGCAAGTTCAAATTTGCCTCCCAACTAATTCTCTTTCAAGAGACTTAGGCATATTCACAAATAACTAACCTGTAAAAATTGGAATTGCATTTATTATTTTATTTACAAATCTTTTTAATAATGGGTTGCAGTGTGGTGTGCCGACATTAATAAATTTTCAGCGAGTTTAACAATTACTGCTGTGCAATGGATTTGTTCCTGCATTCTACCCTGGCAAAATTCCCTGCTTTTCATCAAGGAAGAATTCCCTGTCTCCAGGTGTGCAGGGTAAGGCCCAGTAATGTGGACAGCCAGGAGCTCTGGAGAGGTCTTCTCTGCCTTGGGTCAAAATATTAATAGGAGTTCGGACTGAGTAATTTGTAATCGAACCTGTGACTTGTTGGCTTCAAGGTATGCAGAATATCTGCAAAAACGTATGCAACGTCAGTTTAAGACACGGGTTTTATAGCAAATAGTAAATTAAAACCATGGTGACCTTTTGGTCTTGCTGATCACGTGCGTGAAGATGTTCGTCTGCTGGGCTGTCCTCACAGCGACAGGGCTCTCGCCGAGGGCAGCGCAGGCGTGAGCAGTGCCCTAGGATGTTTGCTCTTTTACTGTGGCTTTTACTGAGAAAGTTTTGCAGTTGAAGTGTCTAGAATCACACCTCCATGCCATTTTTTGCATATTCTGTTTTGGAAAAGATAATGGTGGGTTGTTGCTTTTTTTCTGAAGAGGAAGGGTCACTTAATGATGCAAACAGACGTCAGTGCCCAAGTTTAAATTGCAGTTGGTATTTCTGCCCCGATTGCTGGCCCTGGCTGTGGTGATGCAAAGTCTGATAATTTCTACTGTATCATTTCTGGTATAGATTTTGCCAGACAATCAGGAGTTTAAAAACTATTAATTAAAAGCATATTTGTTGTGCTTAACTATCTTTTTCCTCCTGTGATTTAGCACAGTAACTGTTGGCCTTTCTTCTGTATTAAGTGTCCGTGCTTTCAGCATCACAAAAAGGTGTTGCCCGATCATGTGATCACCCCATCATTAAAGAATTACCATGCAAGGATTGTTTTGCAAGTAACTAAACCCTTCATTTTATATTCTTGTATCTAAGCAAGAGACTTTTCCCAGGTTTTACCAGGTCTGAATTTTGATTGTTTCCATGAGCATCAGAGAAGTTTTCATGTAGGTGGATGTATTTTTTTCTAAATGCCGTTACCGAAGAAAGAAAGCGTGAGTACACTTTTTTGTCGCGCTACTTACAGAGATTATAAAATGATGCTTTGCAGTGTGCGTTGCTGTTTGCCCAAGTGTCAGGAACGTGAGGCTGTATACACAAACGAGAGGCGCAGTATGCCCCTTGTCCCCCCCGGGAAAGTGGCGTATTGGAAAGAGGACTGGCCGCGTAGCTGTCTTCTGGCAACTCTGGGAACAGAACCCAACAAGCCGATAGTGTTTCCCCGCTTTAACTACATTGGAAATCTACTTGTTGGGGAAAATGATACGCTGGTACCAGATGATATATATGATGTGCAACACAAAAGATTTCCTGTTTTCAGTTTATATGACATGACCTGTGGGCTAACTGCAGCAAACATCGCCGAGAAAGCGCTATATCTACATATACAAGTGTTCCTATTGATATGTTATTTTTCTAAGATTTTGCTGAGTAAAGCTATTTCCATACATAAGTGTTTTGGCCATCTGCAACTGCTTGTCAATGAGCCTGGTTTGAGAACACTGGCCGTAATTGTAACCTCAGGAATGTGTGACCAGCTCGCGGCCAGCTGTGCATGCCCTGACTTTTCCCAGGTGTTAAGATACATGGCCACTTTTGTTCGCTTTCACCAATGGGGCAAAATACAGTCCTTGTTTTTCCCCCACCTTGTAGTAAACCTAAAAACTGCTGGGTTTTATTATTCTTTCATAAGCCTTAGCAAACAACTAGAGGAAGTTGTCCCTGTTGTTTAATTATTGTGCATACGTGACACCGTGCGCTGCATCTGTGTGATAATATGTATTTAGAGAAATACAAAGAGGGTCTTCAGTGTGCCATGGGCTTGCTATAAATTAAGAGTGCTGACCCTGCAAATCACGTAAATGGTCTCTTTTTCTTCCCCCCCCCCCCCCCCCCCTTTTTTTTTTTTTATTCTTTGAAAAAGATTTTGCTGGTGTTTGAATAGCTTAGGTATTTCTGCAGTCTAAGCCTCTTCAGCCAGAGTGAGTTTGGCTACATTTTCTAATTGGTTTTATTTTAATCATCAGTTTCATGATCATAGGAGCACTTACTGGCTGTCTTCCGCGTGGGAGCCTGACGAGAACTCCTCTGAAATCCAACCTGGAATTGTCTGTGTAGGGTGTTTTGTATTTTATCTTTATCTGTGTAGCACTTTCTTTACTTGTATAGCATTTTCTGTATTTAAGGTGAGGCATGAATAGCTTGAAAACAAAACATATGAGCACATGTCTCCTCCTTAGAGATGCTGGAGGGGGAGAATGCGCTTCTGGTAATCCTGGGGACAAAATCTGCTCCATGGCCTTTGAGGCCGTTTAGTCAGGTAAAAAGTGAAAGCATGAGTTTAACTTACGGATGTGATAATTTATACAGTGTAAAGGAATGAACGCACTCCTCAAGTCCCTGTTGTTGGCTCTTACTTGCCAACAGGCTGCCCTGATCTCCGTATAGTAGATGTGGACAAGAAATGGGTTTGTAGCTCAGACTGAGTCAATATGTGGTCAAAAAGACACACGTTATCCCTAGAAGTAACCCACCTGTTTGAATTGGTTTCCGTGGAGTGAACTCAGACCTTCGAGCAGACCACATCTGTGTCTGCTGTCACAAGCCGTAAGTTCACAAAGTTTGGATTTCTGCCCTTTACGGCCTTTTGGAGGCCTTCACTGCTGGCCGTCTTTGAATGCCGTGAGGACACACAGATTCGGACGCAGCACTGGGGCCTTTCCAAATGTTCAGCAGTCAAGGAGGGACGTGCATGGGCAAAAACTTGGTACGTGCCTAAGTGCTTTTCAAACCTAGTCCTTAAGGACTTAGAAAAGCTCATTTAATCCTGAAAGTCAGTGAAAAATTAGGCTCCTCAACACTTGCTGAGCCCCTGAAAAATATACCAGAACTGTATGAGGAGGAGGAGAGGATCACACCAATGCAGCCCTGAGACCTGCTGAAACATAAACTTGTAGCAAGATGCGTTCTCCCTTGTAGCCGCAATGATAAGTTGCACTCTGGCGTGATGGTCTTACCTCAAAGGCTGAATGAGGGGCTTTTTGCAGGGTGTTTCTGTAGGTGAAGTCCTGGTCTGGGAATCTTCTTTAAAAAGGAGGGAGCATCCACTCTTCACCAGAGCCCGCAGGAGAGCTGGTAGGGCTTGGGGTAGAAGTGCATGGTACAAACCACTCGTGATCTGTGCCTCTGGCTGACGGCTGGCCAGCAAAGCCTCCCAGATACCTACCGGTGCTGTGAGATCCCTGTAACCGCTGCTCTTCGGTATTTCCTGTGAAACTTAAATCTAAGGTTCGAAATGTGCATCAGCGCTGAACGGCTCTGTCCTTTGTTTTCTGGTCGTCAAGGTGGCTTTTCTCATTAGCATAAATCACAAAGCTGCTGCGGCAGTAGCGTTGTCCGCGTGATATACAGCATCTCTGCTGTGGGCAAAGGATATTTACAACCCAAAGTGCTCCGCTTTGCTCGGTTTGGAGAAGCCTTGCATTGTTTCTTTCTTCATGATTTCTCGCATCCTAACGGGTAATTTTGGTTATAAGATGGAAAAAACAAGGGTCTTTAAGAGAGAATCATGTAGAAAGCTGTGATAGTGGTGGTGTTATGCATGTCTGACGTCAGCAAAATGGCTAAAGGCAAATAAAATGCACCCCTGTGGGCATTCAGAAATTTAAAAACGATGAAATACAAATATCTGCGGTGCATGCTGGTATAGAAGTTAAATGGCTCTAAATAGTGTGTAACCTAGTTGAAGAAATCAGATACTTCTGTGGGGTATGGATACATAATGTAAACAATTTCAAATAGTATTTGGCAGTCTCTTGGAATTTGCTCCAAATGCTTTTGGTTCAATGGGAGTGAAAAGCTATGCTCGATTATGGCCTCACTTGATGTTTTATTTTGGAGGGAGGAAACTTGGAAGCAAGTCTACATCTTGTTTTATTACTTAAAGGTGACCAGGGAAAAAAAAGTGAGATGAGCTTCATGCTTCTATTCTTTCCTACCTGCTCATCTTTCTTACTTTCATCGTTGCCTTTAACTTTCAGTCTTACTTAAGCAATAAGAATTAAAATGCACAAACACGTATCTACTAACATAAGATATATTAGTCAGTGTCAACCGAGTACTTCGTACATGAAAGAAACGGATCTGTACGCGTGCCTTAGTGTCCTGCCCTTTCTCAGAGGTTGCTTTTGGAGAGGGAGCAGGTATTTCTGATGCTATCTTCCTCTCTGTATATCTTTATAGTATTTATTTATCGTTGTACCTGCTGAGATGATCTTGCACGCTTCCTTTACGAGGACTTAGGACTCACTGTAGTAGGAAGCGTTTTTTTCCTGTACAGCTTCTAAAAGATCAGTAAGAACTGCTCTGATTCAGGGCAGCTTTCAATCACGTTGCCGTCTGCCGCATTTTCATCAGATATTGGGGACTAAGTAGCATTAATCTGCTTAGTAGTTGGGTGGAAACCGCAGGGAACAACTAGAAGTTGATTATTTCCCCCCACACACACTTCCTGGAGCGGCATATGAAACCAGTTGAGCCGAGCTGTTAGCCTTGCTCCTAAGGGCTAATATAAATTAAAGGTCCTGAGCACTGGGGGTTGTTAAAATTCTCATAGGGCTCTTTATAAGATGTTAACCCCCGTGGTCTGGCCAGGCTCCAAACGGGGTAATTACATTCTTCCTACCTAAATTCCCCCTGCAATTGCAATTCGATGTGCTGGTATTCCTCACTTCCTCTCCTCCGCCGCGCCCCGTGGAACAGTTGTTGCATTTCATCCCAGAGGTACTTGCTTTCGGTGACGGATGGAGTGATCTGCGTGTAGAGCCTATAAAGCATTTTTAAGAGCCTTTTGGATGAAATGTAATTTATGATGCTTAATTTTTTTTAATTATCTGCAGTTGAAAATGGACTAGGTTGCTCTGAGCCCTGAATGCGTGTGAGCTGTGCAGCTCGGACCTGGAACGGGACTGTATCAACAACTGTGCTTCTTCCTCGTTGAAAATTTTCCTGGGTGTTTTTAGATAGAAGAAGTAACAGAGCCAACTAAAAATATAGGAATATAGGAAGGCTTTTCTAAAGGGTTCATTACAAAATAGGAAGAATATGAACTATGTAGTAAGGCTAATAGGTTTTTTTCCTCGGTTGAAGTATGTGTCGAAGTGTGTGTGTTTGTACACATGCATATATATATACAGACACATACACACTCACACACACACACACACACACATATATATATATATATATATAAAATGTTCCCTCTGCTTGGGGGTTCTGTTGTAACCTTAAAAGCACTATCTAAACACTCACGTTCTAAAAGTTACTCTTTTTCTACCGTTTCTTATACTAGAAATACTTTTTATAGTATAAATACTCTAATTTTTATTAAAGATACTGCATACTAATTGGAAGTAGACTAGCTATACCTGAATTTAAGTGTTACCTATAAGCAGACAGATCTGGAGTTGGTACTCGGTGTTTACCAAGAGGATAAGGGACTATCCATATGTGCCTGATGTACAGAGACTTCGGATACAGTGTTCTCCAAATACAGGATTTGCTTATCATGTACCTGCAATGCAAACAGGATAAAGCAACGCTGGGGGATGTCTTTGTGTTTAGTTTAATGTTAGTTTCTCTCGTCATGCTTGGAGTGACTCGTACTCAGCCGACCCGTACCACACAGGAAATCTTTGTAGAGACGCTGACCTGAATGAACTGGATTTTATTTGATGTTTTATTTGACCACTTAGCCTGGTCTGCTGTGTATGACAGGCCCTTGCATCTCACTTGGCATTAGTGGCAAGCCTAAACAACTGTTTTGCTCAGGTGTTTCTCTCCTAGAACATCAAGATGTAGCCTATAGGTAGCAAGAAAAGATTGCTGTTCACCCGTGCCGTGATGTCCTCACGGATTCAGTGGGATCTCTCCAGCTGCTCAGAGCAGGCAAGCTGCTCACTGTGCTGCAGGGAAAGCTGAAGATTGTGCAGGTGACTTCTCCAGTAGTACAAGAAATGTTTTTCCAGTCCCAGATGGCAAAAAATTGATATATGACCTTAGGCAGGTGGATGTGATGCACGACCTGAGCTCCTGAGGGGATTCTTCGTGTTACATTCCAAGTCAGTGCAGGTCTCCAAGCACCAGTCACTCTCTGGTGCTTCTGAGGAAGGTTAAAAAAGGAAAAACAGCTAATCAACAAACTGAAAAAACTCTTCTCTGTGTAAAATTAAATAAATAAATAAAGTTTAAATTCTGTCTACTATGACACAATAAGTTTGAAAGCCTGAAGCTTTTAATGTTCTTGCAAGGTCTTTTATTGTGTTTCAGCAAAAAGCTACACTGCGATGGACATAAGCTATCTCTCTTTCACCTGCAATGAAAGCTGAAACAAATTGACTTAAATAATTTAAAAGACATCAGAAAAATAGAAAAATTTAGGAAAAAATTCCCATGGCGAGGCGCTGGGGCAGGCTGCCCCGAGCAGCCCCGGCCCTGGCGGGGTCAAGTGGAACGGGGCTGGGAGCAGCCTGCTCTGGTGGCAGGTGGCCCTGCCCAGGGCAGGGGTTGGGACTGGATGGTCTGGGAGGTCCCTTCCCAGCAGCCAGCCTGTGGTTCGATGCGCTGTTTGACACCAGCTGTAGCTCCATGTGCGGCTCGGGAAGGAGCCGGCGCTGCCTGCAGCCAGGGGTCCGTGAGCTCTGCCCGTGCCAGCCCCCTCGGTGGGGCTTGAGCGGGTTTAACCTGGAACAGGAAATTTAGCTCTTGCCCATGATCATCCAGACATGTTCTTACTTAAATTAGAATTACTTAGAATTGAGATAAGCCATTTGCCTAGTTTTAGTACTGTAACCTTTAAGAATGTGGTTTTTTAATTGCAATTTCTAATAAATATTTGCATAAAATACGGCTGTGCTATGAAACGTTTGTTATGATTGTTTGTAGTTAACATTACCAATGCAGTTTAAAAATACACTTAGTTTGTAAATCTGTTACAGAAGGAAATGTGTTATTTTTAATTAGTTTATGTGTAAATAAATATAAATAGCTTTATTCATACTGATGGTCTTCTAACAGGCACACGAGCAATGTGCTCTCTCCTGCCGTCAACTCTCACATGCACTCATGTCTTCTAAGCGTCCTAAAGTGTTTATTGTTTTATTTGTGTGAGCTTTGGCAAATCAGCATCCTTTTACAGCTTGTACTAGCTTTCGTTTCCAAGACAAGACACTAATTCCTGGAAACGTTCATGCAGAAAAAAACCCCCATGTATTTTAATACTATAGGAACACTTATTTTATGGAATAATATTAGGTAAACGTAGGATGATAAAACAAGGCAGCAAAGGGTTTGTTTAGGTGGAAGATGATCCACAGCTAGATGTCGTGGAGGTACATACCCATACTTTTATGCACCTGTGATCTCGCTAGCTTTTGTCTTTTATCTTTTTTTCTTTATCTGACACTGTGGTGTAACTTTTTAAGCATCTTACTTACATAAATGGAAAAATCAAATTTAATTTTTCAGAACTATCAAAGAACAATGTGTGAAATTTATCTATATTTTGATTCTAATTCTGAATCTCTATTCTTCCAGCAAATAATCTCTGCTGTTCGTGCTTTCCTGCCGCTATCAGACTTTATTCTTCAGTAAATTCTCTACTTTGCTGGTTTTTTGCTGCTGCTTCTTGCATCTTCTCCCTCTGCAAAGGAGGAAAGTGCTCTTTCTTCTACTCAGGCATGACTTTCTCACTTGCTCTTTTGTTACCCACAACTGTCTGGTGTTTTGTTTTATTTTTTTTTAACTCTCCATCTACAGCTTCTTTCCCCCCTAGCACTCACGGCTGTCATGAACAACTTTAAATTAGAAACGCCTTTTTGTTGCACTATAAATTCAATTTTATAGAACTCAGTAGAAGCTTTCATAAGGAAGGTTGAAAGGAAAAGGTTTTTTTCTGTTCCACAGTTTCCTACCTATTTCTCCTCTTTTTTCTTCTCTCTCTTTTTTTTTTTCCTTATTTATACCATTTTTCTTCTTTCTCAGCCTGTCTCTGTAGCTCTCCAGAATCAGAAATTCCCTTCTGTGGTTGCATACAATTAAAGACACAGTCTGAGAATTAAATATTCTAAAATATGTACAAAATTCAGTTTGGTGATTTGCATTAAGCCTTTTGGGGAAAAATAATTTTTAGTACCGGTGTCCTAGTCAACGTGAGAAATATGCTTTAGAAATTTCAAAAAAAGCATTAAAGCCATCTTTCTCAGAGCCCCGACCTGGTCGTGTTTGGGAGCTTGCGTAGCCTGCTCGGCAATAACGATCTGCTCCTGCCATTCGGTGGAGTGAAACTGAAGCAGTATCTGTACATACTCCAAAAGTTCATCATCATTACGGGATGTTGTCTTTAATGACTGTTCTAAATTCCATTTATTTTTTTTTTCCCACAACTATTTTGTTAACTTTGTTGTGGAGACAGGTGGATATTTAGACAAAAAATTTTGTTGTGCTCTTGGGGGAAACCAGCCATACCGGGAACACTCGCTTTAGCTGAAATGGAGACAAATAATTTGAGGGTGACTTACTGAAGTTTTGAAACAGTTAACGCTCTCTTAGAAGGAGATGAGGGGTAGATAAATGGTGAACAACTGGGAAGCTGGCTCCGAAGCACGTGCTCATGAATTTGGACACTGACTAATCTGTTTTGGCTGTCGCTGGCACCGCAAATAACAGCATAACGCAAAACCTTCCTGTTTCTTCCCACCCCGCCGTGTTACCGAGCCCTCGGGGCAGACATGGGAGCAGCAGCATGGCTGGGGCTCCCCGCACCGCCTGCTGCAGCTCTCACACCCGTCCGCGCGGCACAGCACGAGGCCGGGGTGGCTTTGCTCCCCCTTTGCCAGCCTGGGGTCAGGCTGTGACGTGACATGAGGCATGTAGCCGGTGAGGGGTGCTGGGTGCCTGCACCCGGGGGCAGAACTGGGCACCCGCAGCTGCTTTCTCCCGTACCGCCTTCCCCGCTTGCCTTGGCATTACGGGGCTGAGAAAATGGCGAATGTGGAGATGTCACCATTCAGGTCCTCCCATGCTGTTTTCCTGTTCTCATACTATGAAGTGCTGTAGGATTTGGTTGGGGTTTTTTTTTTCTTCCCTTTAATTGTTTATAAAGATGATGGGCTCTGTGTGTGATGCTCTCAAACTGCTCTTGTATTTAAATTACTTGTGTTGGTGCCTTCGGACACCTGATCCTTTGCCTTGTCTTGGAGGGCAGTGATGCTCTTTGGAGCTCATCACCAACTTAGTGATGTCAAGTAAAGTTTGACTCCTGTTTCATCATCTTGCTCAAAAATTATTCTAGCACTTTATGTCCTTTAGAGAGCGGGTCTCCTTTCCTGAACTGACAACCCAACGAGCTAAATTAACCTTAATTTTTAATTATTTTTTTTCCCCCAAAGACATCAATGAAGTGGAATTTATCCTCTGCCTGCTCTTCTCAAATGCCTCAATTGTCCCTTTTGCCTTAGCTCAGGTTGTAGATGTGTGGTAAATCACTCAGTTACTGATGTTCTCCTCATGCTCCCTGTCTGGTCCCAGAAGCACGTCAGTGATGCGCTGTCGAGGCGTGTACCTAAGAGACAGTACCGCTGTGTTCCTTGCATCTGCCTGGGCTTCCAGCCTACATGTGCCTTCAAGACAATGTGGAAAGTCTGTGTGAGTAATGAAGAGTGTTGTGATGCTCTTGGACACCAAGAGTTGAAGGTGTAATTTGAAATAAGTAAAAAGTATGCAGAGAATGTGTATATAAATGTATAGCAATGCACACTTCCTTCTGGAAATACACAATGTCTCGTGTTAGTACATGTGCTAATACAATTTTGTGTGTCTGTGCACCCTACAGATGTAGGGTTTGACTATCTCAAACAATGCTGCCATCCCCTGCCCCCATACATTACTTTATATACGAAGAAGTAAAGATAAGCAGCATCAACCACATCATCGTCTCCTCCTCTAACCCACTTTTTCAGTATTTCATGTTAGGGGCTGGAAAGAATATTACGGGCTGCCTTGCCCTCAGGTCCCATCATCTCCTTCATGGTCCTGTCCTTACCTTCAAGGGCTGTTCTGGCACCAAATCAGCATCAAAAGGACATGTCTCCTGAAGAGCTTCCCAGCTTCCATTCAGCCTGTTCGGGTTTTCGTTGGCTTTTGTGGGTTTTTTTCCTTCTCATCAGTGTAGGTGTAGGACAGTGTCCCAGCTGTCCATGTCCTTTCTGGACACTTCAACAGCGTTCCATCCTGTGCTCCCGATGGCTGTCCTCTGGGAAGCCACAGCTCCGTCGGAGGCCGGGAACTTGTAAGGAGCTTCATGTGCCCATTGTTTCATTGAATCCACACTGAGAAACCACCTACCTAGTACAGGGAATTTTAAATTGATATAGCCTTCTGCCTGACTATTGCTTCAGCTGGAAGAGATGGTATGGAAAGGATCTGGTGGAAAATCTCTCATGCCCTATGTTGCATGAAGATTTAGGTACATTCTCAAGTTTCTGTAAAAGGTCCTTTTGGGTTTTCATGTAACCAAATGATTTATCTCCTGTTTTTCCTCTCAAAGCCCACGTTTTACTCTGAACCATGCTAAATTTCACACTCTCTATGTGAAAAGGTTTCTGTGGTTCAATGTAGAGAAAAATGAAATGTTTTCATTAATTCCTAGACCTTTTTCATACCCTCCATGTCTTCGTGCCTGCCTCATGAAAGTAATAGGATTTGTCAATCCTGTCTTGATAAAGCCAGCCTTCATCTGTTTCAGACTCTTCTAACTATATTAAGACTAGCTATCAAATAACAAGGGGCATATTGAAGCCCTGTTCCTCTGAGGCTCAGGCAGTCCCTGCTGCTTCTCTAGGAACTGCAGCAGTTCCTTGGGTTTTTTTTCAGATATTGCTGTTTCAAGTTAGATTCATGCATTAATTTCCTTTACCTGTTGACTCAGTGTTGTAGAAAGGATTGGTGGTCTGCTCTCCCTGCTCTTCAAATAGCACGCTTCTGCCTTGAAGCACAGTGTAGAATATGTGTGGGCAATTGTATGAGGAATAAATTTCATTTAAGCTGAAATATGTATATAATTTCCAAGTAGATTTGTGTATGGTTATGATGTCCCTCATTCTGACAGCACCACCACCACCCCTCCACCCATCCCAATTAGCTGAAGAAATACAGATTCAAAACTCTGAAGTCTAGGTTAAGAAAAAAATCCACAAAACAAACCCAACCAGCTGTCCCTGCTGAAGTGCACTTACGGCTTTCCAACCTTTATAAAGTATTAAGGAGGGCAAGCAGGGTATAGTCACATCTAGAAGAACATTTATTCCAAGACAAGCTGATCACAGGCATATAGCAAATATGCAGCTTGTGCAGATCTGTGTGGGCAAAACATATTCAGGATCTATAATTTTTTATCACATTCTTTAAGAACAGGAGGCAGCCTGACAAATTAAGGGAGAATACGTTGACCGTAGCTACTAAGTGGTGACTGGAATTAATCAGTCGTGATATGGTGAAATTCATACGTTTTCCTTATGGTCCTATTTGCTCCTCAAATAACCTCCTATATTTTTTAGTTTTAGTGGCATTGTCAGTATCTTGGACAAAGTTCAACAAAGGAACTATATTAGTTTAAAATTTTCCCAGTAGTTCCTTATGTCATATTATGGCTCCAAAGTAACTAAATATTGTCATCATGTTTGGCTTGTGCTTTTGATTTCAGTTCCCAAGTTGGTAACTCTTTTGAAATCATTCAAGCCTGATTCAGACTCCTTGAGCAGCTGTAATACTGAAACGGGAAGAGGGACCTGCCAGCGTTTGTGTAAATAAAACTGCCGTTCGCCGTTGTGCCTGCGCTTGGGAGGATGCTGGGGTCTGGTACTGAAGCTGAGGAGTCACCTTGGCAGCAAACGCCCATCTTCAGGGATGCGGTTTCTGGTGGCAAGGGGCTTCTTTCTTCCTTGTTTCTTGAAGAGAAGTTTCTTTAAATATGTTTGATGCAGGTTGGAGGGCAGGTGGCTTCAAAGGTCTTCAAGGACATGTTGAGCGAACGCGTGTAAGGATTTCTTTAAATCGCAGAAGATGGGTTTGCAGGGCAAGGGTTTGGTGGGGGCAGTGGCTTTTGTGAGAAGCTGCTAGAAGCTTCCCCCACATCTGATGGAGCCAATGCCAGCCAGCTCCAATTATTTTAATTATTAAATACTTTATTTATTTAAATTAATATGACAAATGAAGCTTATTTCCCCAAGTCAAGTGTCTTTTGCCCTTGTGGGTAACTGGTGAGCGATCTCCCTGTCCCGGGTAACTGGTGGGTGATCTCCCTGTTCGTGTGGGTAACTGGTGAGTGATCTCTGTCCTGATCCCGACCCATGAGCCTTTCCTTGTATTTTCTCCCCTTGCCCAGCTGAGGAGGGCAGCAGCAGAGCGGCTGGTGGGCGCCTGGTACCCACCCAGGGTCAGCCCACCACACTGATGCAGGAAAATAAACTTTTTTTTTTTTTTTTTTTGGGGGGGGGGTCCCCATCATTTAGAAAGTAAAGATCTCAGCTTGACTGTAAGAGGGTATTGAAGCAGTCACGAAGGAAAGAGTCTGGTGTGGATGTATTTAATCACATGTAGAGTCAAGGTAATGATGAAGAATGACTAAATACATTTGTAAACAGGTGCAAAACTTTTTTTTTTTTTTTCTTCCCCCCCCCCTGCTGGAGAGCTGCCACTGTTATGTGATAGCTTAATATTTCAGCTAGAACTACAGCTGGAAAGGCAATGATATTGAATGATTTTCATTATCTATTCTGTGCTGCTGAAATGGACATAGCCATGTAAAGTGATACGAAAGTAAACTCATCAAATAGACTTTGCAAAAAGCTTTGCAAAAAGGGATTTAATTTGTTTTGTTTATCAATTTTTTTAATGAGCATACATTTGTGGAAACCCTTTGAAAGAGCTCTGGGCTGCTGATAGAGTTTTCGGATAACTTTTTTAACCCTGTGTTACTGAAAGCCCTGAGCCACAGCTATAAGAGGCCTTACCACTGAACTTGGGGCTGCTCTCTGCTGTGGCCAGTGGCCCTGGCAATCGGACCACTCGCCAGGACAGCCCGCTCGCAGCTCCTGGGAGATCGCTGGTGTTGCAGTTGCAGCACGAGGGCTGTTGTAGACGCTGCATGGACCTGCAGCAGAACTGCAATCCCTAATCCAGGACAATTAGCAACAGTTGCTAGACTAACGCTAATTAGAAAATTAGCAGTAATTTGGTTTCAAACTGCATTTCTTGGCTTCACTAGGTTCGTGCTACAGGTGCCTAGAAACATGTTCGATTTTGATGGGATCAGAAAGTTGACTTAGCTTCTTGCTGTTGCTGCCTTTTATTCAGAGTGTCTATTTTCATGCATCTGTCTGTATGTCTTGAATAGTACAATGTCAATACCGAGAAAGCAGGATACCAAAATAGACAGCATCGACCAATTATCCAGGTATTTAGAAAGCTCTAGTTAATTTTGTAAAGTCAAATTTATCAAAAAAACCCCTCATATTAACTATCAGATACAATTTATTACTTTGGAAAATCCATCCTGTATTTTAAATTGGATTACTGCTGGATTCAGAAAGACGAAAACCACTGCTGAAGTGTATCGGATTATTCGTGCCCCATAGGGGAACTGTGCGCTACAGAAAAGCAGGTGTCTCCTTGCACTAGGAAGGCTTTCCATTACAGGGATAGGGTTCGGAAGGACAGGCGGATGCCTGCAAAATCCTAAAAATCTCTGCTTCCTGATACTCTACATCGGTTTTCAACAACCTTTTGGCAAGATGAGGCAAAATCATGTTTACTGGGGTTTTGTACTCCCATAGCAAAATTGCAATCTCTTCTCTTTCAAGTAATTTTATTTTGGGAGATGGCATCTTTTTGATGATATTTTTAAAAATAATGATGATTTTTTAATTTTTTTTTTTTTACTGTTTCTTCTTCGTTAATGCACAGGGTGTAGGGGTAAAATCATTCAGATTTCTTCCAAGCTAACCATATTCAAATAATTTTTGTACCTGTCCTATGCATGAAGACTGGGAGGTGCCGTAGTGGTGGCCTCATGGGGGAAGCTGTAAGGGTGTCCAGTTTGCCAACCCAACCCTGTGCTGCCCAGAACAGCATTCCCCAGGTCATGGCTCTCAGCGTAACCATGGTGGATGGCACACAAAAAGCTAAAAGCAGCAGGTCACTGTTGAGACTCCATCACAGCTCCACGTAAAACAAATTGGGGCATCTTGATGGAAAGGCAATTACCAAAAACTGCATTAAGGTCCTAGAAGAAGGTTAAGCAGCTGGTGCCTGTACAAAAAATGCCTTGTGGTGCATGGCTGCTCTTCATGTAGGTCATGGGGGTGGTGATGTGTTACCCGTCCGCATCCCACCAAGGAATGATCTGTATTTTCTAGATATTTCCCCCTTTCTTCTGTATATTACATTTGAGAGGAGTAATCCTTTGAGAATTAATGTGCATTTTGTCCTACAAACAGGTGTCCACCTGTAGAAATTGTTCTGGAATCGCTCTCTGGTAACATTTTAGTCTGAAGGAACGTTTGCAGTTTGTCGTCTGGATGGGCAGTGCCAAGCCTGGGCTATTAGCAGGCACTTGTGACGGTGTTCCTGAAGGAACAGGTGGGTTTTCTATCATCTGGTAGCTTTTTAGCTCTAGGGATGGAAATGAATTTCCAATTGAATATAGGGTAGCGATCACTTGGTGACAAACGGCTTCAGAAAAATGGACGGATTGTCCAAGCTTTGGTGCTCTGTCTGGTGGGATTAGGTGTCGCCAGCATTCCTTTGGAGTGATGTGAAGTCTCGGAGAGAACACCCTGACAGGTTTTTATCTAAATCGCAAAGGAGCATTTGGAGACAGTGAAAATCTTGCAGGAATCTTTGCACTGGTATGCTCGGAGTAGGGTGTGTTTGCGGTAGAGTATCGGGCTTGCCCCTGTGGGGACATAGTTCAGGTTATTTCATTTGAAATTGGTCATACACAGATGGGGACCCGTTGCACACCGATACATTGCCTTTACAGGACAGGTATGCTGTTGTAAACTATACTGATGGTGGAGGGAGGAGAAGGGAAGAAGAAAAAAAAAATATAAAAAGAAATGTTTTAGGGTATCGCAGTTTTCTACTGCTCTTGGAGCCAGGTTTTTTTCTGGAATATATTTTCAAAAGCAAACGTATTTCTGTTATTGGTGTATCCTCACTGAAATGCTTAAGATACATTAAGTTTCTCATTCAGTTCTATGGGAGGGAATTTCTTTTTTCTCAAAGGCATCCCATGGGGTCGGATCCTTCAACTATAGCAGCATGTATGTTCAGTAGGGAACCTGATTTAGTCAGGGAGTACAGGGCTGGGGAAAGCACACGACTCTTAAATATGTTCTAAGGACATGTTAGAAGTTGGAAAAATAATTTTTATTCTCTAGACATTTCAATGTTTGGTGGTATTATTACATTATATTGTATCTGTGGTGGGCTGATGCTGGGTGGGTGCCAGGCACCCACCACAGCTGCTCTGCGGAGAAAATACAAGGAAAGGCTTGTGGGTCGGGATCAGGACAGGGATCACTCACCAGTTACCCACACGGACAGGGAGATCGCTCACCAGTTACCCACACGGGCAAAAACCACTCGACTTGGGGAAATTACCTTAATGTGTTACCAATCGAAGCAGAGTAGGGTAATTGGATAATAAACCCAAATCTTAGTACACGTTCCCCCCACCTGTCCCCTGTTCCCAGGCTCAGCGTCACTCCCGGTTTCTCCCTCCGCCGCGGGGCCGGGGCAGGGGGCTGCGGTCAGTCCATCACCCGCTGTCCCTGCTGCCCCTTCCTCACCCCCTGCCCTGCCCCGCCGGGGGCCTCCTGGGCTGCAGTTTGTCACAAACGTGGGGGAAACTTCTAGGAGCTTGTTGCAGAAGCCGCCCCTGCGGCCCCCCCTCCCGCTACCAAACCCTTGCCAGGCAAAGCCAGTGCGGTGTCTTTTGGTACAGCAAATACGTTCCTACCTGTTTGAGTCACTGCGCTGTACCTCATGGCTTCTTTGGTCTGAAATTTTCACGTATGTGCACGTATCGACTGTTGTATGGGCTTTAAGACTTGTACGCGCTACTTGATGGAGGTTTGTAGTGCCAATATTTTAATGCATTCTGGAGGGATGATTTTTCTTGTCCATCCTCTGCTGCCTTGAACAAGGGAACCCTCAATAGCAGCTGGGTTTTGTGGGTGCTGCGTGTTGATTCTGCAAGTTAAAATCCATTGACAGTAACTTTTTTCAATCTTCCTTTACATTGCTGTTTTGTGTTTGCATGTAACAACTGGAATGGGAATGTTTGGGGATGTAGTCAATTTGGATAAAATCTTTTGCATACATAAATACTTTAGTGTTAGGAGTGATTACTAACTTGCCTGTTGCAAGGCAAGAGGAGGTGCAGTTATCCTGGGAAACAGACTGAGCGTGTTAGCTGGAACCACAGGGAGGTGAGGGGCTGTTTGTGTCCCCCCCAGCATCACGGCCACCCAAAAAGATCAAGTCTGGAGCATGAATGAGCTTCTGACCTACCCCTCACAGTCCTATGGTCATGATGGTTTCAAATATTTATATGATTTAGTCTCCAAGGTAGACTTTTGCATAGATTTTGGTTAAGAAGTTAGCTGGGACTCGAAGCGTGAATCAGGGCAACGCCAAGGGTGCTGCCTCCAACGTCCTGAGCTGCCGGTGGGGATAAGAACAAGCTGCTGTAGCCAGCGGTACAGCTCTGGATCTCAGCATTTCATGCAGGGTGTCCTTCAAGGAGGAATGGAAAATTTCCAATAAGATTACTTCAGCGACTGTGCCGTGGGTATCGGATTGTTCAGAATTTCATTGTGAAATTTTCAATTGGAACCAGAAGCTTTTTTACACTTCAGTTTCATATTTAAGGTTATTTTCATTAGTGCCATCTTGTGATGGCTATGTACTTGTATCTACATGACACATTTAGAAAGAATGGACTTTCTAATTAAGCAATTTAGAAATATTCTATATGTATCGATCAAAATCTAGGTATCTAATGTTTTCAGTTTTCAACAGGAAGTTATTAGATTAATTGCTGATAAGGGGAATAATATTGTTAAATCATCTGTGGTTTTTAACATCTGTGTTGTGAAATTATGTTTATTTTTCTATATTCTATTTCTGTGAAGTAAGGTATTTTATGTGGCCCTACTATCATTAGTACAAATGCCTGCTTTTAGCATCTGGCAATAGTCTGGAGTTTTGGATGTGGCACAGAAGACAAGAGGGCATCCTTTGCCAGGGAGCATGTGTAACCCAGCCTGTGGCAGCGGGAACTCATGTTCACAATAATATGAAAAATATATCCTTAAAATACGCAACTGATTATGTTCACGATTAAGGAGTAATCATTCTATTATACAATACACAGTTTTAGTGCAGATGTGAGTTGTGAGTGATGAATATATGTTATCATCATTCTCTTACTATATTTATTTCAGCCGGTAAGATGTGTCTTTCTCGTGTCTTTACCTGTGCAGCACTACTTGGGGTAGTGGGACCAGGGGGTTGTGGTTCTGCCGTTGGCAGAGCCAGCCTGCCCCGCACTGATGAGCAAGGCTGCAATTAGCTGAGAAAAATCCCCCGTGCTGCTCCAGGGTGCCTGGCCAGCAGCCTCAGCACGGGGAACAGCACAGGAGTAAAACTGATAGCCCTTTGTACTCTGCGTATGATCTGGTATAAATCATAGACCGCTCTGTTGAACTTTTCAGCAGCAATAAGACTATGGAATAACGCTGAAGTCAAAGCTTCGTGTTAAAGCCGCTTCTTCACGTAGAGGTTTATGCACCGTCAGAGTTCCCTTTAATCGCAAACAGGTAAAAGATAAAAAAAACATTAAAATAACCGAATAACTTTGAGCAGTCAAATCCCTTTCTGCTTTCCTAACAGCGAGAGCAAGTGAAGCTTCGTTTTTGTTAACAGATATACCCAAGGTCAAAGGAAAAGTGAGGAAGGACAGATATCCGCAGAACTCAAACCAGAAGTCTAGGCTCCTGGTTTCTGAATTGCTGGTGAAATAAATATTTGTGTCTTTCCATCCATTTGCTCATGTAGCTTTACGGGTATTCCCAACTAAATTCCTGGGGTGAAATACATTTATTCGTAGTAATCTCTGTAGTGCGCTAAAGCAAGCCGCCATAACGGCAATATTCTCCTACATTCTTTCCACGTGTATAGAATAAAGATTACTTGAGTATTTTAGCACAACTGAAATCTGGAATTGAAGGCTCTTGTCTCACTTATGAAATAATGGTCATGAAATTCAGATTCCAGTCCAGGATTGTGTTATTGAGTCCAAGGGGATTTTATTCATTGTTTTACTGTTTGCTTAAATATGACCATCTGGACAGAGAAAAGAAAGAATCTTTCTGTGACATTTTTTTTTACAATAATAATGCCAATAACTCTTCCAGTTATTCATGCTGGCCAAGCATTATTGGAAAAGGTCAAGTCATTTTTTTTTAAATATTAAAAATCATTGAAGAACATAATTAGGGTTTAAAAATCTCACTGGAAGAGTTTCAATATTATTACCAAACATTCCTTATTTTCTGAACCCCATGCAGCTCATATAGCGTGGAGCTTGTTGCATGTCTCATGACCTTCACCAACGATGAATGGTGAGAGAAGACTTATAAGTTAACTGAAAGGATGAAATTAATATTCTTCCTCCTACCTGGTGAATGAGGATATAACATTCTCTCATTACCCCAGGTGATACATAACTACTTATTCCATGTGAGGTAGCAGTAGTCGAGCAGGAGAGTTATCCCACAGCTTGAGAGTGCCTTCATCCAGGAGAAAAGAAATACAGAATTTAGAAGGCTTCCCCATATGTTTTAAAAAAACCAAAACCACAGATGCACACATAAGAAAAACCAACCAAACAATAAAGACCAAAACCCAGCAACACAACACAGGTAAAAGGGAAGAAGGATCAAAAGAATTTTGTGTTGTGTAGTTGTACCTCTGTAGGACGGATTTTGTGTTAGGGATAACAAGGCTCAGGCAGTTGTGTAGAGATGTAGATGCTTGAGGGTGGCACCTCTGTGTTAGACTTCGGTATCTAAAATTTCTCTTTTTAATTTACTCTTTAAATGTTGTCAGGTTGTCAAGATTTGGATTGGAAAAGGTATTTTCAGGGATGTCTTCTGGAAAATACTGATCCACCGTATCCCTCTCCTTTACAGTGGAGAGAGCATATTAACGCCGGCAGACTTTCAAAGATGCTGATCTGTGAATATATCACCTTCTCAAGTCCCAGAGGAAAAGTTACCAAGTGATTTACTCTACAAAAGATCATCCTGTTTGCTGTAGTGTTTGCCTGGTTTTAAAGAAACAACAATTTTGGGTGCAAGATGGGGAATGATTAACTCATTAATTTATTCCACTTTTTCACATGACCTGGATATTATCTGTAGGATACTTGAAAACTTACATTTTGTGTAGAATGTAAAACGCATTACTTCATTGAATACAAGTTTAACACTAGATGCTTCAGCGCAGCAGGAGGACCAGTGGAACAGGGACTTTTCAGATCCAATTAACACTTACTTTGCTGTCGTTGTTTCAGTAATAATCAAAAACATTGCCGATTCAAGGTGCCAGCTTCTGATTTCCGTGCTAGTGCCTTGATTTTTGCCAGTTTCACAGGCTTTTACAGGAAAGCAAGGGTTGACAAAGTTAAGCTTTGGGTTGGGTTTTGGTGTGGTTTTGTTTGGGGTGTTTTTCTCCTTTGTTATGATAAATATTTGGCTGTTAAAGAAGAAAATTTGGCCTTTATTTTTCTATAAGGCTGGCTCTAAGTGCCTACGCACCTTGTGTGACAGCTGTCTGATTTGGCTTTCTGCTATCGTCATGTCGTGCTTGCACGGATGGATGGGAACTGCTCTAGACATGAAAACTTGATGCTTTGGCTCAAGAAAGGGACAGGAGGAGCTTCTTGAAATTATTCCCTTTGAGTTTATCTGTTGCTGTTTCAATTTTCCCGTTGCCTGCTTGTTTCAATTTGTTTAGCACTCCTGAACAGGTGAGGCACGTAGGAAACAGTACTCGGAAACAAAAGGTTTTAAATCATTTAACTGACGTTAAGCATCAGGTCTGCCTCCTTGACTTTGCAAGAAAGAACCCAGAAACGTCGCAGCTAAAGAAACAGCTGTCAAAATATTGAGTCGACTTGTTTACTACTATATGGTTATTTTCTTGTTTTGCTGCCCACACTGATAACGGACACTCTTACCTCATAGAAGCTGCCCTTTCTGCACGCCAGGTGGGACCGTTCCCGGGCTGTGCGGAGGTTGTCCTCAGGGATCAGCGAGTTCTCCTGTGCCTGTCAGGGCAGCTTTCCACCATGGTCCCACCTGCCAACTGCTGAAACAAGCCAGAAGCCCAGGGCTGAAGTTCTGTAACTTTGCCTCCCTCGTTCCCATTGCCCTGCTGTCCCATGGTTCCTGCAGCACAGTTACCCCCAGTCATCACGCTCCTATCCAGGTGTGAGTAGCAGAGCCAGCGGAAGGTCTCTCTTGCGCAGGGCATCCCACACCCATCTCCAATGTCCTCCAGAAATCTCTAGGATTGCTGATGTCCTGCTGTGTTGCCCTTCCAGCAGGTCCTGGGGTGGTTGAAGTCCCCATGGTTACCTGGGGCCATGAAGTTCCATCATTCTTTAAAGAAGGCTTCCTCATTTCTTGGCTAGGTGTTCCGTAACAGGCACCCACCACTATGTCTCCCAATTTGATCCCAATGACTCTGCAAATGCCTGGAGAATCCTAATTCCTCCTGCATGTTTCCCACGGTGTATAGGCACTGGAGATGGACTTGAGGGACCTGCAGCTTGCTCAGGGGCAGTACCACCCCTCCGTCCATGTGTACGTCCTCTATTTCCACGCTCGCTGGGGGCTCGGACTCCACCCCTCGAGCTAGTTAAAACGCCGCTCGCTGCTTTGCAAGCCTGCTGGCAAAGATGCTCTTGGCTACTCTGTCAGGTAGATCCCATCTCTTCCCAGCTGTGCTCACCCTCAAATAGGGTCCTGTCGTCACAGAAACCAAAGCTCTGCCTGCAACCCACCATGTAAACAGCTGCTCAGCCTCAGTAATAGCAAAGGAGGAATTTCATAGACCCACAGGCTGGCTGGTGGGAAGGGACAACCCAGACCATCCAGTCCCAACCCCTGCCCTGGGCAGGGCCACCTGCCACCAGAGCAGGCTGCTCCCAGCCCCATCCCACCTTGACCCCCTCAGGGCCGGGGCTGCTCGGGGCAGCCTGCCCCAGCGCCTCGCCACCCCAGCAGAAAAGTGTCTCTTCCTAATACCTGATCTAAATCTCCCCTTCTTTCAGCTTAAAACCGTTACCCCTTGTCCTGTCACAGTCATTTCTCTTGCTGCTTCTTCTCCCTGTCAGAAAAGAGCTTTGTTCTACCATATAAATGTTCTACAAATGCAATTTTCTTTAACCATTTAGATGAAACTTGAATACTTTTTTTTTTTTAAATAAACCACATATGAGTTCATGTCTCTTTTAGAACTATCCAGAAACTGTGTAGGTCAAAAATCTATAGGGAAGTCCAGTCCTTGTCTGCACTTGGTGGCACATTTGGGCATGAAGCTGGCTTTTGAGTGCTGGCTTCCTTGCTGCTGAAGCGCCAACCACGCTGTCTTGCCTTCGCTGTGTGCCTTGTACAAGAGGGATAGTTTTGTCTCTCTGTGGATAAGCAGAAAGACCAAACTGTCAGGCTGGTGGCGAGGTGTTAGATCAGCCCTGGCTGATTCAGCCTGAGCAGCGAGAGAAGTTTGACTGCTCCGTCCTGGGCAGGGCACGCATCCAGCTCTTTGCTGCTGCACCTTGACTATTGCTCTTACGTCAAGTAGATGACGCTTAGCTCAGATACGTGTCTAGTCTGTAATTGCGTGTTCTGCTTGCAAGAAGCTTTAACTTTTTTACTGTAAAAACTTTTTATTGTGAACAGTCTCCAGTGTGGTTAGGAGAGCTCAATCTCAGCTGACGCAGCATCCCACCCTTCCCGTTGTTGTAAGGGGCAGGATCCGATACTGATAACTTACAAACAGTGGTATAAGCAAGCTGTGGGTGTACTGGAGACGCTGGTGTTTGCTGTAAGCTGGTGGAGAAGGTGTTGCTAAATCTCTGAGTGAAATCCATGGCAACGCTGCCAACAATTGGCTTCCAAACCAGAATTAGGGTCCGTGGGAGCGGATCTGGAAAAGCCTCGTGAAGGCTGCATGGCCAAAACTGAGTAATTGCATTTTGTTCTAACTGAGCTCCTTCTTAATCACCATCGAGAGAAATTTGTGGAACCAATTTTTGGTTGTTTTTCAGTGAAAGGCCTGAAGTTTAGCCATATCTAATCTAAACAGCACGTACTGAGGATTGCATTGTACCTTCTATAGATGGAATTTGTTCTGAGGTCCACTCAACAGCAGAAAAAAAAAGAGAGAGGGTTGTCAGATGCGATTATGTGGTAGTAACAATTAGCGTAGCTCCAGTCAGCTGAGATCCTGTGCAAGTGTGGTGGGAGATTAAAGTGGGCAGCCAGGGACAGCTACAGATTTCTGCAGCATTTTGTGAAGGCCAGTGCTTTTCACACAAGGGCAGGGCTAAAAGGAAGGGAACGAGAGTATCGCTGCTGCCAGGGGAGGATGGTGGCAAAGGGCACAGGTCTGTGCAGCATCTGTCACCAGACCAATACTGTGCTGTCTAAAATTTGTGGTTAAGATGCAGAAGGTCTTTTACTGGAAAATACCTTTTTAAAAAAAATATGTATTTTTAAATGTTCCTAAGGCTGCTATTTTAAAATATAAGTAAGTAAATGACTCCCTTCAGGTGTTTTTGATGAGGATAAAGTGCTCAAATGCTAGGGTTTTTTCTGGATACTTTTTTCCTTGGAATCTGAAAATCTCTATGCACTTTTTAAACTTTACTATGAATGTTTTTGTGAACAAAGAAGGAGCTTTAACAAACAGAAGGAAAAAGAGAGTTTTAGTAGCAGATAAAATTTTTGACAAGCGAAGAAATGTAAACCCTTGGGCTTATCATTTTGTGGCAACTAGAGCTCGAGCCTAGATCTGAGTTGGTTGATGTGGCAAGTTGAGACAGTTGTTTGAGAACAAGAAGAGTAAGGTGCTCATAGAGAGAATTCGATGGGGATGCTTTAACAGTATTTCCAGTTTTGATTGAAATTAAACAGTATCAGTACAAAAGAGGAGATTAATAATTGAGTAAGCCAACAGTTATATGTAAAAGCTAAATAAAAGGTGAGGCAAATAGTCTGAGAATATTTCAGAGACAACATAGTGGCCTCAAAAGAGAATATTTGGGGCAGCCACCTTCTTTGTCTCCCCAGGAAAATGGCATAACTGTAAGTGGGGTGTCCTGTCTGAATAGGTGCCAGGGAGCAACTGCCTCTGGATAAAAGCAAACAAAACCAAATTAAATAAATTTTGTTAGTTTGACTTACCAAGTTTATTGGCAACTGTTGATATGTAGCATTGTGAGGACTGAGATCCATGAGACCCGACTGCAGGCCAGTGTATAAAACTCGGATTCTGCAAATGCACGTTGTGGTGGGACTTTAAGGGACTCCTGCATTGGGGAAAAGCCCAGGTTCAGTGTGCTCTTAGAAGAATTCCTGTCTAGAAGGAAAATACTCAATTATGCTGCTGTTAGTTGGAGCAATCCATGCTCTTTGGTATCTCTGGGCATACAAGGGTCGTTACTGGAATCCTATGGGATTTGCTGTTCCACGCTGTGATGGGAGAGCAACGCAAGCCAACGGAACCCCGTGGCCACCCAGCCAGGTGAAGCCCCCATGTATTGCGGCAGGTGTCACCTACAGCAGCAAAGCAACAGACTTTCCCCCCTCCCCCCCCGGCCCCGAGACCAGCACCTAGGCTGCGCTACCCTGCGTGCCAGCGGCGTGCAGCAGGCAGCTGAGCTCAGGCCAAAGGCATGTGTTTGACGTGCCTCCCGCTCCTCCGACCACCTGGCGCCGCGTGCAAGGCGAAGCTGCAACCTGATGCTATAATGCGTGACAGCCAGGTGTTCAGCTTCGCCGCCGCATACGTCAGCAGTACCAAACTTGATGGGCAGTGGTGTGAAAAATGATGACGATAACGCTAGCGGGAGAGCAGGTTGCTGTTCGACTGAAATGGGAATAAACCTTTAATCCAAAGGTGCAGGTGCTAAGGCATAAGGGAAGCCTTTGCTCTCATGCCGTGGGGTACGATGCTTACAGAAAGAGCATTATTTCAGGGTGCTTTACGGCACTGAACTTGCAGTGCTCTCTCCTGAATACTGTTGCTTTGTTGGGAAGGTAATTGCTCCTCTCTTAGGTGAAAACTAATGAGGGGGCGGCCGGGGGAAAATGACAGTATTTCTTCAGGAAGAGTTCAGGAATTGAATAATCCTAACCGCAAGCTGTTAGCCAAGTCATGAGTAGTTATATTTTGGATAGCTACATATTCAGGTTATGATGCAGCAGATTATGATGATGTTAGATTTGCTTTAAAACATCTATTAATCTTGGCAGAGAACAGTCCTGTTCAGTTTAAGCATTTTTATGGTAGAGGAAGTCAAAGTTTAGCAAATGCCTCCAGTATCATCCTGGATTTAGGAAAACAACATCTTTCTTGCTGTCTTGGTTACATCCCATCAACTTATTTAACTCCTTTAAATTTCAATTTTTATATTTATATTACATTTGGTTCCTTGAAATACATAAGGGCAGGCCATCCTTCGCACACAACTGCTTTACAACGAACATTACACCGTACCTGATTTCAGTATATTGTTCTGTTTGTGTCTCCCAAACTGCCTGTTTTAAGTTTTGTGGAACCTGTCTACCAAGTAATGCCTCCAGGGTGCTTTCCCAGATACCCTTTCCGCACCATCAGAATCTTTAAGGGCTCTTATTGATTTTACTGGTGAAACATGGAACGTCAGGTGCGTTTCCTGCCAAAACTGAGCATTATTATGCTTTCCTAACCAGAAATCCTGACCAGATCTCACCCAAAGGTCACACAGTGTTTGTCAGGAGTAGCAGAAAAGACAGTTCTGAGCCAGGGCTTGTCCCTCTGCCTTCCCACAGGCAGGGCTCCTTCGTGCTGAATGCCTGCCCCTCCTGAAGAGGGGTTGGCTTTACTTTTGGGCACTCAGGGTAGTATGATAAATACAGTGGAAAAGCAACAGGTTTGGCATTGAACATGGTTGTTGACTTGTAAGTGAAAGATATTTCTATAGGGAGAAAAGGTGATAGCTTTCAGGGTCACTGGTTACTTTGGATGCGTAAGGAGATTTAGAGCACAAATAGTCTAGGTTGAGGTTGACTCCTGGACACTAAGCTATTTCATTTTCTCTGGAAGCTACTATTTTGAAAGCCTGTATAGAGTGAATTATGTCCACTTCTGAAGAAAAGGAACAGTCCTTCCTGTAGCCTCATAAAGCTGTGGTGGTCAAGGTTGGGGAAAGTCAGCCAGATTTACACACAAGATGCTGCAGAGCTCACTGCTGATCCCGACATCTCCTCTACAGAGGCCTTCAAGGCTTGCTGTCATCGATACTTCTGGAATGCTGAGAAACCGACTGGAGAATGCCTGCTGTAACATTCTGCGTACCTCAAGTTCACCCTGCCCAGCCACCAAACAGATGATTCTGCTTAGTTTTTCAGTACCCCTGGTGATTAATGGCAGTAGTTGACTGCTGAATGAACCGTATGTTTGCACATCTCCATTGCTTTTTTCCCCACAGGATTGCTCCAGCAGATGCACTATCAGTTATTTTGTGATTATTTGGAAAGAGCCAAGAGCGAACAGAGCTGTGCTTCTAGCCTATTCAAATTCGGACGTTGGCCTGTAGCCCTAACTTATTCCTTTGAATCTCGTCAGGGCTTTTATAAACTAAACGGGAGAGACAACCGGCGCTTTAGTGTTTCCAGAGCTTGTTCACATCTTATTTCTATGGATTCAAACACGCCACGGGTGCATTTGGAGGGAGAGTTACAGTCTTACTGCTTACAGGGGAAGATTGCACAGAGAAGCAGATGCAGTTGCATTAGTAATTTACTGAGTGGTTCTTTGCCATGTGTCTTATTATTAAATCAATGCATAGATACCTACTCGCTGCAGATAACGTTGCTGGGATGAAGCTAAAGCGCGAGCACGCAGCTAACTTGGGTCAGTTACAACAGGTAACCAAGGTTCTTCATGACATCTTGGCTGAATCACGTAGGTACGGTGGTGTTTCGAAGTAAACTTGTCATGTAAAGCTTCTAGTTAGTGCTTTCCGTAACTAACTTTTTAAAATTATTGTTCAGTAAATTTGTAAGTGGAGGTGGGATCATTTGTTTGTCCATCCAGTGCTTCCCATTATAACACCCTGCTTTGCCTTGCTGTAACTTTAACAAAATGTAGCTGCCTGGAGTGAACTGTCCAAGCCTAGTCTCAGGCTGATTTCTTTTTTAAAACATTTAGCCAAAAGAGCTCATTCACATCCAAGAATGAGTCAATTCAATAATTTCCCTGATTAAAAAAGAAACCACCCAAAAAAATGTACAAAACCCCTGAAAACACCGATGAACAATCTCAAAGACCAAACCTAGGCTCTACAGAGCTGAGGAAAAGCCACCTGAAGCTATGAATGGATTTGGCCTTTAGGTGTTCCTTTGAAATCTGCTCGTATTTAGCAAAACAGTATATCTGCGAAAAACTGCAGCTTGCATATGCTTAGTGGTGATGACTTCTGTGTCAGCTGTTAAATTCCCCCAAGGCTGCATTTCAGCATGTTGGAAGGTTTCCCCCCCAACTGCGCAGAGCAGAAGTGGGACGGATGGGATCTGGTTAGCGGGCAGGAGGGGGTTGCTGCCGGGGGGCTGCTCCCCCTGCGAACGGGGTCGTGGGGCAGAGCGTGGAGGCGGCTGGGGGCAGGCTGGGAGGTGCCATGGAAAATGGGAAGAGAAGTGCTGCCTAATTCACCGTGTAGCTGGAACCAGGAAAGTGGTAGGGGTAGGATGGCACTGGGAAGGGCTGGCTCCTGCTGGAACTGGGCAAGCGGTAGGGGTAGGATGGCACTGGGAAGGGCAGGGAGGGGAGGAGCTGGGCAGTAGAGCCAAGGGGAAGAGCTGAAGCGGAATCGAGCGGAGGAACCGCTCCATTGCAGGTGTGCACACACATCTTGGGGCACCTGAACGCTGCCTTGGGAGGCTGGATTCTACCTGTGTGGTTCCTATGAGGTTCTTAACATGCCAGGCAAGGAAACGAGGCTGTTTATTGCTCAGAAATTATTCCTCGTTGCCTATTTTCATCTTACACAGCTTAACAGTGAGATTTGAGTGACACATTAAGCAGTCACAGATGCTGCTGAAGTCTTTAGGACCTGAGCCTTGGAAATATAAGGATGTACCAATAAGAACTGAATGAATTGTTGACATCTCATATTGATTGTCAACAAACACATCAATTATGAATCACTCAGCAGCTAAAATCAACGAGATGAAAGGCCAGTGTGTGTTCCTTGGGTAGCTGCTTCTTTGTGAGATCAACATTAAAAACATGAGAGCCAGGACTGCTCTATGAGAGTTTCAAGTTTGCCAAAATATGAAGGACACATACTGCATAAAATTTCCATGGACTAAAATTTTTCTGAATGTCAAGATGGGAATGTTGGTTGGAGTAGATGCTTTTGGGAATTCATATTCTTTCTTTTCTCGTTTTTGGTTTATTTTTGTTTTTACAGATACCAGCAAAAAAAGATCCCATCCCTTCTGCACCACATTTGTGCCAGGTACGGTTATTACCAGGCAGCCAACGATGTCACTTATGGGGGGTAAGTGAATTTACGTTGGCTCCAGTTTAGCTATTGTCAGTAAAAATAATCACGCAGGTGTCGTAACGGGACTTCGGTGCAGACTGGGAACATATTTTGTTTGCTATCGATTCTGAAATCCGTGCTGCCGCACCTCTGCGGCTGTTGCCATATGAACTGACCCAATGAAAGCTCGTGAAGGTCTCACCACGCAGTACCACGGGGGTTAATATGAAGTCTCTGCACGGTTTAAGAGGCTTTTGGTACACCACATGCAGAGAAAGACTGTTGGTGGTTCATATGGGCAGGATGGGACCGTTTGATGCCTGGATATCACGAGTTAAAAGTCAAAGGGCAAAACGCTGGTCCCCCTTAAAGGCAGTGGGACTTTGCTGCCGCAAAGCCGGGATTTCTCCCTTAACTCTTGGTTTGGCAGAGGAAGGAATTGTGTTGTACTTTTACTTCTTGTGGCTTCACCAAGGCTCTGTATTCTGAGAGTTTTTAAATTCTGTTTTACTTGCTCTGATTGTGTTTTGTGGGAAACTAAATTGCAAGTGTATTTAAGGGCCCCAGAGACCTGTCTGATGAGCTACATCAGGAGAAGCCGAACATCTGCTCGATGCTCGGACACAGCTTTAGCAGAACTCCTAATCGGTCGAAAGAAACTGCAGAAAATCTGTTTGCTTTTAAGTTCCAAACCTCATCGCTCAAACTTTAAATTTTAATGTGTTTACAATACAAATTTAAAAATAAAAGTAGAAAACGCGATACAAAATATTTACCACCTAGGCAGAAAATATATGAAAGAGAAAGGGAAAGAAAACCAAGTGTTTCTTGTAGTTTTAGGGTGGTTTAACACAAAGGGAAATTCAAAACTGAATTCTGGAATATAACAAAAATGTGTATCATACTAGCATGAAAAGGTTTTAACAGCAATTGTGTTGTTAAACACCTGTTTCATCAGCTGTATTTCACATGTGAAATGAAATGGACTTTATAGTAAATAGATATTTTTAATTTCAATTAACAATTTTTTACCATAAGAAAAAAAACGTACAGAATTTGTGTGGAAATCTGTGTCCTGCGTTTACTCAAATAAAGATAATACTTTGCTGCAAACTTTTAAATATAATAAAATGCATTTAATAGCAATCTTTCATGGTATCATCGTTATTTATGGACATAACATTCAAAGTATGGAAATTCAGTTGTGGATCAAAATGACCGTAAAAACAGTAACCCAAAGAACCTTATAAACATGTCAACACCCATCATTTATCACAGATGGCTCATACCAATGTAAAAAACATATAAAATGTAGTATAATTCTCAACATATGGTTTACTTTTGCTGCATTGTTCCTACATATTATTTGTGTTAAAATCCAGGAAATTATATTATGAAGAGAATATTGGTTTTTGTTTATTAAACTAAAGTACAGGTTAAAGTCATTCTTTTCTTGTGATGAACATATACCAACAGTGATTAAAAAATAAACATTTATTTACAAAATACTGATGCATACATATTACACAAGTCAGTTATATCAAAGTGGTTGGTTTTTTAAACAATATCTGTAGCAACCAACTATTTGCATTGGTTTATCATAGTGCAAATGGTAATGTTGCAAAGGCAAGTTGTAATGTGGGGTTAGGATTTGACTGTCAGACTTCTTGGCTGCCTTTTGTTTTACTACGTCTAGAAAATCAATTCCCTTTCATTTAAAAAATAGCTATTTCTTGCGAATGTTGAATAGTGTACCTGAGGATAGGGCAAATTCGTTATTAGTCTAAATTCTTTCACTTAGATAACTACCTTTCTATTTACTCAGCCTGCTTACGTAGCACCATTGCCATTGATAACTAACATACTAATGAGAAAAAGGAATGGAAACACGCTAAATACACTATGCCATCCCTAATTTCAGGATTTGTCCATTTATGTGGAATTTCATCTGATACGTTTCACAATTCTGCACTATATATTCAAGTGTTTAAGGATGATTCTGGTGGTGTGGTGTAGTGGTGTATAGGTTACCAGTATATATTTTTCCTGTAAATACAATACTAGGTGAAGCTGTGAAGAAATGGCCTTAAAAGCCCACTCCTTCGGTCCACAGGTGAGAAGGAGCTTGCTTTTGATTGCCAACACGTACTGAAACCTGCGTGTAAATTTGCGTCAGAATGAGTGAAATATTGGTTCCCTCACAAGGTAAGAACTCGGTGTGATAAATCCGGTGATTTTGATCGTAGCTTTTCTGTTCCGCCAGCTCGGAGGCAGGCAGCGGGTGACTGTAGCGTCCTTTAGTTCACATTCCTGTAGCTGCTGCTGCGCTAAATCTGTCCGATAGCCTATCATACAGCGTGTAGGATGTCGGCAATGCCTAGCGTACGTAACTTCACAGTTTCAAAGACTGGTGAGGGGGTATAGTGTTAATTATTTTTTTTTTTTTTCGGTAGCTTCCACAATGTATGAAGCGGTGGATCAACCGACGATCTCATGAGCACCCGCAGCGATCTACAACCATGGCCGGTATCTTGCCGTATATGATTTGTTCTTTGCCGTTGAAGTACAGCATGTTTATGGGGGACATCTTGGTGGGCGTGCAGCAAGGGCCTGCCGAACCCCTGGGGTTCGCTTGGTGTACCAGGTGCGTGTGCGGGTACTTTTGTAAAAACACAAATTCGCATTCTCCGGAGCAGTAATTGGCTTTGTATCTTTTAGGTGCGATAATCCAGTCCCATCCAAAAGCTTCAAAATCCACGGTCAGCGGGTAGCGACAGCATCGGGATTCTGTCGAGTGCTCGTCGCAGTCGAGGCCGAAATCTCTGCGGGACCGTTTCGGTGTGTCTGTAACTCTGACCTCTAAAAATGGGTTCTGCGAGGAGAGGAGAAGGAATCTGAAGCATTACTGAGGTAAGCCTAGGTTCAGTAAAAACGTGCAAATAAATAATAGTTCAGACAGAGATGCATCATGTTAACATTCTCAAATCATGCTCACAAACAAAACTTGTCTTCCTGCAAATCTCTGCTACAGTTGATCTCTGCTTGAGGATTATTCCTATTTTTCATGCTGAGGACAAACATTTCCCTGCTGTTTCCTCTATAAAGAGCTTTAATTCCTGAGCATCTGTTCCTGAAATCACCATTATCTCAGTGTTAGCATCATTTCTGGTAACAGCTAAAAGAACGTTTCAGAAATTTGGAGGATGCTGGGTTTTGACTTTCGATGTGGGTTTGGTTTTAAACTCAACAAGAGCTTTTTTTTTCCTCTCCCCACACCCCCTACCCCCCTTCTCTGCAGAAGAACTCCCAAAGGGAAACAAATAACTCCAAAAACTTGCAAAGGGCAGGACCAATTGGTGTTGGTCTCCCTATTGTGAGTCCTTCTGAAATTGCCTCCTTCAAAATCATACTGAGTCGAGGCTTTCTGGGTATCAAGGAAGGCTTCTAGTCCAGACCAAGGAGGACAAAATTTGCTCCATCACTGCTGCTGTGCTTAAATGACTGCAGTAGAAAGGAGCATTTCACTTGCTCGTACGGGTTGCTGATACTTCACAGCTTTCCCCCCTGCCGGAGGGCTGAATTTGCTGCCCTGGATTTGGAGGGGCAGCTAATATTTTGACTCCCGAAAGAGCCCTGTGGCCAGGAATGTACTTTTGGCAGATCTCCGAGCCACGTGCCTCCTACTGAAGGTGTGTTTCCACCGTCACCAACTGAGAATAGAACGAAATTGCAACCTCCGCAATCATGAGTTTGAAAAAGCTCCCAGTTTTCTTCCCTTCCGGACACAGATTTCAGCCCCGTGTGTCGGTTTGTTACTGCCCCGTGAAGGAAGACTGTTCCTGAGGAGTAAATAACAGCCTGGCTAATTTTGTTACTTGGGTTTGCGCCTTCCAAGATACCCGCCTTCACAGCTGCAAGTGGTCCAGCTGCTGGAGATGCTCCTCCCAAAGGTAAATGACGTGGGGAGGGGCTTGGTGAGAGGAGCGTCCCTGTACTGGCAGCTGCTGGGGACCAGCCAGAGGGAAGGGAAGAGAAAGTTCCTTTCCCGTTATCAGTTATCAGCCGTGCATTTAACCCTGCCCTGCTGCTGGATCGGCTTATTTTCATAGATGATGGCAACTGTGGGTTATGCACGTGTGTTATCATTTGGATGGATGGAGGCAGTGAGGGCATTCCTTGTCATGATATCCAGCTGGCCTGTTTCAAGTGTGGGAGATCCACGTCTGTACTGGATCTACAACTATGTTATCACAGCGTTTTTCCTTTAAGTTCTCTTTAACTGCATTATACTGCAATGAAGTTGCACGTTACATAGCTACACAAACACGATTGGACTCGATGATCTTAAAGGCCTTTTCGAACCTAAATGATTCTGTGGTTCTATGATAAATAGATTGACCTAGTGCACAGAAGTAAAAGTCAAATAATATTCCTTATACTTCATTCGAAGGGAGGGATGTCCTGGTTGTGATAGGTTCAGGAATTTTTATAGGCTGTAGGCGATTAGTGAGTTGCAGAAACAAACAAGGAAAATGCTGTCATTTAACAGGTATACCTCAGGTTTAATTTGCTCATCTATACTTGCAAAAAGAAAACCCAGGTAGTTATTTTATGCTCTTCCTCATCATTATGACTCATTTATTGAATCAAGCAGAATTCCTCCATTCAAGCATTTCTAATAGGTGGAATGATGCACTCCATCACACACTGACAGGTGCAGAACTTAACACTCACGTGAAGACCTGTTCTTATCTTCATAAACACAGATAATTCTTGCTGTTAACAGGAAAAATATGCATACAGAGTAGGGAGAAACTCCCTCGCTTTCTCAGCAGTATCAGAGGCATCTTTCCTATCACCGAAAGAATCGACTGTTCTTTTGGCTTTATGCAAATTAATTGCTCATTAAGCAGTATTTGCTCTCAAATTTGAAAACAACATCACTTTGATAGTGCCATCCGTCAGTAATTACCAGAACATTTTCTAGTTAATGCCTCTCAACACCCCCCCGAAGTGCTGCTGCGATTTGTCGCAGGGAATCGAAGGCAGAGGAATGCTGTTGATTTTGACATGATCAGAGAGCCAAGAACAAAAGGATTAGATACACAGAAACGTTATCTTCCATTCCCTAAACAAGGCTACCATTTTATCCTTAAAACACAACTTAAATGCTTTCCAATAAAACGCAAGATATGTAAATGGGATTTTTCTAAATAAACTTACCAATCCATCTTCACCTGGTCCTGGGAAAGTTACAGCAAGATCTCGTCCATTCTCATCAAAAGCTTTTATTTCGATGCCTAAATTGGATTCAGGCTGTTTGAGCCAATTTTGCAACACTGTCTTCACATCAATACTCTGCCAAATACCAGTGCCTGGGTTCATGTCAAGTTTCAAAGATCGAATTCCAGTATATCTTGTACCGTCTTTCATGGGTTTAATAAGTCTCAGGATCTGCACAAACACTGTTGTAGGTTTTTGGACTTGCCTCAAGTATATCCACAATTGTGCCTTTACTACTTTGTTATATTGTATTTTAGAGCTAAACTTAAAGAAGCAACATTTTGGTTTTCCCTCCATTTGTACAAGAAAATCAGCTATAAATGAATGGAAAGAACAGATTACTAAACAGGGAACAAAAAAAGAAATATGCATATATAAACCCCGATT
This sequence comes from Falco biarmicus, assembly GCF_023638135.1. Taxonomy (NCBI): domain Eukaryota; kingdom Metazoa; phylum Chordata; class Aves; order Falconiformes; family Falconidae; genus Falco; species Falco biarmicus. The sequence goes on along the minus strand of NC_079295.1, from coordinate 5,353,943 downwards.
TATTTATTTATTTTCCAGACCATGCATAAAATCTTACAATATGTTATAAACTGTACCGGTAACAAAGGGGATTTAACTTAAATCATTTTCTGTGGTTTATGCTCCGCAGCAGCTTTAATGGATGACAACAAAATCATTACGCTATCACCTGAAAGTAGCATAATGTGGCAAGGAAACGATGCTCGGTTTGTGAACAGGCTGCAATAACGTTTGGCTCATCATTTTCTAACCAGGTGTGGCTGGTGCCGCCTGCTCGGTGGGCTCAGCAGGGCAGAGGAGCGCTCAGGCTGCAGCTGGGAAATGATAGGCAAGCAGGGCAAGGTGCGTGCCGGGGAGGAGCTGTGCAGTCCTCCGGGTGCTCAGGGCTCTGATCCCTGGTACTGGGGCTGGGGGCTGACCTGTACCACTGCAAAAAAGCCTCTTTCCCACGGGAGAACTCGGTGGGGGGGAGAGGGCACAGCCTATTCTGCTTGGCAGTGACTACTACCGGCTCGCTTCTGCTAGTCATCTCCTGAGGACCTTCATAAAGCACGCAGGACAGCAACCTCACGTGAGCTGACTCGACTTGCCTGCACGATCTGCCTATTTCTTATCTAATAAATAGCCTGAGTGTGCTCCACATTGTACAGACAGAGGCCGCCGTGGGCAAGCCAGGCAAACACTTTAATTTCCCCCCTCGAGGCGGGGGGGAAATAATCGAGAGGCTATTAATCTAAGGCTCGTTTTGTTTTCATTTGAACAATATTATAGGAAAGTCATGTGCAGCGCTGCGCTCCTCCTTCCCTTCCCGTAGCCTCCGGGGCAGCTGTCATACCTAGCCATGGCAATATCTTTCCATGCCAGGATAAAACGGGTGGTACCGACCTGAAACGGTGCGGGGCTTTGGCATTCATAAATCTCGCCACTTAAGGTACCTGTCTCTGGTGCATTTAACAGAGTTCAAGGGCTTTTTGTAAAAAGCAGGAAACGAACTCGGTTCAATGAAGTAGAATGACTTTCCTTCAGTCACTGCAATTATGTAACCACTCAATTAAAAATAGTTATAAACCCTTGGATGTAATAGGCTGGGGTAAAACTGCTGGCAGACCTCAGCCTTGCAATAAGGCTGCAGTAATACCTTGCTATGAAGGACACATCTTACTAATTAATTAAAGTTCGACAATTTTACAGCCGAAGTTACTTTTTCATCAATGCGTATGTTTTTAGCTGGCCAGAGCAGCTGATATTATTCTACCATGCTTATTGTAAGGATATCTGTGGCTGCTGACATGCCTTATACGTCCTGTCATCTTTTTCCTTTTTGACATCATATTCGTGTTATTTAAATAAACCAGCTGCCATAGCCAAATACTTCAGCTGATGAAGAACATAAGATACTATAGTATTAGCCGTGCAAAAGATACTTGATAGGAGCCGTAGCAGATGTTTAGCACTCAGAAGACAACTCAGAATCTGCTCATTCAGTAAATGCCTTCATTCTTCCTTGGCACATCTACTGGAGCTGACTGCTATAGCATGGACTTTTTAACATTTAAATCTGTTACACACATATTTGCTTTAAATCTATAGTTTTAACTCAGGGGTGGGTGGTGCTAGTTTATGGGATCGGCAAAGAAGCAAGAATTTAACTCTGTACTTACACTTGCCATAACGTGTTGCAGTTAGGTGGGTCTGGTGCTCTGAGCTGTATTTCTGCCAGTTTCTACCGCTTCTAAAAATACTGGGCAGCGAAACCTCCCTCAGAAAAATACACTTCTCTTGTTATCTGCGCTCGTACTTTGCATCTGCGCTCGGAAATGCCCTGAGTCCTGCAGATAACAAAGTCCCCTAAACTGCAGACCTCCCTTTGCTTTCTAAGGCAATGGGCAAATCCTAAGTGCTACAGGGCACACGCGTTATTAGGAGCCGAAAACCAAACAGTAAAACAAAGGATCGCAACACGGTCGTCTGAACCTGGCTCGAATTCTTTAGAAATAACGCTCTCCTCCCTCCCTCTAGCAGACTCCAGCCAGCAGCCTGTTGGGAGAGCCCCAGGAGGAGTTGCGTGGCTCCACAGCGGGGAGACAACTCTCTCGGAGGAGCAGCGGAGGCGAAAGCAGCAGGGTTACTTACACTCCGTAGGCATTGTGATAATCGTTTCGGTGGTGGCATGATAGTCATCGTCTTCCAAAGAGCCATCGCTACTGTCGTCCCTCTGGACGTCATACTGATCAATCAGTTCCTGTAGTGGAGGAGCTTTGGGTAAAAGTTGTTTAATAACATCCCTGCTAATGTTAGGAGCTTGCTCCAGGCGCAGTTTGCTGAGGATTTGAATTTTTATGGCTTCTATTCTGGAAGATTTTGTATTCTGTCTCCACGTACAAGCGTTGCACAGTCCATCTTTTTCAGCATTCTCTGCGGGCTGACTACCGTCATCGAGAGCCACCGGATCAACTGAAATCAGCATGAACAGGTAAATACAAACACAGATCGCTAGCTTTTGCATGATCTCACATTCAGTGCAGCGCTTTTCCCTTTTTTTTTCCTTTTTCTTTTTTTTTTTTTCCCCCTTGTTCCCCTCCCCCTTTCCCTTTCAGTACTGAACAGATCCGTGAAAGCAAATGCAATCTGAGAGACAGCTTGCCACACTGGTGTACCTTATATATTCCAAGGGGGCTTTTTATACTCCAACTTTGATTAGGCTCATGTCGTCAAACCCGAGGATTGGTTGCTGTCCCAACAATGAATCTGGCTGTCAGAGGGTAAAGCCCTGTCGATCACAAGTCACTAGACAGCGTTTAGTTACAGCCAAGGGTGAGCTGATTTATCTGGGTGCTTCGCAGAGGATATGCCTTCGCATGCTGAAAGGATATATTTCCAAGTATTGCGGGCAGCAGTACTGAAAGACAGCACTGTCATTCTTAAATATATACCGACCGTGTGCTTGTACTATGAATCAAGGCAGACCTCCCCTTAAACCTGCTTTCGGCTTCCACCAGCCTTTTGGACTTGAAAGTTTGTGCTATTTAAGAGAAAATCCCGAGGGATTACTGTTAGCAGGCAGGAAAAAAATACTTTAGGGATGCATTGCAAACAGCGCTAATTTACGCTGTTCAACAACTAAAGCATATTCAGCACTTACAGTTCAGAAAACCTGAGTGGCTTTTCCTGCTAGGTACCAGCCAAAGCAGTAAGGAGGATTTTCTGCAAACGTGACTCGAGGTGAATGCAGATCTCATGTGTTTGCCCCTTTAGCATGTATCAAAATCCAAGGAGGAGCAAATCCTTTACTGAACTCATAGTCAGTTATGAAAAATGAGTCTGTCCCTTCATTATGCTGTCACCGGGTCAGCAGAATCCTGGGCAGTAAATTAAATATCGAGAGGTCTTTAGTAGCAAAAGTATTTTAAAGCAATATCTTTAGCTAATCGCTCTGATATTACACAGGAACAGCCCAGCTTGCTTCTTCCATTATTAGCAAAAGCATTAAAATACTTAAAACATTTAAGTCTACTGTCAGGATAGCCGCTTTTTCCATGTAATCTTTTATTTCTGTTCAAAACATCTCTGTGGGATGCCAATTTAAGCGATACCTTTCTGCACTTTCTTTTGCTTTCTACTCAAATACTTGTAAGTTCTTTGTATTCTTATGTTTTCAGAATTAGAGTTTTGATACGCTTTCTGCATAAGAGAGGTACATCTAGATGTGATTTTATACTTAGGGGTTACGGCTTATAAAATCTTACAGCAATGTAGCTTGCATTTGGTGTGCTGTTAGTGTGAATTGTGGAATTCACACTTAGCTGGGGGGGGGCTGGGGGTTACTGGTCAGCATAGGCTGTCTATTACAGCAAACACAAACCCTGGGATTCATATATATTGTATATATCTGTATATTTGCAATCTGTATTACAGCAAAGGGAAATCCTGGAATTTCATGCAATATGCCAAAGTTTGCCTGCTTGAGTCTGGACTGAATTGTCTGTTTCTCACTGGGCTTCTCTTCTTTTCCCGTTCTGAGTACACCTAAAAGGGTGGCAAACGGGGGTTTTTTTGCATATGTTCAGGTAGGAAAAATGTTGGTATATGGAAAGATGTGGGACAGAACTTCCAAAGAGTTTTTTCTGCTTGATCATTCATATTTTTTGTATTGCCTCTCCAGGGCATGCAAATTCATCACGTAGCACAGAACCGAGCCTAACACTCGGCTCAGGACCTGTGACGTAAATCATGAGTATTCAATTGAAATTGATTGTCCTACCCTGGTGCAAAGTCAATGCAAGCGATAGATGTATCATGCTTGCACGTTCCAGGCCTATGGCTTTAGGGTCAGATCCTCCGATTTCAGCCAAAATCCATGTTTAAAGCAAGGGGCTCGGCTTCTTACCTCCCGAGTGTTTGCTTTTTACACAGGAGACCGGTGCAGCTACTCACCGTGTGGTGACACAAACGGGCTCGTGAAGTCAGGACAGATCTGGGTTTGCAGCGGAGGCTGCCTGCCATGCCTATAATGTGTTTTAAACAGACTCTTAGTGTGATTCAAGTGCTGGAAATGTGTTTTTATGGACAATGAATAGGATGATTCAGAGTAAGAATCTTTTTGAAAAGCACTGACCCTGTCGGTGAATTGTTTGGGAGTGTAGGTTGGGGTTTTTTTTTGTTTGTTTAATATTATGACATGAATGCCATAATAAAACTCTTTGATTCGATTTTATTTTAAACCAGAATGACTTAACGAGCTGTCTATAAAAGGGAATCTACTCCCAGGAGGAAACTTTGACAGGTACCAGGTTTCACACCAGGAGAGAACAATGACCCATCGATAAACAGGTGGAAATAACGTGGTAGTCTTAATATCAGAGTAATTAAATGCCCTGGCAGGCTGTGGCTGTAAGGCATTCATGTTGGAGAGGGGACAAGAGAAGCGCTCAGCAAAGCAATGTCTGCTGCACGGGGACCCCTCTCTGGATGCGCCCCGCAGCAGCTTGCCCGGCATGCAGCGGCCACACTGCTCCTTCCCTGCCAGGGTCTTCTCACTCCGACTCTGGCTCACCATGAGCATGCAGAACTTCATGTTTTGTTTTGGTTTTTTTCTTCCCCAGTCTTCTGCAATGATTCCGTTAATCTACAAAAAAAAGGGCCCCTTTGCTCCCCTCTGTGAGGCGTTTGCTTACGGCTGCAGGACCAAAGTCCTCTCCTGTAAGCCTGAAAGCCTGGGCTCTTGCTCTCAGCTACGACGGATCTGACCGAGCACCATGCCTCTGCTCGTTGTTTAGAAATAGGAGGCAGTGAGCGCAGCTGGAGTGGTGACATGGGGACTACCCACCAAGGGTGACCAGAGCACCCCAGAACTCACCAACAGCCGCGTAACAAAGAGCAACTTTTTCCCATCTCCCTCATAAAATGCGCTTGCTATCCCCACGCTCCGAAGCGCTCTAGGATGTCAGTAGCACACCTTTCTCTTCATCTTTTGTTGTTGCCAGCTTTTCCGTTTCTATGAAACTCCCAGGATTTGGAAGAGGGCGCAAAAAGTCACACTTGATCAGGAGCTATCAAAGGCTCTGATTTCTTTGATAACAGTAATACAATATGCAATTTGTTTTTCTGTCTGTCTTTCACTTTTTTCCAAAAGTGGTAACTGCAGAAGTAGGTGACAGAGGTGAGAAAAGTGAGTGATAAAGTGACCAGGTACAAGTTGTTTCAAAAGTTTATTTGGCAAAAAAACAATCAAACAAAAAAACCACAGACCAACACATTACCACCAGCAAAACTAAAGAAGAGTTAAAAATGAAATGCACATCTTACTGAACTTTATGGCATTTTAATATCAACTTTGGGATTTGTGTCATTCTACCCGCCGTGCCTGCCAATAGTGAATAGTATTCCCAATCCTAATTATCCAAAGATCATGGCTCAGGCCCCCAAAATCAAGCAGCGTAAGAATGTTCCTATCTAAAGGGAAAAGGCACGTGTCTGTCTACCTGTCAGCTTCTCCTCTTCTTCCTCCCCCTCTTCTTTCTCCCCTCCACCAGGAGGCCTGGTACACATTGGAAAACCATGGGGGGGAGGGGGGGGGGGGGGGAAAGAAGGAAAAGAACCCCAAACCCACCCCCAACAAATCTGACTGATATAGAGGTTTCAAAGACATTGCGTTATTGTGAGTTTTATGGAAAAACAGTGACTGTGTAGAGGAAAAGGAGATTAGTAATGCCCTCCCTGAGGAGAAGGCAAGCGGAGCCCAACCATTACCCATCCTTTTTGGCAGGCTTTAATTAAATTAGCCAATTCGCTTGTGCTTCTTCATCATTATTCAGCACGCTGATAGCTCTGGACCATCTACATTGTGTCATCCCTTGCTGGGCCAGCAACCCAGAAAAAATAGATAGGGAGCAGGGTGGGATTTGAGCTTGTTTTGGGGGTGGACCAAGTGGACATGGAAAGGAACCAGGACGTTTCTGAGAAAAGGGAGAGTTACAGGGGTATGAAGGAGAGGGACACGAGTTATAACCCTGCCAGAAACCGGATGGCTTCATCCTGTTATAGCCTAGATTTCCAAACAATTCCTTACAGGCTGCAGGACCAGAAATCCACTCTTCTATTTTTCTGTTAACAGATGTGCAACAGTTCTCATCAGTGATTTACCTCAGAAGGTAGAACTTGAAGAAAAAACAGGTGTTGTGAAAAACACTGTAAATCTGATTGCTGCTTACATTGAAGTCGAGTCCTATCTCTGAAGCAACTGGCTTCTCTCCTGGTTTGTCTTATAAGGAAGATGTAACATTCCTCCCGAGCTGCTGAGGAAGATACTCTGAGTCACCTTTTCCTCTCACTTTTGTCAGCACAAAGCCTAATTTCTAGAATTGAATCATAGAACCATCTCCTGGCTGGGTTGGAAGGGACATCCCAGACCATCCAGTCCCAACCCCTGCCCTGGGCAGGGCCACCTGCCACCAGAGCAGGCTGCTCCCAGCCCCATCCCACCCTGACCCTCCCAGGGCCGAGGCTGCTCGGGGCTGCTTGGGGCAGCCTGCCCCAGTGCCTCACAACTTCACAGAAAAGTATTTCTTCCTAACACCTGATCTAAATCTACCTTTTTTTCAGTTTAAACAACAGCACATTGAAAGAGACAGAAAATTCCATTTAAAATTTTTTTGGACTGGATTCATCTCTCACTTAGCTGCTATAAGCTGGGAATCATGTCTATGAAGTAATTTTGCTTGGAATAGTCAAATTTGAATAGAAAAATTCAGAGATGTAACTACATGCAATGGAATCAGGCTGTTTTGCTTAACCAGGAACCCAGCTGTCTTAGCTCCCCCGGTGCTTGCTGTTAGCCACCTGAATCCAAGGTGAATGCATTACTTGGAACCTCAAAGCAGATATAATATCATGTCTATAAAACACCTAGAAAGAAATCCTGACGTAACAAAAAACCCCATGAAAACCTCATCCCAATAACATTACGTAAACTAAAGCTGCAGCTACTGTAAGGCAAAAGTAACCACTTTTAAAATTGAACTTATTGCCATGAACTAAAATGTGAAAGCTGTAACTGGTATGAATTCCTGCTGTGTAACAAATGCCCTGGAGCAGTTTGTCCTCCGCTATTCCTATTTTTTCCTACAAAAGTAATCATATGTAAGCTTCTAAACATTGTGCTCTATCAGCTACTGGAAGTCAAATTTATTTCTTTATTTTGGTGGTATGGACATTTAATTCCTTCAAGTTGCCAAAAAAAAAAAAAAAAAAAAAATTAGCTCATCTTGTTTTCACCAGTTTTGAGTTCCAGGTATCAGAGAGCATATTCCATGTGGGAAAAGGGCATGCACGGTGCAGGGTAGGGATGCCCTGGTGTACTGGCATCTGGGTAGGATATGCCACAATTCCTTCTCAACTCTTGCTGTCAGGTTGTTTTCCCAGGAAAAACATGATGTTCAGGGATTTGGGATTTTGAGCGGTCTCCCCCAGGACATACTTGGATCTGCATCTGCAGTTTGAGTACCAGGACAAAACGTCACTCTGTCTGGCGAATGATTTCCTCATCTTGGGAGCTATGGAGACAGTCAGGAGCCCGACCTGCCAAGGGGTTTCTCCCAGGCTGCGGTGTGTAAGCATGCGATGGATAAAATGGGGGAAACGGGTAAAACTGGTGGCAAACTGGTGCTGTGGCCATTGTGGCCTGTGATGCATCTCTCAGCTTGCCCAAGAGATGCTGCTGAGTGTTGGCTTCAGGGAAGTCGGGGTCCCCTTTGGCTTCTGGCTCACTCCTGCCCTCCTGGCTGCCCCCTTCCTGCCCGCAGCTTGTGCATGGCGTGCGTAACCTCCCCGGTGGAATGGGCCAAAAATGCCCCGGCGCATTTTCCTCTCCTACAGATTCCAGTACGTGTTGCTCAAGAACTAACCAGATACGCTAATGGAAATAAACTTTAGAAGCAGAGAGGGAAATGTGTTCCCGTTAGGCTCATTAAAAACGCTTAAGGAAGGATGCAATTCTAGTGAAAGCTGCCAGTTTTTCTGAGTTCTTTTGTATTCAGGATTTTATTCTGCAGCCTTCGCTACAGTGCCTATGTATCCTAGAATAAATCATATACAAGAGCCCTGTTCATACCCGTTTAATTCTAAGGGCTCTACTTCTGTTACAGGATGCTCTCTTTTCTTTAAAATTGCAGCTTTTATGCTTCTATCTGGAATCCCTGACATGCCTCTTCAAGGTCTTTTAAAATCGGTGCATCGCTGATGGACACCTTGCGTTCCCCGAAGGAGCCGTTACCGTGCCTGGAGAGGTTTCACCGCTGCATTTGCACAACCAGGGTGATTGAAATGCCCAGATTACTTCGCCTTGGTATCACTAGCTACCAGAACGCGTGTCTTTGCTCTAAGGCACGATGCTTTCAAGGGGTTTTTAGGCCCCGGGGGTCGGTGATTTGGTATGAGTGGCCTGTCCTCTGCTGGGTTGTTCGGGAACGGCATCCGCTGGGAAATGAGGGCCACAGCTCAGAGGAGCCTTTCTTTTTCCTCCTTTTTTTTTTTCCCTTCCCCCCCTCCCCTTTTTATTTTCTTTTTATTTTTTTTCCTTTTTTATCTCCCTTTTCCCCCTTTTTCCCCCCCTTTTATTTTGTTTTTGTTTTTGTTTTTTTACAAGATGGCTTAAAAGCTAACAGGTATTCTATACAAAATCAGACAATTCCCATTCCTCACAATTTAAAGACAGACGCCTTAAAAATTTACAAGTTTGCTTTTGTTTTGTTTTTCTCTTGGGACTCACAAGCTTTTCTCCCCCATCAGCCTGCTAATTGGCAGCATCAGCCAACTGGTTGATGAGAGACAAGGATAAACCACAAGGGAAATGGCTGTTTGGGTTTTTTTACCTTCACCAACAGACTTTCAAGCTCCCTCTGCCACTCTGCAGTTATATAAAACCACTTGGGAATTAAATCTTCATAGTCTCGTAGCAGAGTCTGACTATCACCATATCGATGGATATAAGTCCTATTCTTGCAGAAATGATGTAAAGATTCTATATTCTTTATTGACTATGCAAATAATTGAAAGGGTGCTTGCAAGATGTAACTCATATGATAGAGTAATGCTGGCTGGAATGGGCGGACTCCCGATAATAAAGGCTAGAGAATGGCTTTTCATGAGTAGATCTGGAAGACTTAAAGGAAAAAAAATATTCCTATGATACCCAGATTAATAGATACAGAGTTGTTCGTATGCTACTGACAGTGTAAAACTACACAAAGCTTTTTTATGTCAAGTGAACAGGATATTTTGGGTACACAGGTCAGAGGAACTTCAAGCAGTAGTTCACGGCTGTCTCAGAAGTTTTAGCAGATAAGGAACAAAGTGTCTTGCTGCATACCAAAGCCAAGCTTAAGATCAATTAAAAAGACGGTATTTTGACCAAACCTTTAAGGCTTTCTAGTGCATATTGATTAAAAGAGATGGATGATACAATTAGGAATGCAATGCAAAATAGAAATAAAATTGACGATATCAAATTACTTCGTTATACATTCTACAAATTATCAAAGTGTCTCAACATTAAGAAATTGAAGCGTTTTGTCATTTTGTTTAAAGCCTGTAGACCAAAGGAAAATTAATTAATAACTATTGAATTGTGCGGTTGGCTGCCTTGCTAATTCTAAAGTTTGACTGATGTATCTAAAGATTTATATCAATAACTTTGAGAAAGCAGTGTGGTAAATTTTAATAACTTGGTAGAGAGAAAATGTTTCACTAGGTTTAAACTGTGTTAAAAATATTATGTTTATATATATGTAGCTATCAGGGTATGTGTGCATGTGTGTGTACATATATATATAGCTTTTAATTAGACATTCAACCAAAAGAGCAGGTTCTCTGCTCAAAAGCTTGCTCATTGTTAATTACTACACTGATTGGCTTAATAAGAGATTGCCTTTCTTCTCTCACGTCAATGAATCAGGCATTAGCTAGGAGGACCAGAATGTCACTAAATACTTTCCAGAATTGTGCTACGTGATGAATGGTATACATTTATTATCAGAAATAAGGTCTATCAAAATAATAAGAAGCAATTACTTATTTCAGCATGTATTTGGAATTGTATGAAATATGTACTTGTTCTTATAGGAAGAGTGCTGTGCTTAGAAATGCTAATTATTTAGTGACAGGCATATCTTGCACTTTGGGCTAAGATTCGGTGTCAGCTGATATCGATATAAATTAACAATCTAATCTATTAATCATAAATAAAATTAGCAGCTCATTGGCCGCACATTGCTATATAGGGTTAAATTTAGTTTGCTCTTTCATCCATTCAGCACTACTAAAGTGTAATGAAAAAGGGAAAGCTGATAGCCAATGTTGTAGCCCCTACTATGAGTAGCACCGAACACGCAGGCAGGCGTGTCGCAAGGGGCAGGCTGTTATTGTTGCATTATTTTTACATTATTTTTGTGTTACGGTGTGCTGTGTTTCAGGAAGCCCTTTGAATGGCCTCAAGCTGCGTTAGCCCAGAGCAAGAGAGGACAGCGCAGTAAGTACGAACTCATGGGAACTCTTGACAGTACCAGCAACTACCACTGCACAGCACAGAATTTAATCTTTATTTTGTAGAGAGAATCTAATCAAGAAGCATTTTTCAGTGTAATGCTGTCATCCATGCTTGGTAGATTGCAAGAAAAGCACGGCCGCCAGTAGTCCCTCCATACAGCTGGGTACCACATGTGCTCTCTTCAGTTAGATTGGGTAAGAGTCCCCAAATCTCCTAAAATTCAGAGTGAATGTGTGCAGCATCTACAGAGAGGATATTGGTCCTGAAAAATCGCCGTCTTCCTAAGCCAATGCGTTAGAGCCAGTTGTTGGGGTAGAGTTGGGTCTTGGAGAACCGGCGTTAACGTGCAGTTCATGCAAGATGGCCATCATGGTTTCTGAACCTCTTTCTTCTGGAAGCAGCGTGTTTGCCATGCACGGTGCGTGAATCACAGCAAACCTTTCGCTCAGCCTTTCTCTGCTAGGAAGGCAGCTTCAAGGCATTGGTCACTGGGACCGAAGCGTGCCGGGAGGGATGCTCGTGCTGGGAGGAAGGGCAACAGCACGCTTACTAGAAACGCGGTTGAAGGATCTCCCGACACCAGAAGGGATACCTGCTGTAGGGTTGCAGCAGCCTGGCCAAACTTCTCCTCTTTCCATACAGAAAAAGAAAAATCAGCTGATGGTACAGAGGTGCCTTTCACTTCAGCTTCCTCGCAGCGTGGTGCCTGGGGAGTTTTCCGTTCAGTGTAGAAGGAGACAGCACAAGAACACACGCCAGAAGCGCTCCTAAGCCCAGGAGGGCCTTGCAGAGGGGGAGCCTGCAGCTCCCTGGTTCCTGCAATCAGAGGTACCGAGCACGGGAACAGCAGCTCCTCTTCTCCCAGCCCCAGGTTGTGGCCACGGTAAAAACCCATTGCTCAGTCACCCAGAACGGACAGAGCCTGCAGTGTGTTATTTAAGCTTTAATGTGAGGGAAGGTCAGACTTCTTCTCGGGACAAGGTATGTATCCGAGCTTTTCTTGGGGAGCAACTTTCCTCACTTTTTTTCTTCCCCAGAATTCAGACCCAAGAATTCAGATTATTTTCATTCCAGTTCGGACGAGCCTGGTAAGCTTCCTCCGCTTTCGTAAAGACATGATTATTTATTTTATTTAATTAACTAGGTTTCTTGAACTGAATTGTATTTTAATTAGTTTTAAAATGTAAATAAATGTCATTAAATAAACATTCCAATGTAATAATTTAAAAGTCTCATTGTTGGCTCTCAGGGTTATATTATTGGATCTAATTCAGCCATTCTAAGCATCAACAGCCAGTGAATTCATATTTCTGTGCTTACTAATAGCTAGTTCCTTAATATTTATGGGCACCTTGTTGTCACGTTCACGTGGCTACACCCAGAGGTGTAAAGGGGAACATGGCTAAGGGGATGCAAGCTGTGCTTCTGGGATCCCCTGCTCCCCCCTTCCCATTCCCTCCTCTGGTTTTCACCGATTTCTTTTGCTTTCCAGTGAAACTGCCATTAAGCCACGTGTTCTATGAAATACCAGCTTTTCTTTTTTTCTGCCGTTTAATTAATAATCCACCAATTTTGATTGAGGCTGTGACATCAGAGATAACATGCATGTATTTAGCCATACAACCAGGTCCCTCAAGGCTGCTGTAAAATTCATTTTCTTTGCCAAAATCATAGGCACTAGGAAATGGTGTAATCCTCAAGAAATCTCAGGAAGCCTGCAGAATAATCTGTCACCTGGAGCTCTGCTAAGGACTGGCTTCAGCGTCAAAGCAGGGCATCAAAAATCCTTTCCAAACGTTAAGGTGCGCATTTACAGTCAGTCTAGGTGTTCTGAATCCTTTATAATGGCAGCATCTCCTGTGGGCTGATCATGTCTTAGGTAAAGAGATTTCTCTTTTTATCACGATAGAATTTCCTTTCTTTCTGTTCCATTATATAGTCTATTGTACTTTTTCTATGAGAAATAGAAAGTGGCAATTTCTTATCTGCCTCCTCTGTTAAAGGTAATTTACTATGTTCGTTCTTTTCTATAGCAAATAGCTCTGCTTTTTAAATATTAGTGTTTCAGCCCTGTATCATTTTTGTTTCCCTTCTCTAGGGTTACTCCGTGAGGAGTTTGTTTCTATTAAGATGGAGTAATCGACAATATTCTGCTAACGCCTACAATATTTCAGACCAGGTAACATTGATTATACAGCTGTAGATAAACTAAAGGTGTCCTACATTTACCCATTCTGCACACCAGTATTTGGAAGTTACAAAAATCACCTGCAAGTTGAACAGAAGTTTTTAATTGAGCTCTTCACAGTGGCTTTCTCTTTAAAGAATTTATTATTATTTTTTTAAGTATAATAAACATAAACCCCTGTAAGTTTTGTAATTAACGCAGTACTTCCTTCTGGCTGACTGTGTTCATTCCTCGCAGCTGAGCAGTTTGCCCTGTACATCCCACTGGAAAGCAGAATGGAAGCCCGATTCCCAAAGCGCTTCCAGCTCAGCGATGCCCAACCCTTGAAAGAACCGCGGTTCTTCAAAGCAACGCGAAATCATCCTGCTGTGGGTGGTGCTGGCTGTTTCCACTAAATGCAAGTTTCTTTCATCTAGAAAGAAGTTTGCAAAGGGTAGGTTTGCCTACACAATGTATTACTAAGTTTTTAAAAATCACGCAATGGTTTCCAATACCACACTTGAGTTTACCAGGGTGATAACTACGATACTAAATGTCGTTATCAGTGACATCCCTCCAAGGTAATTTAACAGCAAATAAGAACCCAAAATTTCTCAAAAGTGAGGCTGTATCAACAGACGGATTTTCTGTACAAGATCTTAGATCTACCTTTCCTCACAAGGTAAAAGAAAAAGCTAACGTTATTTTTGCTGCTACCCAGGGGCGTAGTATCCACCCAGTGTATACGCCGCCACCTATGATACTGCCAGCCGCATAGCTCGGCGTTCAGGAGCTAAGCTCGAATAAATGCGTTTTCCATCTGCTACATGCATGTCTGTAGGAACAGCAGGAGTATATTTGAGGAATTAAAAAAAAATGTTTCAGAGCTCAAATAAACAGACTTTGTTCACTTGACTAACACACGGTGACACCTTTGAGAAATCTTCCAAAATGTCTTTTCACGACTGCTGCAGCGCTGGGTGTTTGGGGACTTGATTTTGGGGGTGAAGGGTGTGTGTGGATGTTATTGCAGCACAGAGTTCATCAACACGCCTACGTAAACATTTCTAACACCATGAAATCCGCTCGAGTAGGGGCAGAGAAGGAGCACAAAATCTTGCTTCTAGTTTTCTGCTAGGGGGAAGAAAGGGGCTGTATCAATATCCAAAGAGATGCCAGCGTTTTTTGACAAAATTCTTTATTCATGCCTATAATACTGACAGAGTCAAATGCAGAGGTTTTATAGCATGAAATGGCTTTTTTGCTTTCAAAGGATGAAATAACAGTACTAAATTTGAAGCATAATAAAGACTCAAAGAAGTCACAGTGCTGGTGAAAGACACCAAATCTTGTGTGCAATTCCATTCTCTAACAAGCCCATACGCAAAACCATGAGTAAATACTAATAAAACCTGGCAAAATGTCACTAAAGACAAAATATTCCAAAGACAGTGTTAGTGAAATCCTTTGAATTAAAAGATCATATGGGCTTCCACAGGCTGTGTAGATTCAAGCCCCAAGAGAAGGCAATTCTTGGCTTTAAATTCCAGTGGCCTTTGCCCTTTTGCGTCAAGCAGGAGCTTCTTCCAAAAATAATTCCCTGAGCACAAATGACCTGCTATAGCACTTATTACTTGGGGTGTAGTGTTTGAAGCAGGTGAAGCTTAAATTAATTTAAGAACACACATAAAACTTGTAACTTCTAATAATACTGAAGGAATTCTTCTGTGTATTGTTGGAAGTTTCAATCTGAGATGATTAATGTGGCTCACAGGCTACTCTTATAAGATGACAGGAGAGATATTTTGCTGCCTTTCCTGAAAGAGCTAGTGTTTCAAAATTATTTCCAAACAAGCACCTTCCAAGCAAGAAATGTTTCTCATTTTTCCCTCACTTCATATAAAAGGTGATGACCATTCTCTTCTTAACTGTGTTGTTATATGAACATCACACACATCATGATGGCAGGATATCATAACAGTGTGTGTGATATACATGAAATAATATGTTAGATTCACTAACACAAGTCATTAATTTATTGTCATTGTCATTTTGTTTGAAATAGAGCACTTGTATTGTAAGCGTGCAGGGAATCTCAGAAGTAAATTCAAAGACCCATCTTCAGTCAAAGTTATTTGTATTTACAGTAGGTTTCTATCTATATTTTAAATCAGTTCTGTCAAAAGGCTTTAGAAAAAAAAATAACTTACAAACTCCTTTATCAATTAAAATCATGCCAATAGTAAACTGGGTAGCGAGTTGTTTACAGCCATAAGCAACGTGCAGTGGCCTGGGATCTTTTTTTTGGAGTAGAAAAACATGACTGGCAAAGCTCAGAGGGTCGGTTTGGGCAAGGAAGAAAGGTTACTTGGTTTTGAAATCTTAAAACTTGGGTCTTGGCTCTACTGAAATCATAGATAATACTGTCACTTATGCCAATATGAATTTATCACTCCATTATATGAAATCTTGCTCTAAGGAGTGACTACAAAAAACCGAAGGGTCAGTTTTCTTTTTCTGTTCTGAGTCGTTTGGGTGACCCGGGGCAAATCATTTTAGTATTATCCCACCCAGCACCAACAGCAGTAGAAGGACTAATTTTTAAACAGAGACCTTACTCTTCCTCTCGATGCAAGCAGCTCTTTGCCTGCCATTGCTGGGCATCCCTGCACCCTGCGAAGCAACGCTACGTTCAGACACCGGAGCGGGCTGCAGGTGAGCTGTCACATCCCCGCTGTCGCTGCAGCATCCCCGCTGTCGCTGCAGCATCCCCGCTGTCGCTGCAGCATCCCTGCTGTCGCTGCAGCACAGAGCCGTGCAGCACCACGCAGCTACGCGTGCCCAGCACCAGCTTGGAGCTCTCCGCGCAGCCCGTCACTGCACACACTGATAAGTCTACGCATCTTCCAAACCTCCCCGCCCGTTCCCCCTCATTGTCCCTTGTTTCTCCACTGTTAAAAAGTAAATATAATTTTCCGCTGGGAGGACAGCGGTGAGAACAGTGTGTACGATGTTCCAAGACGGTGCCCTGACGAGAGCTCCGTAAGCAGCCAGGCAGCCAGGTCGTAGACATAAAGCAGTTATTTAATTACCGATAGTATGTGATGCTGTTCGTACGTGAGATAGATGAAAATACTCAATATTCTTGTTTGGCTGGAACTATTCATCCTGATTCATCCTCTCTGATCCAGAAGAACTGAGGCTTGAAATGCGTGTCTGTCTGTCTGTGTGCTGTTGACGCTTGCTGAAAAGAATTTGTCTGGCCGTGTGTGTTTGTGAGCTCTTGGCCCAGCCACTGAACAGCTCCTTTAGCTCACTAAATGCAGGCTTGTTTTGGAGCTGAGTGACACAAGTTTTGCTGTGGAAATGGCATGAGTTGTTGGCCTCTCATCACAGAGCCCGCATTTGACTAAATTTTTCCGGCTAGTAAGATGTCATGCCCCATACAAGTAGGACCTTGAACTTCGAGCTGTGTGAGATGAACAATGTTTAATTCAAACATCAAAAAGCAGACTTTGATGTGGGGGCGAGAGGAAGAAAGGAGAGCCAGAAGGAGAGTGACAAGTTATTCCAGTTAGTAGGAGTGAAGTTCCGACATTAAGCTGTAGGGTTGCTGGCAGATCACCGGGGATAGGATGGCCTTCCCGGATCTTTTGTGATCCATTTGTCTCTCAGGGATAATACCGCCTTTCCTATGTGAACTGCTTTATCAAAAAGTAACTGTATGACATTATGCCAAAAGTCAGTTCAAGACCTGAGCTATTGGAGCATAGTAGGTTATTAGCATACAAAAATACCCCAACCAAATATATATATATATATATATATATATATATATATTTATGTATATCTGTGCCGTTGTTCCCTTGTTGAAACCTGGGACTACATCCCAAACTGATATGATATGGGATGCCTGATGTTTGTTGACAGATGTGCTCTACAACAGCCAAGGGCTGATCCAGACAGGTTTAATTATGATATACCACCTTACAACATTTTTCTCATGCACATTTCTGCTCAGAGAAAAAAGGCAGCATCGGTTCATACCAGCCAAGTTGTGCTTTTTTGTAAGCCAAAGCTTATTGGAAAATGGATGGAGATTGGAGCTACCACCACTAAACTTCCAGCTATAAATTTTGTAGCTTCGGGGTTGGTTTTTTTGGCAGGCCCCTATAAACTCGCTTTTGCCTTAGAGCCTGTTTATCCTCCGGTCTAAGCCCTATTTGCAGGCCAGTGCTTCGGCATCGCCTCTCCGTGCGCTTTGGCAGTGTACTTCTGGATGTGCATTTTTGCTCTAGCATCCAGCCGTTCCCTGGCTTAGCACAGCAGGGCCTGCCAGTCCCAAACCTACACGTGTCAAAGGTGAGCACTAGATCTCAATTGACACTGACTACTAAAACCTAGCTCCTAATCCTAGTTTTATCCTGTCCCAAAGCTTCCACAAACACTTCACTAGTTCACATCATATACTAGTGGCACACCAGCTCAATTTTTTTTCAGCTGATCATAAGCTTCAAGGGGTTATTTAGAATCATGCATATTATCAGATCAAATACTTTGAGTCTTTTCAGTCATAAAACCTATTCTATATGCAAGCAAAATTAGCTTTTCTTCAAAGCCCTGCTTTAATGAAATAAGTGTGTAGCAAGCTTATGCTAACTCGGTCTTCCAACTAAAATATTCTTCACACTGCTGTAATTAAGGCAGAAATGGAGATCATAAATTTAACTAGAAATTGGAAAAACTGAGATTTGAAAGCAGAACGTTAGGCTCTATCCTAAAAGAGCCTCTGAAATGTGCCCTCATGCTCCGTTGAATCTCTCAGCGCAGAGTTAACAGTTACACAGACCATCCATAACTGACATTTATTTCACTGGAATTGTTTTGCGATGCTCAAGATGTTTTTTCCCCCCGGGATAAATTACTTGTACCATGTTAAAAGCGAATGTTTCCTCCTGAAATCAAATTGCAAAGTCAAAGGTATTGGGGTCTGTGTATACCATGAATGGCATCCATCTTCTTATTTTCTTCTTTGCCGTTATGTAGTTATATATGCACTATTTCTCTCTACGACCTCCAAAAAACGTTTATTGCACCTTGCTGTTTGGTCTATGCACTGTCATAAATTTCACTGTGTACAAGAGTCCTGATTTTAAGATTATGCGGCTGAAAACCTCTTCATACAGTGGAAAAGATATCTAATATTGGATAGTAGCTCAGATAAGATAATTAGATCATTTAGGTATTGGATAATGTCTGTAGGTATCAAAATATTTATTATGTGCTGCAATCACGATGACAGTTCCTTGTCAGCAGATTAGACTCTTCTGAAAAATAATTTCAAATTTATCTTCTCATTTCGGTGACAGCTGAAGTAATTTTGTGCCTTTATAAAGGAATTTATTCAACATTTGTGCTGCAAAAGGTGATGTCGGTGTATGAGAGAAAGCACCTAGGGTTTGATCGCAGCCAGCCAGGCAGTTTCGGGAAAGTCTTCAGCAGCAACAGCTCCGATCCAGTCACCCGTAAATCTCCCCGAGGGATGCGTATCCCCCGCATCCCACTCTTTCAGTCCCCTGTCTTTGCCCTAATGTAGCCTCTGAGGGAGTTTCTACCCCAGCTTCTTTTTAAGGCATCTTCTGGCTCATTTCCCATTTGGAAACCCATTTGCCCTGGGCTCAGAGGGAGCCGGTCTCTCTGCCCACCGCATCAGTGCACTGAGCGGCTCAGCCTGCACCGTGGGGTGGGGGTGCGGTGGTCCCCCCGCCCCGCTGAGCAACAAACGACACAAAAGGCATCCTCTAAAGGGAGGGGGATGCATGCCTGCCCTCGAGGAGAACCGAGAGAAATGGGCCAGGCTCTTAAAATAGCCAGAGACATTGCAGCTGCTCCCGTGGCAGCAAGAGCCGGCCCTTTCACAGGTCTGCGTGCCTGAATTTCTCAAGGTTGAGAAGCTGATGTAGGCGAAGGTGCTTTGGGGAGTTACTACAAGTACCAGGAAAAACTTTCCATTTCATACCTACTAAATGCCTGTAGGCTTGTCCATGAAAACACATGACGAGCATGTTTCAGGGAACACAGTAGTTCTTAGGGGCAGGGTGATGTACTCTGTACACAGCTGGGATGAAATCATATGGTGGGTTGGCCCCAGCCAACAGCCAGGCACCCACCTGGCTGCTCACACCCTGCCACCTCCTGATGGAGCCGGAGGAGGCAGAGGGAAGGTGAGAAGCC
The DNA here is from genome assembly GCF_023638135.1 of Falco biarmicus. Classification (NCBI taxonomy): domain Eukaryota; kingdom Metazoa; phylum Chordata; class Aves; order Falconiformes; family Falconidae; genus Falco; species Falco biarmicus. The sequence continues at coordinate 5,334,522 of NC_079295.1, read as the reverse complement.
CGGTGGGTGCAGATGGAGATGGCTCACCAGGTGAAGCCAAAGCCAGGTGTGCAAGCAGGGCAGAGGAGCCATTTCTTCACGGCTCCCTGTCGGCAGGCAGGTGTTTGGCTGCTCCCTGGGAAGGCAGCCTTCAGCACGCACAACCAACCACTGTCTGGGAAGACAAAACACCACAAACACGGAGGTCCCCCCCTTCCTCCTCCTTTCCCTGAGCTTGTCTTGCTGAGCACATCGTAGGGCACAGGACACCTCTTTGGGCAGCTCGGGGCAGCTCTCCGGCTCCTGTCCCTCCAGTGGAAGGAGGTTTTCAGCTGCATAATCTTATTATCAGGACTCTTGTACACAGTGAAATTTATGACAGTGCATAGACCAAACAGCAAAGTGCAATAAACGTTTTTTGGAGGTCGTAAGTAGAAATGCTATATATAACCACGTAACAGCAAAGAAGAAAATAAGAAGATGGATGTCATTCATGGTATACACAGACCCCAATACCCTTGACTTTGTAATTTGATTTCAGGAGGAAACATTAACTTTTAATCCTGGGGGAAAACAGGACATCTTGAGCATCGCAGAACAGTTCCATTGAATGCCTTCTCCACGGGGGCACAGTGGGAAGGACAGAAAGTCTTGGCACTGTGCGAGCAGCGCTTGGCGACAGCCAGGATACTGGTGAGTCATCAGCACCATCCCAGCCCCAAATCCCAACCGCAGCACTCCACGGGCTGCCGTGGAGGAGTTAACTCCATCCCCACCCAACCCAGGGCAAATACAAAGCCTGTTACTCCTGTTTCATATTTTTTAGCCTTCTTCAGTTGTTGCTGGTAATGATGTTGATGTCGATGTGAAAACATGAAGGTACAGCTGTGGGTACAACATGCCCCTGGAACACGTTACCTCTCCACGTTCCATACATTAATGTCCCCAGACGTTGCAAGGCTGGGGAGAGGAAGGTCTCACCATGTCCCTGCTCTGCTGATCCCCAGCTTCATGTGCAGTGATGTGCGTCTTCATCTCTGCTGCAAAGCAATTTCCTACTTAATGTTTTATTTTCGTACCTTTTTGGAATGGGAATCCTGAGAGGGATTTTTATTTTGGAGAAGGAAATGTTACAGGAAGATTAGGTCCTTAAATTCCCCTTATTTCTCTGCATTATTTCCCTTTGCGTGGTGATTTTTGTAAAGCTACTCCTTTGTTGCTGTCCTCAGGGTTCTTAGTTTTTGGTGTGCCAGTGACCATGTTCAAGGTGATTTTTGCTTTTTTGCAGATAATATTTGACTATTAGGAAGGTATAATTTTAATGTAGAAAGAAGATGGCATTGCTTGCAGCCTCGTGTCACAGGGAAGCCTGATGTGTCCTACTGCAGTGCACATCCCAAAGTTTGAGTTTATTCTAGGAGAGATCTAAATGTAAAGGATTTACCCACTTTCTGTCTGGCTGGCTTCTCAGCTGACTCTAATTCTAGTGGGTGGCTTTTCAGTTGAAAATCTCTTTTGATCCTCTTTGCAATATTCTAATGCCCCATGTTTGCTTAATCCCCTCGCTGTGCTGCTGCCTGGTGTTTTCAGGACTGCGCTTTGCATGTCCTCCCGTGCTTCATGTTTTAGTGCCGTCAGATATTGATTTAAAAAAAAAAAAAAGAAGAAAGAAAAGAAGACTTGCATATATATTAGGGATATTTATCTGGCTGGTGTACTGTCTTATTAGCAAAAATGTAAGTAATATTTAGTATCTTCTGTTTTCCCTGTTTATGTTTTCTAGTGCTGCACATGGAGTAAGGATGGTGTCCGCTCACAGGGAGGTGCCTGGCTGCACAGAGGCTGACAGCGTCTGTTCAGATTCACTGCTGACCCTCTGCCAAACACGGTCTCCGGTTCCATATACAGCCTGAAGCGAAAGGTCCAGCTGCCTCTTGCCCCAGAGCTCCTGGGAAGGATGTCTTGCTGCTTCTCCTTCGTGCTGAACGTGCAGTGCTGCTTTGGTGATTCGGCTCAGCTCCTGCAGGCGCCACGGAAGGAGCCACCTTTTAGAAAGGTTACTTTAAAAAAGCCCTTGTCATCGCCATGGCACCAAGATGAGCCGTAGGCTTGGCTGAGGGCAGTGCTCGGAACACAGCTTAGTCCTCTCCTAGCACAGAGCCCGGGTCAGGGCACGCCGCCAGCGAGCCCCCGCTAGCAGCAACGATCCACCTCTTCCCACTGGGAGAAATTCCACTGTTCTGGAAAACTGTCATCTCAAATGAGAATTCATACTCAGAACTGGGTTTAAAGATTTCTCGGCTGCTTCTGGATTCCTCAGGTGTCTTTGCTCACTGTTTACTCAAAGAGAGTGACTGCACAGCCCTTGGGGAGCGGGGGCAGCCCAGCGAGCCACAGCGAGCCTACTGCTCGCTGTTGTAGGGACACAACCTGAGAAGCCCCAACAGCATTAAGACAGCATTAGGGCTTTTGTAATAATCTTCAGGCTTTGGAGCAACCTGGGAGAATCTCGCACGGTGCAACTAATTCCTACCAGTCACCAGATGCTTACAAAAGTCTGGAATTTTTAGTATTTTGGGTTTTTAGCTTAAAAAACATTTTTCTCCAAGTTACACCTCTTGAGCTAGTGGCACATATAAAATGAGGCTTTACGTTGCAAAAGCATCTCGGTTTTTTGAAGGAAGGAAGAATACCTTACATCTGGTGTGACTAATAATCCAAACGTTGATTAATCCCATTCTTCCTCTTACAGCTATAACGTTCTGTATGGTGTCCTCCTCTGGCCCCAAAGTTTTTTCCCTCGATGTCCTTATGCCAGACCCTGATCCTGGTTTTACCTTGCTATATGTAGGCTATGGTGAAAGTGTCTTCTTGTATCGTAGCAGCGCTACAAAAGCTGTAACCTATGTTAGATAGCTATGTTTTTAAGTATTTAATATTCACCCTGTTTCATTAATGTTTCTTGATAAATCTGCTAAACAAATGTATAAGACGGGAGAGGTACAAAAATGATGAAGGATGGAATAAAGGTGCTTTATCACAAACAGGTGCCAGGTTTGTGCTAAAAAGCAGAAACAGGGAAAGCATTTCAGGCCTTTTCTTGCAGATGACAAAGGACAAAAGTTTCCATGGGCTTTCTCTGACCAAATGCTTCCTTGTAAACTTTGTTTTGTCTGTTCTACAAAATACCCAGCGTATTTTCTTAATGGGTCCTTTTTAACACTATTTCAATGAGATGCAGTATGAGGTAATTTCTCGAAAATATCACAGGTTTTATCAAACAACCAGGATCCACTTTGTGAATTAACTTTTGTTTCAAAGATTCCTAAAACTGCCCAAATAGACTCCTGCTATAAACTTGCTATTAATTTCTTGGTTAATGGCTAACACACATTGAAACAAAGGCATCCAACTATTGCATTCAGTTGGCTAAACATTTGTGCTGTATAGAAAGGTGTAATTTATTTTATAACCCCTCTTCTGGTTTCTTCTTTTTTATTACAGATAAGTAGAGTTGTTCTGTGGGAGAAAAGAATTCATACCCACACATTGCATCTCATTTTATCTGGGCAGTGTGTCTTTACAGCGTCATGTATTGTCGCAATTCTCTTTTTAGACATCACTTGTAAGCATCTAGACAAGTTCTAAGCAAATAATGTTATTTCTTCACAGAAACTTTTGCAAATGTGGTGGCTTAAGTAGTTCCAAATGTCTTTGTGCAGGTGTCGGTGACTGGGTGAAACAAACTACTGCAGCTCAGCCCCTACCCACCGAAATGCTGCAGCACGCACTGAAGGGTAAGTACAGGAGTAAAACTGAGCACGTGCTTCAAGTTCTACTGCTAAACAGGGCATTTCCCCCATTTTTTGGAAAAAACCAGGTCTTTCCCCAAATATCTCACTGTGATCGTGATCAAGACTGATGATAACCGTCAGCTATTCTCACCTAGTGCAGGGGGTTCATTGATGTGTACGAAATTCAGGGAATATACTGACAGTTCGTGTTGTTTTTCTCCTTTGAGCTATAGCAGTTTATGCACACTAAAAAAACAAAAAAAAGAAAAGAAAACCCATATCAATAACAACGGGTTAAACATTATATTTTAAAAGTTCAGAATACCTTCATGCAAGAAAGTGGAATTAGGATTTTATATTTCAAATTTTTATTCTTTTCTATTCTAAACTTAAAAAATATCAAACCCTCTTTTGAGAGCAGGAGGATCAAAAATAATCATGATCTGGAAATCGATGTTGTGCCCCAAGGTTCAGAGCAAACATGCAATCACCACTGTCATGTACTTTTGGTAGCAACGGAGCTGAAAACTAGGGCAGCACTGAGTGATTTCCGTGGCGTGTGCTTGGGCATACCCTAATTATACTTGCATTACTTTTAATCAACGTGGTTGCAAACATCGAGGAAACATTTTCAGAAAATATGAGCTCTGAGAAAAGGCTTTGGTAAATCTGAGCTGTGTGCAGAATGCAAGAGCAGTGTATAACGAAACAAGAGTTAGGTACAGAAGAATCTATAGCTGAGGAGAGGAACATCTTTCCCATCAACAAAACACTTTATTTACAAAGTGTTTACTTAGCCTATAGAGCTGTTTGTTGTAGTGAAGTAGACTTCCTTTGCATCATGGGTTTGATATTAAAATTCTACCAAAGTACCTTGTTGCAAGGCAGTCAGAGCACACCACGTAAAAATTTCAGGCGTTTGGATTATTAGGAGATTTTAGTCAATGAAAAAACTTTGGGGGTTTTTAGCTCTTCAGGCTGTATACTGATATCCTAATACAGGTACAACTGATGAGTAGGGACTGAGTTGGCGGCTGGGTTTGGACAGGTCCAGTACGCCTCCGTGGTGCTTGAGAGCCCTTTTGGAACGCCACATCCCATGTCAATGGGTTCTTAAATTAACTTCAGCCTTGCTTGCGAAAAATAATTCTTTTTTCTTGCTTTCTGAAAGAAAGTCAGGGAGAATCTGACCTGGCATTTGTCAGCGTGCAGGACCACCTGGGCAGCACCTAGTCCAAACCAGAGCTGCTCACTGCCCACCCAGCCAAGCACCCAGCACCGCTCAGAACGTGAGGAAGAAGCTCTGGGGTTATTGTACATTGGGCGCAGGTGAAAAGGGAGAGAGCTGAGGTATTGCCCAGCAGAAGGGGATGCAAGTAGTACAGAAATGAGCATAGGATAGCGCGGGTTTACGGGGCACAGAGGAGGAGCTGAAGACTTGGAGGGGGAGAGGTTTGTGGATGTGGAGGAGCCGTGGAGGGTGGCAGGTGGAAGGATGAGGACAGGAACTGTCCAATCGTATCAGAGGGAGGGAGAAACCAGATTTCATTTTTCCAGTTACCCCGGGACAAACTCATTAAAAGTTTGCCTTCTGGTACAGAGGCTGGTATGTGACAAATTTTACACCAAAAGTAGTAGCTGAGCAATTTCTTACTGAAATTCCTCTGAAACACCAGCACTGCTATCACCCAGCCCGGCAGCTGGGTACCGTTCCAGCAGTGCCAATACTGGCCTTATCCGGTAATTTCCATGGCTCAGTTTGCACCATTTTCCTCCTGTTGTAAATGTATTTATGCTGCATGCACCTTGTTATCGGGAAGTGCTTGTACCGCTCAGGGGACATCCCAGCAATTTTCCCCCACTGAGGTGAACACGTGCAACCCGAGCAGGGCATGCCAAGCGTTTACAGGGCTTGGACTTTATTATAAGAAGATCTAACAAACTCTAATAAGTAAATAACTAGTAAAAATAGCTAATGAAATACATACCAGATCTTTTGGAACAAAAACATCAAACGTGGTTCAAAACAATGTCTTCCATGTGGAGAGTTCCTTCCTTACCCGTACAGGAAAGTGTTTTCAGCTGCTCCAACTGGGGAGAGGGGTGAAAGAGGCAGCATGAGCTGGGAAACTGAGTCCCAGGAAAGGCTTTGGTGCCTGTGTCCTCCCAAAGCAGTCCACGCACGGCACGGGCTCCTGTGCCCTGGCAGGGCGTAGGGTACCCTGGGGACCCCGCAGCCCCTTCTCTAGGCAACTGCTGCACCTCGGAGGCCTCCGTGCTGGGGCTGGGCTACCTCAGATTTGGGCACCATGGTTTTCAGCAGCACAGCACCTGTGTCTGGCCCCAGCCTTTTACCCTGAAACGCTTTATGAGCTAAATATTTCATCGACTGCCTGGTCTGTGCCTGGTGGTAATCATTTCAAATGGATGTTCCGCATTTAAAAAGACTGACTGCTCTGCTTGAGCCAAACAGCATAAGCTGTCTTGCATACTCCACAGCTAATAAAATATTAAATATATTTTGGCACCCAGAAATAAATACCAGCTCGAAATTCCCATCACATGTATCTCCTTCTTCTTAACTCCCCGTCATCCCCCCTTGCTTTACATTGAAGTGCTGCTGCTCAGACTAAACGGTTTGTTGTCGGATGTGAGACGGGGAGGCGAGTGCTGCACACGTGCCCTGCGGTTATTATCCGCTGGGACATAACAGAGCGATCAAATCGGGTGCTGGTGATGTGCCGTGCAGAGGAGGGCAGCCTGTGAAATGTCTGCCCCGCGTCTCAAAGCTGCTTGGTGGGAACTACACTCGCTTCAAAGCTGAAGTTGGAAGTGGAGCCTTGTGTTAGAAACCAGGTTAGACTAAAAAAAGAGCATGGTAGCCATAAACCGCTATAAAGATATTAATAACTTAGGAAGTTCATATTAAAAACTGTTTCAATACAGTTTAAAAATCACAGTTGTAATAATACCACTGTGTTAATGCAAGGTAATGGTGCCTTTCCAGTACGCCGTCTTGTTTTCACTCTCAGGGCTATGATTTCATTTGATTTGCTCCCCCAGCCACCCAGAGGCAGACTAAAGCAGTAAGAAAAACATCTGATCAAAATCTACCCAGGTCAGCGGGCCCTCGGTCAAAGCTTCTTGAAATCAAAGGGTAATAGTGCCGCTGGCCTGAAACAGGCTTTGGGTCAGCTCCGAAAGCAGGCTCCTGGGAACACTTGCATGCACATGCTCAGCTCCCGAGGGGTTTACTCCTGGCTGGGGCACACACCCCTGAAAAATAGCCCGTGTGAGGACCCAGAGCTGATGCTGGTACCTGAGGTTGCCCTGGGAACTGCAGCTGGCAGGAGGCCGGCGGTGAGGGTCGAGCTTTGCACCCTCCTTGCACCCCAGCCCCAGAAACTCTCCCTTCAGTCCCTAAGGGCAGCGCGGTTCCCGTCAGAGCTGGATGAAGCGACACAGCAAAGGCAAACTCCATGCACAGCACTTGTCAGCTGAATGCTTTCTCCGGGCCCCAAAGGAAATAATTAGTAAAATAAGTTGGGGGTTTTTTTTATTTATTCACGGATGGACTGTTTGCAGGTGATGAGTGTCATATTGCACGGTGCTGTCAAGCGGTCGCGATAGCCGTAAGCAGCGAGCCTTCCCTGTAACTCCCGCTGGTGGCATGTGAGGGTGTAGGGCGCCTGCCCTCCCTGCCCTGGGCTGGTGGGCTAGGGAGGGGGGCTGGGGGTGCCGGTCATGGGGCCGGCAGCAGGGACCGGGGGGCTGTGGGGTGCTTTCCCGTGCCTCTGCTCTCCCAGTCCCCCACGGCCCCGCCTGGGCTTGGTCACAGCCATGCAACGGGCTAAATGTGACCCAGCAGCTACATTTATAATAACGTTTTTCTTGACTTATATTACCAACGTAGTGTTTTCTTTGGCTTTGATAACACAATAAATTCCTTGGCTGGCAGATGCCTAGCTGGAAATAGGTTAGAAACCTACTCAACGATAGAACCGTTGCCTCAGCGCGTAGGAAGGTTTGTCCATGGGCCAGCACAGGTGTCTGAAGAGCGTGCTGCCGCCGCCGAAGGGCAGGGTTTTGAAATCACAGACCCACAGCCTGGCTGGGTTGGAAGGGACCTTACAGACCAGCCAGTCCCAACCCCCTGCCCTGGGCAGGGCCACCAAAACTAGGCAAATGGCTTATCTCAATTCTAAGTAATTCTAATTTAAGTAAGAACATGTCTGGATGATCATGGGCAAGAGTTAAATTTCCTGTTCCAGGTTAAACCCGCTCAAGCCCCACCGAGGGGGCTGGCACGGGCAGAGCTCACGGACCCCTGGCTGCAGGCGGCGCCGGCTCCTTCCCGAGCCGCACATGGAGCTACAGCTGGTGTCAAACAGCGCATCGAACCACAGGCTGGCTGGTGGGAAGGGACCTCCCAGACCATCCAGTCCCAACCCCTGCCCTGGGCAAGGCCACCTGCCACCAGAGCAGGCTGCTCCCAGCCCACCTTGAACACCTTGACCCCCTGGGCACGTGCTGTGCTACCTGTGGTGGCCATGGGCCAGCACTCCCCCAGAGCAAGGACACTTCACCCAGCATGGGATGTCTGCTCACGGCCTCGCTGGGGAAGTATTTTTCATTTTGTAGCATCGCCTTTTTTAAAAAAAAATTAAGAGTATAATTTTCATTTGCTCAGCTCCTTCATTCAGGAAGCTTTCTGTTCGGGTGGGAGTGTATGTTAAAAAGCTTTGGTGTAATTAGTATTTTTCTGTTACTGCACAGCTCATTCAGGCCTCGCCCCAGCTGTCCTGTACTTGAATATTCACCAGTAATTAACATTAATATTCACTGGTAATTAACACCCGCTGGCTGACGGGTGGCTCCATGTCTCGGCGTGGGCTGGGCCCAACGCACCATCCCCACCCCCGGAGCTTTTGACAGGCTAATTACCCCCTCCCGACCCCGACCCCCTCCCTCCCCCCGCGAGACCCCAAGGGGATGCGTTGATCCCTCCCGTTTTTTCCCGTTTCTGTTTGCATTTTAAAGCGCTGCGGTCCGGCGGGGGCGGGGCGCTGCACGGGGGGGGCGGGGCCAGGTGGGGGCGGGGCCAGGGCGCTGTCGGGGGCGGGGTCAGAGCCGCGCCCCGCCCCGCAGCCCCAGCGCTGCCGCCCCGGCGGTGCCGCGGGGAGCGCCCGGCGGAGCGGTGTGAGTGGGGGAGGAGATGATGGTGCTGATGTGGCTGGTGATGATGATGATGATGATGATGATGATGATGATGATGATGATGATGATGATGATGATGATGATGATGATGGGTGGGGGCCCCTCCCCGACCGCTACCTGTGCGAGCGCGGCGGAGCCGGTGCTGCCCGCTCCCCAGCGGGGCGGGGCGGGGTGGGGCGGGGGTGCCGGCGGGGGGGGCGCTCGGTGGCGGAGCCGCGGGGGCGGGGGGTGCCGGTGCCGGTGCCGCGGGCGGAGGCTGGGCGTTGGCCGGCGGGAGCGGCCGGCCCTGCCCGCGGGGGGGCGCGGGGGCCGCTGGCGGGCCGGTGTCCCGGTGTCCCGGCGTCCCGGTGTCCCCGTGTCCCGGGGCGCTGGCCCGTCGCGCCTCGCCACCCTTCTGGTTTACTGACAGGACTCTGGAGGACCGCCCGGCCCGGTCTCGGCGCCGGTGGGACGAGGGCCCGATCCTGGAGGCACCTCTGGAGGAAGGGGCAGCCCTCCGCGCCCTGCCCGCCGGCGGAAGCCGCTGCTCGGTGGCCGGGGGCGCGCCGGTGGCGCCGCATCTGCAACATGCGCTTCCCGCTTCAGCCTCCCCCGCCGCGCCGGTAAGGTCCCTGCCGGCATCCCACCTTCCGTAGGGCCTCCGGGGGGCGGGCAGCCTGGTGCTGGTGTCGTGGGAGGGGTGGGCCGTGTCCCACGGGTGAGCCGTGGGGCCAGCGGCGGCCGCGGGCGGGACCGACCCCCAGCACGGCAGGAGGGGTGGCTGTCGGGCGGGCTGTCGGGCGGGCTGTCGGGCGGGCTGTCGGGCCGGCTGTCGGGCCGGCTGTCGGGCCGGCTGTCGGGCGGGCTGTCGGGCCGGCTGTCGGGCGGGCTGTCGGGCGGGCTGTCGGGCCGGCTGTCGGGCCGGCTGTCGGGCCGGCTGTCGGGCGGGCTGTCGGGCCGGCTGTCGGGCGGGCTGTCGGGCCGGCTGTCGGGCCGGCTGTCGGGCGGGCTGTCGGGCCGGCTGTCGGGCCGGCTGTCGGGCCGGCTGTCGGGCGGGCTGCTTGGCCTTCGGGTGGGGTCCTCCAGCACCCGCGGTGGTGCCTCGCGCCTTCCGCCAGCTCGCAGCGGTGTTGCTGGGACCCAAGTCCTCCAAACTGGGCACAAGGGAGGTGCTGCTCCAGCTGGGCATTGCCCGGGAATTGGCGGTACCGTGCCAAGCCAGGCGAGTGATGCAGGGCACAAAGGGAAGCGGCGCGGGGGCTTCTGTCGGCTGCCATCCCACTGCGGGGAGGCCGTGGCACAGCTGGGTTCGCTGGCCGAGGTGGGCTGGGGGGTCTCGGCTGCCCCGCTGTGCCCCGATGCCTCTTGCAAGCCTCAGCACCAGCCCAAATGGGGCAGGGTACCTTGACCTGGCACACCATTAAGTGCAGGTTCAGTAGGGCAAGATCAGCCACGGCAAAAATCATGAAACATTTAGAAACGTGCTTTCTCATAGGTCAAGAAGTAGGACTCCGAATTAGGTTTCTAAATATAGCAATTTTTTACAAAAGAAGGAAGAATACAGGGATTTATACAAGTCTTAACAAAGTGGCATTTTTAACCTTCAGGTACACATAAATTAGTTTTCTTCTGAACATTACGTTCTACCGAGAAAATTATTTCTTTAACATCCCTTTGGTGCATACAAGTTGCAGGAGGGGTTGTGTGGAGCCTGGCACTGCTGGTGGCTCCAGGGGTGAGGTGGCTTCATGGCAGGGCGCTGGGGCAGAGCGGGCAGTGCCACCAGGCTGCGCAGGGCTCTACAGCCCAGCCTGCCTGCTGGCCACCACGCTTCGCGCGCATGAGGGCGGCAGCTCCCGTACAAGTCGAAGCTGGCATGTTGGGAGTGATCGGATTCAGGAAAACAAATACTGGGGGAGAGCTGTGAGACAGAACGGTGCTTAAAGCTGACGTAGTGCTTCGCTGCAGCTCTGGGCGGCTTCTGTACCACTGGAGCATCTGCTCGTTAACTCCTCACATCATTCCCTTACTCCTTGGCTGATTTCTGCCAATAGTTAGTAATGTAGTTGTGATTTTAAAATGTGGGGCCGTGTTTTCCTGCATGTCCCTGTGTGAGGCGTGGAAAAAATAGGTCTTCTGTTGCATTTCTAATTCTGCTTCCCAGTTTTACAATCAGCTTCTGGATAGGGAGATTAAAAAATAAAATGAGTTTGTGTGATGCTTTTCTTGTACCCGCCTCTGGTTGATCTTGGGCAGGTCCTGGCCATCTCCTTCCCGCTGACTTTCATGTGCGTTAATCCAGTGGGGGCCTTTGCCTTCATAAGGGCATCACAGAGCGAACCAGCGTACCTCATTCATGCCGTATGATCTGTGGCTCCATGTGCTCGTAGCTCAATCTTGTGACAGATACTACAATAAAACACGACCCTGACAGACAGAGATATTGATCCGCTGTTTTACCTGCTGCTGCTCATCAGTTCTTGCTGGCAGCATCCCCAGGCTGAGCAGCAGCTGGGGATAACGGCAGGAGGGGCTTTCTCGCTTGCACAGATTTGTGCATCCCTGCTCGCTGTCTGCAGCGGTCTGTCTGTGGCTGGCGCTTGTAGAAGACGGGAATGTACCTTTGTAAACAAGGCTAGGTCCTAAGCTTTAGCATAGTATAAGTAGCTTGATGTTTTGAAGTGCTCCTGAAGGTGGGCTGTTAATAGCTGGGCTGTGACTCCACAGCTGACTTGCTGGGGTGGAAGCTTTGTGGTGTATGTGGGGAAAGAGCAGTTTCCGCTCTCGTTCGTTCAAAACTGTCACAGCATTGTAATAAACCAGCAGGCTGCTTCCCCTGGTCCCAGTGCCCTGCCTTACAGCAGCCCGGCCTCGGGGTGGGACCTGGCAGTGTCTCTGACACCCTTTGGTGGTCTGCCTTGCGTTGTCCTCTGCTGTGGGGAAAATATTTGTGCGGATCATCAGGCTACAGATCTGCAGCTAATACACATGGAGGGCTGGGCTGATGATTGCTGGAACTGTGGGCTTTGCTGCAAGATGTGTTGAACCCCTGTCTTTCCATCTTACACAAGGCAAGGAAACAGCTGTGCATGTACTAAAAGCTTTGTATCTGTTTCTTAACATTTTGTTTCTGTTCACTCACCAATTTTGAGCATTATTTTGTATTTGGGTTCTTAGAGAGTTTCAGATCACCTCTATGACCGTTAGCTTTTCCTTCCGCTCAGCCAAGGCATTCCTCTGCGATTTCTGTAGTTGGGTTCCTTAAATCCCAGCTAAACCTCTTGCAGATGGAGTTTCTGAGAGGCTGGGTATCTTCTTCATGCCCTTTCTTCTACAGCCTTGCTTTAAGGCCTCGCTTGCTAAGGCAATCCATTGGCCCACTCTTACTTATCTAGAAAACAGGCTTTCATCGACAGTAGACATCCCGCTCTCGTCTGTGTGAGGGTACGTTAACATTCTCCCTTGTCCCCGGTGTGGCAAAACGTCTGTACTGATAAATGCCTGCTTACTTGTACTCCGAGGCATCGGGGGAAAAAACCACCAGGCATTGAAAATTCAAGCAGAATTAACATATTGTACGTATTTCTGTCCAAATTTGGAGAAAATAGAAGGATGTACAGTTGCTTAGACAAGCAGCAAAGTTAAAACAAGAGCAGAACCTGTAAGAAGGGTTCAGCATCCTCTTGCCTTCAGGCTGCCCTCCAAGCTGCGTGCAGCTCTGCTCAGCAAACCGCCGTACTGGGAGGAGGAGGGAGGGTTTCGGGACAGGCTGACTGGGTGCAGTTTTGCTTTCATGAAATTAGACAGCTACCAAGCACACCGTGTTCTTTACTTTTAACCAGACTTTTTTTCCTGAATGAAAACTAAGCTTAGAGCTGCTGAGGGCTGTGCCTGTGGGCACAGCTGTTTTCTGAACCATTGGTATTTTTACCTTGCTGTGCTTCACCTTTGCTTGCTACATCAACTGTCCTCGTACTTTTGAAAAGCCTTTCACAGTAAACTAGAGGTCATGCTCCATTCCGGGAAGTGTGTGGTTTTCCCATTCAGTTACAAACTGGGTTGGAAGCCTGCAAAAGTTTTATCCGTTCTGGCCATTGGGAGGGAGGGGGGAACACAAACCTTTGAAATTCCAGCTGTAGCCTGAAGGAGAGAACCGGGAGACTTTCACTCCCGTGCTAATCCTGCACAGCAGTGGTTTGCGGTTCCTGCATCCAGCCTTTTCCAATCTGCAGCTCTGATCTCTCCTTGGCAGTAAGCAACAGGAGAGGGAGAGGACGGCCCTGAGAGGAACAACAAGGGCTCCAGCTCTGCTCTTCGTGGCCCAAGTTGTTTTGGGGTGCTGAGGTGTTGCAGTGATTGCCTGAGGTAGCTGAGATCTTGGGAATCATGCTTGTCTTAAATAACTCTAGCTTTCTAAAACTTCCATTTCCTATGATTAGAAGTAGTCTTTTATTATCAGCGTTGCTACAGTTGGTCTACTCTGTAGGATTTGCAGAAAGACATGTTTAGGGAGAGGCAGAAATGAAAACTGGTGGCAGAAATGAAAACCGTGAGTGCCCCTGCCTGGGGCTGCTCTGCACAGGGAGCCTCGAGCCCGGCAGCGATGAGGTGCTGCGTGCTGAGCGAGCCGTTCATCCCCCCAGCATTCCTGTGCTGCTGCTCCATTCAGAAATGCAGGATATCCCAAGGCGCACTGTCTTGTAGCCTCCTGGATAACATCCCACCTTGTCAGGGGGAGAAACGGCGGACATAGGGTGTTCCGACTTTCTGTTTCTCTCCGTTAGTACATGGAGGATGTAAATATCTAATGCAGTGAGGTGCAGTTCAGAGGTCTGGATGCCTGAGCGCTGGTTGGTTTACATCTGCTGGTATGCCAGCTGCGTTACCTGCCTGCAGTTTGAGTATTTTTGTTACAAAGAGTAACGTTTATTGTCTCTGTGATAACAGCGCTATGATTATCTGACTGTTCTCCCTGTGCGCTGGGATGAGAAAGGTCCGGGTGGTGGCAGGAGCTCTGAGAGGGAGAAGGGAAAGCGGGAGAGACCTTTTTAGCTGAGGCAAAGGCTGGGGCGCTCCAGATGCCGGCCTATCACCCCTCCTACAGCCTTGCTGAAATCGTCCGTAGCTGGACTTGCTGTGGAAGGAGGTCGGCATCCTGCATATAGTCCCGGAGCCACTTGCCCAAGCAGTGGCCCTGCTGCACGCCCGGGATAAGGTGCTGTGTATCAATTGCTGCAGCCTGCCCTTCAGTCTCGCTCCTTAAGTGCTGTATCATCCTTTTACCTTTGTCAAAGTCAAATACTGTGGGTGACCAGGCAAACAGACTGCTGTGAGGCCAGCGCTACAGATTCATCTAACTTTGTGACAATACGGGACTCTGATGTCTTCGCAAGTGCCAAGTCGTATTTCTTGGTTCCCTTTGCAGAGTCCCAGTGGTGACGCTGTCTGTGCTGTACTGGGGACACGTGGGACAACTTGATAAAAGCAGGTGTGGTTTTGGTAAGCAGCATACTGAGCTTCTCTTGTGGATGCTGAGGGGAAAACTAAAAGCTTCCCTGGCCAGAGAAGGGTTACAAGGAGTCCTAGTTGAACCCAGAAGTTTGGATAGTGAGGATCCTGGTGCTGCCACGGCAGAAATTACCCACTGTGTTCCTCTGGGCAAAGCTGCACCGAGCTGTTTTGAAAAGCATGACTTATTTTTAATCTGGTGGCTGCTATAAAAGAAAGTGTTATAGAAAGTGATTCCTTGCGGTATAGCATTGAACTTCAGGGAGGTTTTTTCCAAAGGTCTTATGGATGGCAGCCATTTAAACAGCAGCAGGAATTTATTCGCCTGTGATAGCTAGAGATGTTGTATAACAGTAGCGCTCTTGCTGTTACACCTGTCTCCGTTATATGAAAATGTATTCCAGAGAGGCAGGTGAAACTCTTATTTTTGGGTAGCTTGCATTTATCCCTTTGTAATTATTTCCTATTGATTATTTTAATACCTTAAAAAGTCTTACTTATCTAAATAAAACTGCAGTTATGCTATTAACGCATTTCTCCTGTATTTTCTATTGTACAATAGTGAATTGCAGGCATCCTTTTACCATTGTTGTTTCCTGCAGTAGTTAGGAATGAACTTACCTCGGCGGGAAACACGTAGCCAGGCTGGCAAAGGGGCTGCTTAGCCCTCTCACACAGGGGGTCACCTATGCGGTACGACTCCCTCAGTATTTTCTCTCTCCTTGTAGCACTGCAGGGCACCCGTGTAGTAAATGACCTAACAGGTGACACAACACCTGAACTTGTCCTCGGGAACTTCCAATTCCAGGGATATGGAAGGGAATCGATTGTTTTCAGGACTCTTCTTCAATACGATAAACACTGTGTATTATTTTAAGTGAAATGAGGTATTGAAAAGCATACTGACTGTATGTCCACTCAAACCGAGCACAACTAGGACCTGTAAAATCAGTCTTTGAAAGAGAAGTCGTGTTAAGGTTTGTGGTGGTGCTGCTGTAGCTCCTGGTGACAGAGCAGATGGCAGTGCCCTCGCCTCTGCTCCAGCTCGGCGCAGCAGCGTGTCACCTGGGGCTGCCTCTGCGGAGCCTTGAGCCATCCGTGTGGTGGTGTCCGAGACACCGCTGGCAGCACAGCACAGCTGGGACACGGAAAGAAACAGGCTCCTATCAGACACCTTTGCCTTGTGCAGCTACTGAATGAAACATCATGCTGGGAGTAAAATGAGCTTTTTTTTTTTTTGCTTTTTTTTTTAAATTATTATTTTTACTCCCCTCCCTCCTTCCCCGAGAGTGTGAGCATTGTGAGGAAGGCTAGAGATGTTAAAACCCCTGTCAGAACTTAACACTCCGACAGTGAGTTAGGTGGAGAGGATTTAAAGAGTGTTCGCCATGTATGTGCAAGCAATGGTTGTCAGAAAAACAAGAAAGCAGCTGGAAGAGTGAGGGTGGCTTTGTTTGCCATCATTTGTGTGCCAACAATTATTAACTCGAGTAGAGCGGGCAAACGATAAAACTTACTGCAGTGACTTGGAAAGTAGTGTGCTCTATAAACAATGAAATGAGCAACAGTCAAGGAATTTAAACCAGGGTCAATAATTTTGCTTTTAAGCTCAACTAGCAATCAATTTGGAACAATTTAGTCGTCGTGCATGCCTTGCTATCCTAGAAGTTTTCTAGCCCGCCCCTTGCTCTGTGCAGGACAGTCACACACACAGTTGGTTTAGCCCAAATGAAAAGGCAGAGGTAGGAAGGTTGGGAACAGATGTGAATTCTACAGAGGAAGATGCTGACCTCGGGAATTTCTCCCTACTTGCTGTAGGAGATGCTTGTCTTCCCTCTGCTCACATTCCCTCCTTCTGTCTGCTAGACCCTAACTCATCTGCTGGTGTCCCTCACAGAAGGGGAAATGAAATCTGCAGTTGTAGGATGGAAACATCTCAAAATGATGATAAAATACTAACTAAATCTGGCTACCATTTAACAGACTTCCTTTAAAAAGCGCAAGAAAAGGGTAACATATAAAAGAATATGGCTCCAAACTTAGATTAAAAAAAAATCCAGATCTGAACAGTTATTAAACAAAGGGTCAGGGATGAAGCTCTGATAAAATACATTGACTGTGGCATAGGGCATTTGTATGGTTGGGGTATCTGAGGTTTAAATCTACGATATTTACAGTTCTGGCTAAGCCTAAGGAGGACACAATATCTAGTTCTAGTTGGTACCAGTGCTGCCGTGAGAAGGATTGGACAGCGGACCTGTGTGCCTCCCGCAGGAGCTTGTCAAGTACCTTGGCTGGGTGCAGGCTGCAGCTTTCGGGTATCAGCGATCCTGGGTTATAGATGCTATTAGTGATTTTTTGCATATTAGATACTTCAAGCTACGTGTTTGTCCAGAAGAGCAAGTGGAAATTAGTCTTATTAATGTTTTATTAACGGTAAATATTGAAATTAGACATGCACAAGAGATTACCATTAGAAAGCTTTGAATTATTCAGGTTTCTGAATTGCTTTCAGACATCTCCTTGGCCTCTGGCCTGTACGCACGTCCTGTGAGCGTTTTAGGTTTCTTCAATGTGTGCAGTTGATGGACACAGGTATAAAGCTCATGGGGGGAGTTTTAATAAACCTCCATAGGGATAAATGTGGCTTCTTGTGCAGTGAAGAGAATCCTGCCTTTTACTCATTTAATAACAAGTTATTACAATAAAAATATCACTGAGAGCTTAGCTGTCCTCCGTGCTGGGTAAAGCTGCAAGTGCTAGCGGCAGGGTTTGTGTTACAGGCTTGTCAGCTGTGCCGCCCGCTCTGAAACACGCTGGCATGCGCTGAGCGTGGCGTCACACACAGAAGAAGCTCGCTGAATTGTACTGACATGATTTACAAGCCTTTCTCTGAAACGCTGAAATGTTCTGATACAAAGCTATAGGTATGAAAACATCGGTAGGTACTTCGCGGTTTCAGAAGCCCTTTAGGTCTGATTTTCTGCCAGGAACACCAGCCACTGCTGCCGAGCACGGCCACTTCAGCCCTACAAACTTTGCTGAACAGGAGTGATGCTGTGATCAGTGGCAGGAGGAGGAGAGAGGCTGCTCACCGCCAGCCTGGTCCTGGACCGGGCAGCACGACCTGTGAAGCCTCGGTCGCCTGCACACGGGATCCATTTCCTCTGCAAATATTTGCCTGCGATTAGGTTCCTGGATTGGAGCCCCTGTTTCCCCCGGTATATAAAGCAAATAAATAAAGCTTAACATCTTTGCCACGATTATGTTTTCGAAGGCTATTTATGAAAAAATCTTTAACTTTGGCTGACCTTAGCACAACGTCATCGGGCGAAGCTGTAGGGAACAGTTGGTTTCTGTGCAGCGCAGTCTTTATTTTGGCTGGCAGGCTGTTAGCTCTGATAAGCGGGTAAGCTCATGCCAAGCGAAGTCAGGCATATCATGAGACTCTGCTTTGCCTGCGCAGAGAAAGTAGCTTGAGGAACAGCTTTGTAGGATAATAACAACAACAACAATAACCCATATATAGAATTTGGGGCTGAGCATTTCTGATTCCTGAGGAGGTTGCCAAAAGGACCTGTCAGGTGTTCCGTTTGTCACTGTCCCTCCTGGAGATGTAGAATTGATCTGCTTTAGCAGAGTGGTGCCTTCGCTCTGTCAGAACTACCCTGGCCATAGCGGTCCGCTGCTGCTTTCCCTAACCTCTCAAGGGGAAAATCCGAAAAGCAGCTCTTGTTTCTCATGAATACCTTCTCGTGATGGCATGCCCAAGCCTCCCTGAGCACCAGCAGAATGATTCTGAGAATTGATCTCACCCCTGGCCAAAGGGTGTGCAACAGCCCTGACACAAGGCTCTTGTTAGCTGGTGCTTGTGCGGTGCTTCTGTGGGGTGGTTTGGGGTTTTATTTTCATTTTCTTTAGCAGCAGCAGTCACTGGAGTTAAACAGTATTTGTTTACAGATTCAGGAAAAGAGCACTGCATTGTCTGTTTGGAAGAAACAGATTATTTTATATTTTATCTCCAACCCCGCCAAGACCTTTGTGCTCCTAGATGGCTTCCATCACGTACTGGGAATGGCATTCAAAGGCAGCTTGAATTGGGGTCAAGCTTTGCCTACTTGTACTAGATGGATGTTATTGATAAAAACATTTTACGCATACCACACAGATTTATTAGAGTTGCTTCAACAAGCGCCTGTAGTGAATTTAGCTTTCCTTTGAGCTCACTGAAAATGGTAGACTTTTATTGCATTTATATGAAACTCTATTTTGACAGATTTCTTCAGAAGTAAAGAAGCACAAAAAGAGACGTTCTGTTCTTTGAAAATAACCGGAGCC
The DNA here is from genome assembly GCF_023638135.1 of Falco biarmicus. Lineage (NCBI taxonomy): Eukaryota > Metazoa > Chordata > Aves > Falconiformes > Falconidae > Falco > Falco biarmicus. The sequence continues at coordinate 5,315,707 of NC_079295.1, read as the reverse complement.
ACTGGCAAGAAGCAGCAACACCGTGCATCCAACACAGAAACCATTTCCAGGTTATCAAAACATGCTGTTGAACTGAATTTTGCAGCTGCATTTTCAAATGTACCATGGGATGCATCAAATCCAAGGATGCCTTTCAAGGTTCAAATGCTGTCCAGGATGAAAGGATCAGGGAAGGTCACGAAGGATGCACTGGGGAGAAATCATCACTGATAGCAGCGAAGGCAGATGAGAAGAGTCCATCAAGCACTATAGTGCTAGACTATGCGCACCGTCTCTCCCACGAGATTCTTGATCAGGCGGTGAAGCAGTGGGCAGTGACTGAAAGCAAATATAGCGACATCCCTTTTATTGAAAGCGATGTGCCCTGAGCCCCGGCTGGCAAGGACTGCCTGCGCAGTGAGTGTCCTCTCTGTTAAGCAGTTTGTATTTGGTACTAGTGCAAATAAAGTCAAATCAGCTGTGAATGGGAGCATAATGCCACTGTATGAATGTGTTTGCGAGGAGAGGTTGGAAAAAAATTGCCTTTTAACCTATATTGCTAAGAAACTAATTGGATTATGGTAGAATCTATTAATCAAGTGTCATTTGTTATCAGCCGTCTGTTCTGTCTTTGTACGTGTTGAATGTGATCAGAAATCAGTGTTAAAAAAAGATGGGAAGAGTGTGGCTGCCCTGCAACTGTACACAGAGTGTACACAGAGGCCCCAGAGATGCTTAACGACAAAGCGTGGATTATTCTTATGTACTGCACAAAAAATTAGTGGCCTGTTTGTAGGTGAGAAGAGAAGAACTCTCTATGCTTGGTAAATTTGTCTGCATTTTGCTGAAGTGAAATCAAGGTCTGCATGTAGCAAAGATAACCGCTGTCATAAATTTTACTTTGATCCTTTGACCCGACTGTAAACCACAAAATAATGAAGGTGATGAGAAGCATCTCATAAAACCAAGACGTATTCAGGGAACCATATGGATTATGATACTGTTCAACTTCCATTCTTGAGCGAACCAGTGAGAAACACTACAATATTGATCAACAGCACACTAATTAACAGATGCGCTGGCTCCCGTAAATGCACGGAGGCTGTTCTCTAAAATTCTGCAGTAAGACAATTTAATGACATCTGATCACTGTGTTCAGACCAAAGCTGTTTGGGGTTTTTGCCTGGGGTTTTGTTGGGGTTTTTTGTTGGGTTTTTGTTCGGGTTTGTTTGGGGTTTTTTTTTTTGTTTTGGGTTTTTTTTTTTAAGCTAGGGTGCCAGTTTGGGGGTGTGTGGTGGTTTGGTTTTTTTACTGTAACCCACATAGGTGTGCAAAAACTACTGATGCTAACTAGTGAAATGAACCTTCAAAGGTGTATAATTTTAGGACTGTTTTTTTCATGGGAACTATGGCTGCATTACACCAGAATGTCACTCTTAGCACCCTTGGGGCAGTACGCTTTCCTTCAGCTTCTGTAGGCTCTTCGCCTGCTCGTTGGTGAGACTGTGTACGGCCACGCAAATATGAGCTCCGGAACCCTAAAGCCTGAGCAGCGCACCGAATTGCTGAATAAGCCTTAGGCCCAAAGCTAAAGGGCTGCGTTCTTTACCAGTTTTTATCTGGCTTGCATCCACACATGGCACCCTGCTTCTCCAGGACCTGCAGCCCGACCTACTGTACTCATAACTAGCACTTCAGATGTCAAGAAAGGGATGAATTAACCAGAGCCGTCTTAGAGCTACAACTTTGCTGATGTTTTATACACAGTGAATGCCTTGTAAAAGCTCGGGGGTTTAGCACCTGCTTTGTTCCTTTTTCTGTTATGGCCAGTTTAAAAGGTGTAGGTTTTTTTCCTCAATCAAAGTGCTTTCCATTTTATGTTTTCATTTTATAGAAAAATGTTTTCCATACTGGCAAAAACTGTTACTATTTTTAAAAGGTAGTAAACGATACTTGTAGTAAATGATATAAAGCATGATTTTTCAAGCAACGGGAAGCAAGCAGAAGCAGAACTATGTAAATCATTACTTTTAGCTTATTCTCAGATATAAGACAGTCTGTGAATTGAGCTGTTTCGTAAACTTTGTGATGCAAACTTAGTTATTTGAAATTCACCTATATGGGGAAGTAGTTTTACCAAGAGTAAACTGTGAAAAATGCTTCTTTGTAACATAGCGCCAGACTGCTGTTAATTCACAGTGACCAGACTATGGTCTGGTAGACCTGCTATTAAGACTGTTCTCAGGCTTCTGCTGAAAAAGGGAACAAAATCTGCTCATGTTGTAATGTTTTCTTCTTTGAAATAACATAGTCTTCTTTGAAGCCATACGTAACCTGAGGTATTATGGCCCACTTAAATTCTACTGCTAATAGGGATGTTCCCTGAAGCTCTAAAGCATGTAAAACATCAGATCATACCCTACATTTGCTCTACCTAAAAAAACTCCACACCATATACTAAGGTGAATTTAAAACCAATATCAAAGCACTGATCAGATCAGTACATATTAATTGAATATTATTTACCCCCAGTATTTTAAAAGATTCCTATTCTTACCACAGCTAAAATAAAGCTTTAGTATAAAAAAGGACAACCTTTCTAAGATTAGCCTCGACTCAAGAATGTTAACACTGCCAAAAATAGTAATTAAGGCAAAAAAAAAAAAAGAAAAAGCCTCAACTCCACAGACATTACTTGCCAGACAGGTGAATAGCAGACAGAAAACTGCACTCGCTTGAAGAGTGCATTTGGGTATACCTGACCCTTGTACAAATACCCTGGTGGCTGCCGTGGGGAGATAGGTGTTGCAATGTCTCAAATCCTTCCTTTGGATGTAGCCTTAGCATCTGTGTCACCCTCCTGGAGTCAGAACCTAAATGCACTTTTGATAGCGGCTTCTCCATTGGCAGGCTGCCACTGCATGGTCCGACAGCAGGCAGAATTATAAAATAATATAAAATAGCCTCAAGTTACATCCGAGCATCCGTGTTGATAAATACTCAAGATTTCCCCAAAGCAAGCTAACAGCTAAACAAAGCAGCTAAATTTTAACAATTGAACGATTATACCTAGGTATAATTAAACACACATGCCGGTGAGCTTCCTTTTGGGGTACTCGCTGTGTGGGGCGGCTGCACCGTTTGCCCAGAGAGCCGCCCGTAACAGCATAGCGACAGCATCACCTGCTGCTTGCCATGTCCAACCAGTCACTCACCTGCGGCCACAAGGCTTGTCCTCCCTCATTAACGCTTGAAGACTACAGCAGCTTCAATATGCCTTGAAGTGCAGCTCCCGCTGGTTGACGATGCTTTCTGTGGCACTGGCACTTCAGGGAAGGCACGCAGCAAATGGAAAGCAAACAAGCTTACAGACAACAGGGAGACAGCTTCTCGCCAGGAAAATAATCTCTTCTACAAAACACTGTCCTTAATAAATAATGCACTGACCCTTCATAAAAGAAAAGAAATTACAGTATGTTCAATGCTACATTCTGGTGAGAGATCGAAGGAGCTCCTCGTTCCAGAGGTCTGCTGCGTTTTTAATAGGCACAATACTAATATGTAACAATAATAAAAATAAAGACTCCTTCACCTAAATAAAATTACACCTGTTTACTTATCATTAGATTACTCCAAGCAGCGCTATAGTCTTACAAAGCCACTTGTAGTGGCTTTCCAGCTAAGTTGCCACTGATTCTTTGACTTGGTTTTGTGTAATAAAGGCACTCCAGTATGGGATGGGCATACTCTGCAGACACCATTTACTTCTATTCAGGAGTTAAAAAGAAATTTGCTTTATATTTTCTCCAGGAAACAATTATTGTCTGAACGGGTACAATGTGACCGACTTGATATTCTAATAATGGTTCAAAACACATTAACTACAGCGCAACTTTGTAAAATTGATATTTCTGGAGTAAGACACATCATTCCCAAATAAAACACACTACGATATATTTTTACAATATTTTTTGTGGAAAATATTTTCTTGTGGATCAAATAAAATTAAACTTACCATCTGCTTGTATGACTTTGATTTGCTAAAAATGCACAGATTGGACAGGATCTTGTCACCGTGAGTTTGGGATAATTCCTGTTCACAGAAATGTTGAAAGCAACTGAATGTGCAAGGCAAAGTTTATTGTTTCAGGAGTATACTGTTGCTAACATGTTGTAAGTCCTTTGCAGTCAGAGAAGGCGTGAGCCCTGCTCCTTGGGGATTACTGTTTCTCATTAAATACAGTTGCTGAAGATTGCTCCTTTAGTACAAAACAATGGAATGAACCCATTTTTAAAAAATAAAATAAAAATAGCCATTGTTTAAGATTATCTAAAATATACAAAAATTTTAAAAAATAAGAAGGGAGGTTTACATTTCTGAGAGAACTAGCATGAGGTAGAAATTCAAGTCATGTTTTCAGAACTAAATCTCTCAACTACTTTTGAAAAGAAGCTCATGGACTGTCTCATGACAAATATGAACACGGTAACGTCAACTCACAGCAGAAATTTTAACAATTTTGTCAGACAAATTCTAGTGACAAAGCAAGGTGCCATTTTTTCTTGATTTTGCTCTCCCTTTTGCTCGCCTCTAATTCTCTGAGAGGCACCTTGGTAGTTCACCTCAATGCCTGACTTTCCGGGACTTAGTTTCCAGGCAACAGCTTCCAGGAAGGAAGGAAGGAGCTTTAAGCCAGCAGAGACTGCTGCTGTCCTAATGAAAACTGCCCCGCGTAGAAAACCCCGTAAAGGTTCTGCTGTAGCTCTGACTGTGATTCCCCAGTGCTGACTACTGACTGTTATTTGACCAAAAGTCGTCTTCTTTTAGTCTCAGTGGATCATCTTCAGCGAAGCCAAAATTTGTATTTGTGACCTGCCTATAACTGCAGAAACAAACAGGAAGAGATACTGATACATGATTTCATTAAGCATAAAGAAGCACGCAGCCTTAATGTCGAAGAAAGCTTAGTAGCTCTGTGTTGCACACACAATAGAAAAATTGATTTCACCCCCTCTAAAAATTATACTTTTATCAAGGGGTTCTGGTTATGCCATATAACTTCAAGTATTATTAGTATCAGAACCCAGCAAGCTTTAATGCACATACAAGGGGGTTTTGATGTATATTTAAATTTTGATCCCAACAAATACATTTGTTAGGACATGCTGGGTTAAAAATCTGTACAATCTACGTCGCAGCAGATATTTCGTGTTTTCCCTTATTCATTATCTTCAGTACATATTGGTGTTTTCAGAATCTTTTTCTCAGCCCCTGCTTTTGACAGATTTTCCACCCAGCAGACGGGATGTTCATGGGCACAAGCAAATGGGATCCCAGACTAGTTGGTACAGATAAACTCCAGCCATGCGCAGCATTAGTGCCAGGCTGACCTCTACCACTAAAATCATCAGTCAGTCACCATCATCAACGGGAAACATCCCTGCTTAGGGTTCAGAGGAAGGTCTGAGACAGTTTAAGACCAGGAAAAACTAGCAATGTTTGAAATCATGAAAAACTAGTTACGCAGGTCAATCAAACTTAATGGCATTTTTTTAAAAAATGGTTTTACAAGGAAACAGAAGTCTGCTCGAGGCTCTGGCAGTATTATGACATTTGAAACAATGTGTACATCGCACAGCAAATCTGAATACCGACCAAACGTTAAATCAATAGAACAATTTCTTGCTATCAGACTAATAATGTGTCAGTCTGACCTTTTATTTAAAAGACTACTTAACACCATGCATTTAGCATGTCTTGTATTTTCCTTTGTTGCTCTGACTACTTTGAAGCTTGAAGTATACTTTATTTTTATTGTAAAGAGAAGAATCTGAGGCACAATCCCAATTTAACAGACCAGTGACAGAGCCAAGAATACAAAGGTCTCCTGACTTCTTGCTTACTAGGTCATCCCCCAAAGGCTCCTCCTAAATGAAGAGCTGATGCAACAAATTAAATGTTAATCATTGTGTAAAGCAGTAAAAATAACAATTTGCCTTAAAGTGATTTTCCCCCTTATTAACCAGAGATATAATTATTTTGCTATGATGGCAGCAACACAAAAGAGAATGTTCCTGAATGCAAAAAAAAAAAATAAAAAAATAAAATAGACTTACAAATCTCAGGCTAGCTAAAAAAGTCTTGTCAAACTTTATCACACTATATTAATTTTTATAATCATAGAATTAAGCAGGCGAATACGATGTCAATAGACTCGATCTTTACAACTTGAGATCATTGTTTCCCAATGGCTTAAAGCAATCGTCCACAAATTCATCACTGACTTCTTCTAGAGCAGCTGGCTTCCATCTGGGGGATTGGTCTTTGTCAATCAGCACTGTCAGGTGGAGTATAAAAACACAAAAGTTTCTTGTAAGCTTCCTCTAATTAGGATGACTTCAGATTGCATCAAGACAGACAACTACAGTGAGTACATGGCGGGGGGTGGGGAATCAATGTGCTCTGAAGGTGACAAGAGGTTTTGTAACACATATATTTCTACTCTCATAAAAATTCTTGAGTTTTGACCTGTCTAGAGACATATCTGGGACTTGCCTGATGACACAAGGAACTTCAGAAGTAGCCCAAGCCTTGAAGGAAAAGACCTGAAATTAGTGTTTTCTGTTTGACCTACTACTCTTGCCTGACTTCTGGTTTTCAGTGTGAAACTGGGAACAGTATGCACGATGCTCCTTGTGGACAAGGGCTTTCACATCTCTGTGTGCAAAATCTGGCTTTTTGTAGCATATAGGACAGGGGTCCTCAAACTTTTTAACCAGGGGGCCGGCACGTGGATGCAGTGGCAGGCAGTCATCTGCGGCTGCTTGGTTTCCCCCCCAACCCCCAGTGGGGGAGGGGGACGGGGGAGGTCTGTAAATAGCGGGGGCCAGATTAAGGACCCTGGGGGGGGCTGTATCTGGCCCGTGGGCCATAGTTTGAGGACCCCTGATATAGGAGATGATTCAAAGTAGGTGTTAAATGCCTAAAGCTAATTGAAACACATCATATAAACTGATAATGAAATAACTAATGTGACAGATACTGTAGACCTATGTAGATTTAACTGTGAGGATTTGTATAATCTTAGTATGTATACTTTACACTGTATCCTGGGAAATATATCACTGAAGATAAAATCATCAGTGAGTGAATCACATGTAAGAGTATAACAAAAAAAAATACCAATTCTCAAAAAGCATTCCTTATCTCACAGGAATGGTGAAGGCATGTCAGCAAGAACAGCCACACTAGCAAACAATAGGAAGACAAGAGAGAGTTTATTTGTGTGTAAAAACAACCAATATGAATGGAATTCCAGAGCGTCCTTCTGAGCACCTTTCTGGCTCTAAGAAAACCCATAAAGGTGCTAATCAAAATGTGAAATTGTTATAATTTAAAGTAGAACAGCTATAGTAACCATGGCCCTCTAGGATGCACCAGCTACACAACATCCCTCCTCAACGCACATTCCCTTCAGCTGTGTGGTATCAGCAACTGATGTGGAGATGCACCTGTCCTGGGAGACCTTCTCACTGCCACAGCCCCCAGCATATAAGGGAGGACAGGCAAGAAGCACCTTTTCAGTTCCTCTGCTAAGATCTGAATTTGTTTTTTTGTTTTTCCTTTCTGACAAAAAGTTCAAAGTAGGATGGTTCTAAAGGCATGTGGGCAGGAGATGCTCACAGAGGCTAGGTATCTGGAAGAGTACCGGCTGGCTTTTTGGTAAGTTGTGTCTTTCTATATAGACTTTGTTCTTGGTGACTAAACTAGAACCATCCAGGATGAGAAATGTGCAAAGGAGCTGGATTTTTAGTGGAAAGAATGACCACCTTAAAGTTTGTGTTCTATCAAAAGGTGAGTGTTATGGCAGTCTGTGGTAAAAAGTGTGACTTGAAAACTTCTTTTTAACTTTTTCCCCTACAGACGATATTTGGAAAGTGCCTAGAAAATAAATACCATTCAAATGACAACTGCACTAATTAATATTTTTGTAGCTGAAGACACACAGGTATCACAACTCTTTAGCTTGCATCTCCAAAGAGAAAGGAGAATCAGAGCCCTGCAACCATTTTCCTGCAAAGAGAGGACTAGGGGCTCCTCGGAAGCAAATAAACGCTAATTTTGAAAAGAAACTCATTATGTAGATAAAAGCTGCAATTCCATAGACGGTAGAATCCATATGGGCAATTCTTTAAAAGAAATGTGCTGTAAAAGCATTTTTTTTAACTAGGTCATACAACTGGCTAACTTACTTAAAATTTATGATCCTGTCAGTTAATTTAAATTGTCATGATGTGAAGCCATTGATTAGGTTAAAAGACATAATTGTCCCAATTTGACTGTATTTATTCCATTGGAGTAGTACTTACCTAATGATTTTCTTCAACTTTAGTTTAAGTTCACAGTCTGACCAAAGTAATCTTGACCACTACCCACAGGAGCCAAAGCTGCCTGGAGATGCTTTACATATGAGGTGGGGTGGGGTGAGTCCATGCGTATACTACTACAGCTTCAACTTAGTAGTAATTGCTGATTATTTCTCCACTCCATGGCACTACTGTGTAATCAAGTTAATCTTTTTGTTTGGATCTGTGGCCGGTTTTACTCTGGTGGATAAACTGAATGCTTATAATGGCCTTTCCAGTGAAATCTTTAATCTTATTTGTTTTTTAATAGTATCATGAAAATATTCCCTTTCTGCACTAACTTGTGTATGTTTTGTGTTTCTCCAGCTTGAGATACTGATTACTATGAGAATGGAACAAAAATTCTGAGGACTTCTAAGGTAGGCTAAGGGAAGTTCATTAGGATAAAAGTAACTGAACATAGACACTGTGTTAAAGGTTTGTTTTTTTGTTTTACTTTAAAAAAAAAAATCCAATCCCCCTCTGTTCAGTAGCAGTGACTTTGCTGGACTTCAATTAGTGTTTTATTGCTTAGATTCATTCAGCATGGTCAAAACGCTGGTATTTCTAAGCACTTGCAATTCTGTAAGCTGCAATGAAATCTCCCTGCCTCCTGCCTGGCTGCGGGGGGTTGTGTGCCCAGGGTCAGGCTCACATCTGCCACCTGCCAGCGCTGCAGGAGAGAGGGCAGAAGCCACACAGAAATAAGGTCTCTGCAGGATCCGCAAGGCACAGAATGCCTTTACAACTGCATTTGAAGCGTACATGCCTGCACAGAGTGTTAGGAGGCTAATTTAACAGATTTTTGTCCCCTCACGCTGCAGAGATTATAGTCTACCTGGATGTGTTTGATTACTGATGCCAAAAATGACCGCTTTTCTTACGCGGTAAGAATTAAAAAACAAAGTTCTTAGAAATGCATAGCTCTGGGTAATTTCCAAGTTTATGTATTCTTCTATAAATCAAGGTGAAAAATGAATACCTAAATTGTTCAAAAACCACGGTTACCATTATATGGGAAAATGTTGATGAAGTATGATGAAATATGATCTGTGTATTTTGTGCTTTAAGGGTTTTGGGATTTTTTTAAGTAGCTCAAATCACAAGAATCATAAATGGGGGGAAACTGCCAGCAGATCTTTCAGTCTAGTTGAAAGAAAGCTGGCTAAAAGAAAAATGAAATTCTGACCTCAGGTCAAAGCAGGTTTAAAAAGCTTTTAAACAAACTGCTTCCCTAGCATGCCTATTAAAATTATGATTTGAAGCAGATAAAAGCTGTTATTAAAACCTGACCTATGGCCACTGCTGCTGAAAAACAATCTTCAAAAACTAAAATCTGATTATTATGATATCTTAACTTTGTTGTGGTAGACAGGGTCAACAGCTGCCTCTTAAATGCTTGGAATGTAATGCTTTAATAAAGAAAAAGCTAATACTTTACACTTTTATCACTTTTATTCACTACGGTTGATCCTGTGAAGTACTTCATAATCTTGCTTCCTATTAAAAAGGGTGCTCAGCACATTGTTGGATAATGATTTTAATGAGATCAGACCCAACTACAAAAATTATTGTGAGTCAGATTTTGCACCACTCCTAAACACTATTTTAAGATGGCAAATCTGAGAACAAGATATATGCAGTAATCAGAAAGTAAAAGCCCTTCAATAACACAGTATTATTCTTAGCAATCCCTGCAGTGCAGCTGGATCTCTGGTGGTTGGTTTTTTGTTCCCCTGATATAGCTAGGCCTTTGCTGTATCGCCCTATGTAAAAGAGAAGTTCCCGTCCTGCTGTTCTTGCAGCTTCTTTCTTTACAGTATGGCCTGCACAGTAAACTGCACAAACTGACAAGTGATTTGCTTTTGTCCTCTACTGCATCCCCAGATGGTTTAATGACCTTGTGCACTACAAGTGAGAACTTGGTTTAGTGTTCATCTGACTCTCGGACTTCGAGTTTGTCACTTCCCAAGTAACTACGTTTCACCAGCATATATGGCAATTTAGAATATATCCTAGGAATAATCTTTCTAAGATATCCTGGTCCCCATTACCAACACCATGAAAACCATGTACTTCTCAACATGTGTGGTAAATTCTTCAAAGGAGTCTCTGCCCATAAGTACTAAAGAGTAATTAATTAATCGGGAAGTTTTTCCATGCTGTAAAAACAAACTTTACATATCTCACTCCAGGCTATCTTTAATACAGTATTACTAATAGTAAACACTCAAACATCCATTACTCAAGTGGATTTTAAGCCACTTTATACACAACTATAAAAAATGAGGAGGAGGTGATAATACATCCTCAAGTATATAACTGTATGAATTAAAAGCCAGGTTCCCTCAACCCCGAAGTGTTATTCATCCAAATGTCTTGTACTGTCAGCTCCTTGGAAAAGGCAATGCCTGTGCTTTGTTTCATCTTGTGCTGTATAGTACATAAATAACTACTACGGTTTCTAACAGATGTGACATTGGGTTTGACAATCTGCATAGTGAATCAGCAGTAGAATCAAGGACGGAATCTAAATCTGTCCCCTAGATGAACTTGCTGAGCCACTGCTCTACTTCTACCACTACCTATTTGACCAATGCCTTAAAATGCTGAATTATTTAACATTAAAAAGCTATATATGTAAACTTAATAGTAAGACACCTTTGTAGGGAGATATTTTGGATGTGGGTGAAAGTAGTCTCTGTTCTAATGCTTTTCTATGTGAATAGTTGTTCTTGACTTTGAGTCTTAAACCAACTTATAGCTGGCTGAACCAGCTATGTGGCAACACTAAATCTGGACACACAAATGCTATTAGCTACTCGCTACTGTCAGCACTACATATATATCAAACTTTCCCAATGAGCTGGTGAACACCCTTTCATGGTGCTGCATTACCAGGTGGATAAATTGGGAATGAGATTACACAAAGGAAACAACACTGCTGTTACACTTTTGAACAAATAAGCAAAAACTGTAGCAAGCTGGGAAATGTTCTCTGGGCCCCTGCTGCATGCACTTTACATAACCTCCAGAGAAGCAATACAACAGTGAGTTTGCATATTATTAGGTTTGAGAAATGCTTCTGCTGTGCATGCTTACCTGCCCGAACACCTTCATAGAAGTCATGGCCTCTCTGAAAGGTTAAAGAAAAGAAAAAAAAACCCAAACTGTAATATGACAAATTGTATTTATCTCATCTTTCCTTATCCCACTTCTGCTTGAAATGCAAATTCTCAAGATTCAGTTAAATCCCAGTTGTACTGTTCTCATCTGCTACTTTCTCTTTACTTATTAAAGAGCTCTATATCCTCTTGCTTAAAGGTAGCCACAGCTCTTAAAATCAGTTTGTTGAACTGTAGTTGATCAGCCGACTTTCACGCAGTGCAAGCCCTCTTTCTGTGTTGTCTCATACATTTTTCTGAAGAGTCTTGCATGATGGGGACTAAGGTGTGTTGGATCAGAAATTCTTCAGGAACTGTGATGTGTTTTCCACACTTGAAACACTTTGCAGTTACATGGAATCCTGGAAACGTCCAGGTTTTTGTTTATAAAAGTAAATGTAACGTTTAAACCCCTAGGCATGCTTCACTAGCAATGGACAAACAATGTTAGTTTCAGGAAAGATAGGGCAAGGGCACTGCCAGGCACTACAATGTATCAGATAAAGTAAATGCTTTATCAAAAAAAACCAAAACAACCCCAAAAACCTTAACTACCACAAATCATTTTATCAGATATACAAAAGTCTTAATTTAAAATGTGACAAAATTAGTAATAAGGATGCCACGGGAAAGCTTTATGAGGAATTTGTTGACGTAATTCCATTAGCAACTCTGTTGTACTTGAAAGGATCGCTTCCTCATATGTTATCCAAGTACTCAGCTTTTACTAAAAATAGTAGTAAAATCTCTTGTTTGCTTTCATAAATTTATGACAGTACTCCTGAGGGGCAGTGATATGCAGCTACTCCCATTCTGTGAATGGAAACTGAGGCACTGAGGACTAAGTAACTTAAACGGGAAATCTGATAAAGAACACAAGATTTTTAAAATTATGGTCCAAATAAAAAACCTTCTATATTGTAACATTACCATAGTTTTCTTAACAAAAGCCCTCTATCGTCCCATCTGACCATCATTAATGTAGTCTCCCTCAAATTGCATGTAAAGACATAGAACTGGAAAAAAGTGACGGCCTAACAAACACACAAGAGATTGAAAATTAAGATCTATAAATTGTGAGCCCTTGATGTAATCTATATAAATTTTATTCTCTGATAAACTTGCTACCCCTTTGTGGATGGAAAGAGACAAAGGGCTCAGCTGCTTGCTTACCATGCATGCTTGGCTCAGTCTGTATTCCATCGTCAGTACGTCTTGCAAGTTCATGGAAGCTCCTTCTCTGAGCTGTCTGAGAGTCATCTTTAAGGATGTAGGTGACATCTTACTAATAGTCTGAGGAAGACATGAACAATTATTTTTATTCTCTTCAATTTAGACACATTTGCAAGTCGGTTTGGTTTTGGTTGGGTTTTTTCCTCCATTGTAAACTTCAAAGCAAAGGATGGCACTCCTCTCCCTGAGCTCACTTATGTGATAGCTACTCCTGCTCCCTCCTGCCATGCTGCCACACTAAAAGAACTTACTTGCGCAAACTTTTATCAGCAAGACTTCTGGGATGTATGCCATCCATTGCGGAAAGCCTAGAATTCCTAAGGTCACATTATTTCTGATCAAATTACTACTAGCCAGAGAATCTAATGCAGCTTGAAAGCCATTTCCAAACAGATTCTTTTGAGAAGCAAAGGTAAGCATTACAAGCAATTGTACTCAATTTTTTAATATCATTCATATATATATAGTCTGAATTGCTCTTAGATGTTACTGATATTGTAGCTGATAGTAGTATTGTACAGCATTCAGGTTTTATTTGGTACAATAGCCAGAGCAGTAAGGTAATATTAGTAAGATTAACAACAAACTTTAAGCAGTTGCTTTAAGATCATCTGCAAAGACTAGACAATATATGAAGAAGAAAATTGTGGAAGAAAAATATTAAAAGAAATCAAACATAAACGCGTATTTGTCTGGGCTTTTTGTCAGGGATCAACAGATACTGCAGTAATTCAGCAGTTTTTGCTCTGCTGATAGGAAGTCTGGAGGTCTTGCCTGCCGCCTTTTGACAGAGCCACAGGCTATAAATATTACACAACAGACAGGATCTGTTTAAGGCACACAAACAAATGCTGTAAATCTGTCTCTCATGACTATCCTTCAATTAAAAGCATGCTGGTAAACACTAGGGGGAGGTGGGGAGAAAGGCAAAAACGGAGTTAAAACAGAACTGAGCTTTAAAGCTTTCAGGGTTGTGGGGGAAAGGAGCTACATCTTATTGTTGCTGATCTTTGTTTTCTCACTCTAAACAAGGCTGCTCTTCCCCTGTAAACACAACTAAAAGCTCTGTATTAGTCACAGTACGATAGACACTTCTTGTTAATTAGGACACTTTCACCACGACCGAAAAATGGCAGATGGTAAGATTTGCCTCTTTACATTATTTTCACTGCAGACATTAGACTCCTTACAGACTGAAATGGCAGGTTTCCAGTCATCACCATTAACATATTTTCTGGCTCCCAGTTACTCTTCATCCCTCTCCAGACACCAGCTGATACAGCAGTGACCCATTTTGCCTGGTTAAGCTGGAAAACATGCAGTTGCTATACAAGCAGGAGGCTGTACGCTTGCACCTTAAAAGCACTGGTTCTGTCCTTCTGTTACTTGCGTGTTGACCACTTTGATTCAGAGAGAAGCTGGCTTAGAAAGAACCGATGCTGGCTCAAACTGCCAGCATTTTCTGAGTTCTGGTGAAGCTCTCTAAAAATGAGCTGCCTTTCAGCAGATGAAGAAACCAGCTGTATCTCTAATCGCATCACTGTGTAGGTCTTAAATAGCAGCTCTGAACTGGACCCCTTATTTCCCATAATATACGCTTGCTGGCTTTACCTTTGAACTGGACCTTTTTTCCTTTGAGTTTCACATTCTGTCATCTAAATTTGAAACTCTTTGCTCAGACAAGGTTAAATGGTACGCACAGGGCAACCAGATAGTTCCATAGGGGAAATGGTAATGGTGAGTTCTTCCAGGTCAAAGAATTCGAAATGGAGAAGATCTGAAAACAGCGCTTGACTAGTCAGTCTAGTACATCCAGCAGCTGCCTTATCTCGGCATACAAGTGAGGCTGAAGCTGGAGGAGGCACTGCCATAAATCAGGCTGAAGAGGAACAAGGAAAGAAAATGGGTAGGTGTAATTGCAGAAAAATGAGTCACCAGTGGATCTATAAATAAATTCTCTGTATAAAGAGGAGGGGATTGGTGCTAGGGAACAAGCCTGAGAAAAGACAGGATAGGCTGAACTGGGGAGTACTAAAGTGCAAACAAGTCTTCACAGAAGTATTTGACATCTATTCCGGTATCCTTGAGACCATCTTGATTTCAACATATAACAATCCTGAAAGCTACAAGCTGAATTTGCAATAGACCCATATCCCAATAAGATACTATCAGAAGGTGACTGAATTCAGTGGCACTGACTCCGTGGAGTCCTTTACAAGAATAACAGCTGGAACAGTGGCTGCATCTTTTGTCTCCAAGGCCCATAAAAGCTTCTGACCTGAGCTGCTGAGGGTTCTTAAGGAAGGCTTTCTTTAACTTAAAAGCAAACAAAAAAACCCCAGCCTCCTAGAGGTCCAGCGTATCACTTCACTTGCAATAGATGAAGGATGTGCATCACTTACTTTCTGAGATACCAAAGCATTTGTTTGTCCACAGGGAACAATGGGTCTGGATGAAGCTTTGAAAAAATATGAATAGCTAGCCAAAGCATCACAGGAAAGCTGCTTAAGGACAGATCTATCACTCTTCCTGGTCTGTTAACAGAGTTTCACAGTGCTGCTTTGCTAGAATTCAACACTACCAAGTTATGACTCAGCTTCGTTCCTGTGATCTCACCCACCTGTTGCATACCCATTCAAAGTTTCAGGAGCTAGTGTCTGCATCCCAGCCCGCCCAGTAGATCCAGGCAAGGTGTCAGGTAATTATTGGTCTCTGCAGTGTCCTGTACACTACACTGGAATTTACTCAGAAACAATGAAGGCTATTAAATAATGAAGAATCAGTGCTCAGAAGGTATGCCGTTCTGCCAAAAAAAGCTCTAAGAAAGCATCATGTGAAAACCAAGTCAAACATCTGATGTTTTTCAGGTTTCAATCCCACATGCTTACTTCATCCAATTAGAAGTGGTACTTCTGTCACCCAGATTAAAGATTTTTGGCTCCTGTAAATCCTGAACACAAAGTCATGCTAGAAAGTAAAAGGTCTTAAAAAATATTTTACTATGAGTTCAAAAAGTGTGTTAGTATCCTAGCTTTCTACCTATTTGTACCTGGGTTCAACATGTGATTTAAAGCCATTCTCATGTATCGTACCTCAATTTTTAAAAACCTGACATTATTCTTATTCATGCAAACCGCTTTAGCATCAGATATGTGAAAGCCTGCCAAGCAGGCACATTTTGAAAGTAAAAAGCAGAAGTACTGTAGATCAAATAGAACAGGCTACTTGGGATAGTACAGCTCACAGCATACTTGGATTACAGTGGAACTAGTAATTCCATTTTTATTAACACTAAAAGCTATCTGTACATCCAGTGTGAATGTACCAAGGTGTACGTCCACATTAGGGCGTTTGTATTAGACTTGCAGTTAGGGCTTATTCCGTAAGTTTACTAATACGTTTCATAACAAATATACAGGGAACCAAAGAAAATAAACATATAAATTGCTGTTACTGAATCCTTTATAGTCTCTAAATTTATCATTTGAATACGCTGTTGTTCCTGTACCTGGCATGGAAGCGAAACATTGGTTTCACAAAGTGATAGGAAACTATCTATGCATATACTTTTGGTACTATGATGCTACTGATGAGGAAAATTACTTGCTTCACACAAATTGGTAAACTGCTATCAAGGATAACGTCTGATAATCTCACTGTCATGGTTTTGCTGTCTGTTCCCTGCTCTAACGAGTTCTTTGAACTCTTCTCCTCCAAATGCTGTGACAGCAGGCCAGTGGTGGGGTTTGGGTGTTGGTTTTTTTCATCCCATAAATTTATGTATGAACAGAAGAAACTCACATTAACACAGTCTCATCTCCTGAACAGAACAATTATTCAGGAACTTCAGTCAGCTCCAAGGACAGTCATTCATTTACAAATCATAGAAGAAAAGAGCTGCTATAAAGTCCTATTAAAGACATGAAATAAAAAAACCCGAGCAGCAACAAAAGTGCTGGGGGGATTTGTTGTTCAGGAAGTAAAAAAATAAAAATAAAAATACCAGTTCCACAAAATCATAACTTTGAAGTAGATGACATAGGTTTAATTTCTAAATCAAAAATATGAAACAAAAGTACACCCTAAAACAACAATGAACAAGAATAACTTTTTTTAATAGGGGAGGTCTGAGTTATAAGGCTGCAGATGAAGGAACATGTCGAGCAGGTTTGGGTAATGAGCAAACATGGCAGAACAAACTATGTGGTTAATATTTCAGGTAACAATGTGTTTCCAGACTCCTTGCATCTTTTGTAGTAGAAAAGTATTTTGAACAAAGCACCCTTTAAAGGCTATAAGCTATTTTAAAAAGTTCCACTAGGTCTGATTATGTTTTAAAGTGCCATAAAATTGTATGAAACTAACTTAGGAAAAGCTATACACAAATAATTCTTGGTTGTTTTCAACCTCCCGAGAAACTAAAAAATATAATATCCTTGCAGAACTATAAATTTACAAATAAAATACTGCCTTGTAACTCAATTCTATAAAGAAATAAGAACCACTGAAAGTGACTGCTATTAACACGCCATCAAACTGTCTCAACAGCCCTTAACAGGAGTGCTTTCCTTGCTATCTATAACACAGGAAAAAAGTGAAGAACTGAACGATACAGCCTATGTACCTTGGGGGAAAGCCATGATGGTAGCCTATAGCAGAATTCAGGTCTACAAACACATAAAAGGACTATTCAGGCACTAGCTCCTTTGACTACTTGATTCAATGAAACTCAAATACCAGTGGGGAAAAAATTAGCTTTCCCTTTCGCACAATTTCGCTTTTATAATATGTGTTTCTATGTGAATCTATGTTCTTGCAACGTACTAGGCACACTGGTTGGCAAAAAGATAATTTACTTAAAACTTCCTTTCTCAAAACTGTTTTCCAGTGATAAAATGTTAAATCTTTAATTAAAAACTAAACCCAAAAATGTATCTGTGTATGCGGGACAGGATGCTTAACATTAATGATACTACATTAGAAAATTATATCCCTCCTGTTCAACTGAAATTTTGAAAATGGTTATTTTATTACAAAAGCAGGACTTTTGTGAGCTATAACTGAAGTTAAAACAAAGCTTTTGTTGGAAAAATGCTTGTGTTCTATCCAATTATAATATTTGAATAGCTCCAAGACACCTGAATACATATACTTCAAAGGAGAAAAAACCAAATACACACATTACTTATAAATTATTGTAAGTTGTTTCTTGCTTTTGAGGCTGAAGTGTGTATTAAGTGCATAGTATTACTGTATATTTTTTTTGAGTAGCGACTACATCCAACACTCAGAAATGCATTAAAAAGATCAAAAAATACGTTGTGATGATAAATTGCTTGCTGTTTACCCAAGTAAGAGATCTGGAAGGGAAGAAAAAGAACAATGTTGTTCTAGCACCGTTTTATTCCAACCCTTGGCAATAAAATGAGAAGCTATAAAAGGAACCTTTGTTGCCAACAACCCCCTGATTGTGGGGAGGGGGGAAGGGAAAGGGAGTTTAATTTTATTGGGTTTATTACTAGATTACAATTTTATGCAACATATGATGGCATTCACATTGTGTGGTTTTACAAAGGAAAATTCTTGTCTCAGTAGAACTACTGACAATCCCACAGAGACTGTATGTGAGAACCTGAGGATCTCAGTCCAATGTCCTACTGGTGTTACGTAGTATTAGTTACATTAATAAGGTGGCTAAAGTCTGCCCCCGATAAGAAAGTACCAAATCAGACTTAAAATCTCTAACAAAAATAACACAGAAGACATTACCTCTAGCTGCTTAATGGCAAAAGGAGAACCATCTTGCTTTAATTTTTTAACAATTTCTTCCATAGTATTTGCTGAAAAAAGACTAAAAGAAAAAATGTTAGTAAATGAATGAACTGCTTCTGCCTTCCTCTTACCTATGAAGTGCTAGGAACACAGAAATTAAGAACAGAGCAGATTTGCCTTTTCTTAGCAATGTGTTCCGTTATTCAGTTCTAAGTGACTCAGTTGACAGGCACATCCTCTTCCTTCACAAATCTCTAGCATTTCAACAAACTTCACTCTCAAACTCTGATATTTATCCAGAAAGTTTAATTGCTACCATCACTCTTATCTGTGTTTTTATAACACGTTACATCTTTAGCTGTCAGCTCCATTCTGCTGGTTTGGTGTCAGCACCTTTTGTCTCTAAACTTAGTTACTGCTGTCTTTCTTCAAGAGTTTCAGCTGCTTGTTATCACTCTCACTTATCTCTTTCCCTTTCTGACACACAGAAGTTCCAAACAATCACAAAAAGGCCTTATACCAATGACTATAAATGTGCTATGTAACTTTTCCTGTCCAACTGAACAATTACTCTCACAAATCCCCATCCAATTTCCATAGAAAATGTTCATTGTAATGTGCCATAGGTTAATTGCTTAATACAAAGGTGTATGAATCAGGCAAATACGCTCAAGTATTTAATATACTTATGAGTGAAGTATTTAATGAGCTTCAGATAAAGCTCCCTAAAGACAAAAAAGTTTGAGTAATTTGAATGTCATTTCTATCACCTTGTCTGTGGACCAGTTGATACTGTTACTAGATTTAACTTCATGTTCTTTAGCTAAAAGAAAAACAAAGAAAGATTGCTGAATACCTGTTAATCTTCTCCATGTGTTCATCGAGTACAAACCCCTTTTCTTGATCAACTTTGCTCTATTTAAAAAACAAATACATATTTTACTTGGTTATTTTAGACTGAAAAGTTTATCCGTGCTGAAAAATGTCAATGAATTGTTAGAGAAATTTCATAATACCATAAATGTCATAAGACACTGACATTTTTAATCAATTACAGTTTTGCAGTGTGTGTAAATGAACTTGTTGCTTTATCTTCTGAATGTTAAAGCTGTCAGCTCATAATGCAGTGCTTGCTCTGAGCTACTATGTATGCATATTTGACTGGGTGGTTCTCTTGTACGCAAGTAATCGTGATTATTCTATCAATACATTTCTACCAAATCCACTAGGAAAGCCAGTGTAGATAAATCTACTAAGAAACTTGAGAATGTTTTTTTTTTTAAAAAAAAAAAATTCTCAAAAAAACATATAGGCATCTATATATGTATTAAAAAAAAGGCATTTATCTTCCTTATTCTTTCTCCGCACTTTACAAAATTTGATTTAGACAACTGAAGAGTGTGAAACTCTTGGCCTTATGTGGAAAGGCTGTCAAATGTCTCATATCTTTGGCATTAAGGGGTTTAGGACATAAGCAGATGCTTCAGCAACAGCAGCTGAAGCTGAGAGGTTCCCTGTCATTTCAGCTCTGATAACTAAAAATACATAGCTTCCTTTTCCATTCAATGTCATCTTGGAAAGAACTATACTGCAACATATAATCACTCTTATTTCATAGCTTTCCATTTTGTGAAAATAATCAGTACTACTATGTATATCAGCCTATCCTATTTATTTTTCTAATTAATCTTCATATATAAACTTTGTAATTCCAAAACAGAAATAACAAGAGTAGACACTGCTCATTTTAAAGCCAAACAACTGGGGAATAATACTCAAATTGAATACATTGAATCCTGACTTGACTCCAGAAGTTCCCTTTCTTTTGAAATAAAATTATAATGCACATCAAAAGATAAAATAGCCACTAAATAAACTGACAGTAAAGCCAAAACCTTTTATTTTCATGTTCATTGTTACATGGGGCTAATACTAATTATGTATTATCAATAGAGTTACATTCACCTCCAAAATTACAACAGAGAACTATGGGTTTGTCCACTGGGAGAACAGCACCTTTCTCCCCCTGAATTTTTTACTTTAAGATATCAGATGATTTCCCTACAACTTATCTGCATTCTGCTAATACTTACCTTATTGATAACTGCTGTGCTTATTCACAGTCTTTCAACTATCTCAAGGTTACAAACATATAAAATATTTGAGAAATTAAAGGAAGAACTCAAGCCTTTAAGTTCAGGCTTCAAATCTGGACTGCAGATGGTCTGCATCAAAATAATGCTAAAATTTACATCAAATGCATCAAGCTAGCAAAATATTTCTTCAGGTCACTAAAGCTTTTGGGATGGAAATAAAACATCTGCTTCCAAGTGAGCAGCGTAGCATTTAATAACTGCACTATAACTTGTCATTTGTGTTCGCCAGAATCCCTGAATTTCAGGCTAACTCCCCAGACTGCACTTGCCATTGTGTACAACTCCCATTCTGCTAGTGGCTATCTGTTTTGTCTTCTGCAAAGCAGGCTAGAAATCCAAGAATAAAAGAGGACAAATTAAGGAGCAATACATTTTCTGCATCATTGTGCTACTGGCTGGAAACTTAGATGCATGCGTAGTCAGAGAGCAAGCTGATCACAATAGGAATTTGAGGGTATCCAAAATGAATAAAAAGTGAAGAAAGACTTTTGATTTTGACCACTGTAGGCATTAGTGCTATGAATTAGTGTTTTATAGAGTGCAAAGAGTTTGGAAACCCGATGTTTTTTAACCATAAAACAAACGGTCAGTAGCACGGATAAAAAAGAATTCGCATTTACATATATTTAACAATTCTGCTTGATTTCAGTAATTGATCAGATTACCTTCATGTGGTAAGAGTTCAGTAAGTCTGCAATATTTTCTGTTGACGGAGATTTCAGTGCTACCAGATCTTTCTCTAAGGCAGGTAGCTATTAAAAATAAGATTTAATTAAAAGTAAGTAAACCAAAATGTACTACTTGGATTATTAGTGCTATGGCAACAGTACTCCATAGCATATATGTATATAAACGCCCCACCCCAACTTTCAGACAGGCCTTAAAGAGGTACCAAGTAAACAATAGAAGGAGCCAGAGTTCACTTTTCAGTGTTGAACCATCTGGATTTAATTATGGCTGCAGTGATCAGGAAAGGACTCTGCTTCCCAAGCAGACCCCCAGCGCAGTGCTACAGCTGCAGCAGGTAAAGCCAGCCTGCAACGGTGTGAGAGGGAAGAGCAGGAGCCTGGCAACCACGCTATGCTCAAAATAGCATCTAACCAGCTCCACAACGACAGTCACCGGTCTTCACACAGAGAAGGAAAGGAAATAATTGTTTCTCCTTCACTTATATCCATGCAAGTTACTGAAAAGTTATGACTGAATTTATCCAATATACTAATTTTCACACTTTCTTACAGCCACTGTAGGAAACAAACAGGGTATCTGTCAAGGAGACTGATAAAGAACACATTAATGGGGTGTTACCTAGATTAAAATCTTTGCAGTTGTATAATCCCTAATTTCAGACACTGTTGTCTAAATTGTACTATTTTTCAAGCAACTTCCATGCTGCTCAGTAAATCCTGCCCTTCCACAGTAGAATCATGAAGATGGCAACATTTGCTCCCTCTTCCAAGCAAAGCTGTCACTAGCTGGCAAGTGTTGTAATGACAGCTTGAGAGTATCTCATGATCCCTGGTCACAGCGCATGGCCAACTAATATAATTCCGCCTCTGCACACACTCAAGTCGGTAAAAGTATATCGGTGTGCTGCACAGCTCAGACTTGTTGTGGCTGCAGGCTGTGCCCTTGCTAGCACAGCTCGGAGCTTACCTTTTCGGATTCTACAAAATGTGTAGCAATGCCAGCTTTTAGTACATCTCTTCCTTTCAGCCTAAATCCTGTTAGTGCGAGGTAATAGCCAAGCTTTCCTGATAGCCTTGGCAAGAAATATCCTCCACCTACATCAGGAAAAAGGCCTGTAATAAAACAAAAAAGTGAAGAGAGAACTTGCCCTAATCATGCGTGTAACTTAGTAGCTATTCTTAGCATCTCACTTTCATCTCCCTGAATTAGGCACCACTCTCTCGCCCAAGTTTCTTCTTGACTTGATTTGACATTTCTCTGTCATCAAAACCCTCCCTAAAAGCAAACTCTTGAACACAAACTGCATCCTTTCCATGGCACGTAATTCACAAACATGTACCTGCCAATCGTGTTCATTCTATTTGCCAACAACTTGAGACTTTTTAGACGCATGAATGATTCTTCATTCAGACACCTGCCCTCAGCAAAAAATAGAAGTGACACAAAGAAATGTGAAATAATTTGTGCAAACTCAAACTGGATGCTGCTTTTTCTCTGAAATCTTTTATTATGACAAAAATGTCAAACAATGATGAAGTGCCTCTTGCATGCCCAAGTTTGAACAAATTTTGGGGCTGAGAATTCCTTGATAGATCAACGATATTGCCAGGGTCTTCCTGAAGGTGGAGGCATCAGATGCTGCCCTAGTATCTGGCCCTTTGACAGGACTATGACTAAGCTGCAATTTACAAAAATTACAAAACTTTCAGGTTTACTGACTGTCTTATATTTATTTATATTTTTTAAAAAATCTACAGATTAGGGTAATTTTTAAAAATCCAAAGCTTTGAATAAAACTTAAAAGACTTTTAGAAGTTGCAATTGGAAAATATATAACTATTTTTATCAAAGTGTAAATATTTAAAATCATCAATTTGTCAATATCTGCCTTACTCTGTTACATACATTAATCACCTACAAAATAAATTCAAACACTTTTTGTAATTTTTTGTAACATACTTAAGCTTAATAAAACTTAAACTTTAGCTGTATCAGTCTCAGAAATTGAAGTGCAGAGAAGCAGCGTCCAGTTACTACTTCCAAATAATCGCCAATGGTGCATTCATGAAACGGAAAGTCTTTTGAAGAAATTAAAGGTGTGGTGGTGTTTTTTTCACTTTGAGAGAAGAAATGGAACAGGAAAATAAGTGAAAATGAATTCAAATGAGCAATTAGAAACTCAGAAAACACTTGCCAAAGCAGAGATATTAACTGGCAAGATTAAGATGTACATAAGGAGTCTAAATAGGGTTCTGACAGAATGTGGTAATTTTTTCACTTGCAAGTAACTGCTTTTAGTCACAGAAGAGTCAATGTATGTAATATAGAAAGACTCCGTTACAAGTATTTTAAGATGCGGTAAATTAGTGGTCCCTGAATATTCTTCCCCCTTGGACAGAATCGAGAGGAGGTTTCTTTCGGACAGCTTCTCTTCAGTGTTTTGCTCTTCTCAGTAATCATTAAAGCTCATCACTGCCTTATGCTCTGATCCATCTCTCAGCTTCTCTTGGTCCTCCCTTAGTTCTACTGCCTCTAATACATCACATTGTTTTTAGGAGCCACCTCCCACCAGTTATAGCTGTAGTGTTCTATTTCTGTTCCCACTGATGTGTGTGTTGCCGTTAACTGATTTATTCCTCATCACACAGGCTACAGAGACAGACAGCTCTTCTCCTAAGATGCTGAATGTCTTGTTGACACCCTTTAAAAGCCCTAAGCTGTATCAAACTCTGTTCATCATTACCTTCTTTTTCATCTGTACTCACATTCTGAATAGCCTGCTCTGCATTTTACCTTCTCAGTTTGAGCCATCGTATCGATAACGTTGATGCCAAGACTGTCATTTAGTTTTACATTTCTATTCATCTGCCTCCCCTTGGATATCTTACCACTGCAAAAAAATCCTTCCTTTCACTTCCCTTACAAATGCCCTCCAAAGCAAAAAGGCAATTATGTTACTCTCCCCATCCACCTGCTGCAAGAGCAACAGCCTCCTCCTCTTTGCTGTAATTAAAATACCAATGCTGAAGTACTATTCTCCTGATGCTCCATTAAGTTTCCAGAGGAAAAGCCATCTTCCTATTGGGATCTACAGGGCCCTTCCACATGGCCATACGCAGGGAAATTAGTGCTAAATAAACTGTGAAGTTGATTAGCTTACATTGCTTTAGAGGCAAATAAAACTAAACTGAATTAAGGTTTCTTTAATTATTAAGGAATTTACAAACAGGATTAGTCAAGGTGTAACTAATCCACTTTAAACTTACTTGGTTGCATATACGTAATCTGCTATAGCTCTACTGTATCCTTTTCAAGGACTCAGTCTTCGTTCCCTCCTTGTAATTTTACTCTTCTTGTTCCTGTACTACATATTCCTCTTAATTCTCTCAATAATGCTTCCCATATGTTTCTGCTTGCTACTGGGCTTCTCTTAGCATATTCCATATACTTGATTTCTGCCCCCGCCACCCCTTTTGTTAGCATTTACCAGTTATTTCTCAAAGCCCTACTTAAATAAGAGAAAAACTGAATGTCTGCTGGGCTGAATGTCTGCTGGGCTAAAAGCCTATGCATGTAATGCTGACGTGCAGTCTATGCTCTGAGACAGATGCAACAAACTTCACTGCCGTCCCAGCTGTGAAACTCTGCAGTTGCCAAGGGTAAGATAAAGGTACTGCTACTACATTCCCACCTTATCTTGCGGAGGTGGTTGAAGACTTATTAGTAAAAGACTTACAGAAAGCTGAAAAATTAGAGGGATAGACAAGAAAACACCCACTATTATTATAACATCGCCTTAAAGCCCACCTCTTACAATATTCCTTCATCTTTTGTTCTTCCCACCAGTGTTTTTTCCACACCCTCCTACATCTAAGCTGCTTTTCAGCGCTTTATCTTACTATGTCAGGTTCAAACAGTCTAGAACTGCCTTTTATTTCAATTTGCAAAGCGGGTTATCTATCTATAACCTTTTATTTATGGTGGTGTGTAAATGCAGCATAATTGTGTGTGAAAACATAGCGTCTGAAATCAATGCTTTGTTTTCATTTCAAAAAGTGTAATGCCTACTAAAATAAGTGAGCATATGAAAAAATCAATTAATACAATATCTAGACAGCTAGACATTTTAAACATACACCACAGAGATCAAAACAGTTAAGCCCTTAAACCCAAACAGATTTCAGTGGGTTTACTTCTAATTGATCCTAAAAGGGTTTTAATTACTTTCTTTCCTAAGCAAGTTCTAAGCTTTTCGTTTACATGTCTTCACAGTCTGGTTTTGCTTAAATAGGTCCTTGTCAACACAAGAAATGTATGTAAGTACATAATTTTTGTTAATATAAGTCTACTCATATCTTTACCTTTGAAGAAGAAAGCAAAGAAGGTATCTTTATTATTACAATAATTTTATATGCCAAAGAACCTCTGTTTAGTTTTTTAAAAAAACAAACAAAAAGCCCAAACCCCAAATTGTTTCCTTCAAATGGTTTTCTTGTGCAACAACTGATCATGAACTTCAGGAGTTTAGCAAATTCATGTTGTATTAATGCTTGAGCTATGTAGTTAACTAAGTTTTTTTTTCAGCAGAAAGTAATATTTGGAGGCTGCAATGGTTTTTGTTTTTCTCATCCCAAATTCAGCAAAGTTACATGACATTTCTCAGCTAGCAGGAATTGCTCTAGTATTTTTTTCAGCAGTTAGAATGATAATAAGCTTGCTTATATTTGGGGGGTTTATTATGAGTGACTTGATACTCACAGCTCATTTAATTTTAAGAATTTCAGAATAAGTCTTGTGAAACACTTCATACTGGCTGGATAGCAATAAACAATAGATAATACATGTAAGATACCCTTTAAAAATATGAAAAATGCTAGACCTTTCAAGTGTTACTAACAGGGAACTACAAAAATCCAATCATTAGCTAAGCGTGCATTTGCATTTTAGTTGTAATGACATTATTGTACTTAAAATATTCTCAATAAAATTTATTCTCTTTTCAGAACTGAGTCCTGATTTTACACTATTTCTTAGTTTTAACATTGTGTAACTGGAAATTCTTTTAAGAAAATAACGGTTGTTACTCCTTACAACTAAACCTTTGAGGTGACACTGGGATTGAACCTAAGCTGTTTAACTGCCAGATGAGGTTCTCTATTCTGAGTAAATGTGTTCAACAGGGCCACATATTACAGACTAGCCTCATTCTTCTGCTTGAGGACATGTAGATAAGAACAACTGCAGTCATCCTTCAGCTGCCTTGCCTTGGAAAGATGTACAAACTAGAAATTTTGCAGGACAGAAATGCAGGATACGTAACAGGTTTTGAGCACTCTTCATAAATGTTGATAAGCGGGGAGAAGGAATGTGGGCACTGATGAAAGCATTAATGCCAGACAATACTAGGTTCAACGTGGATACCCTGTTGGTGCCAGGATTGTCTTGAAGGGAAACATAAATGATTTCACAAGAAGGTTCACTTTAATCTGACTGACTTTTCTGGAGTCCTATCATCATCTTCATATAGCTCTGAGAAACGACATTTTCTTGGGTACATCTCAGAGCTGACAGTACATCTCAGAAGCTTTAGGATCAAACATTAGAAAACACAAGCTACATATTGCTATTTAAAAAAAAAAGAAAAAGAAAAAAGACAACACTGTGATCTCACCTGGACACAATCTGTACACAACTGTAACGGGTCTACATTAATAATCTACAAGAAAAACTGGAATTTCAAAATCTGTCTCATTAACATTGCAGCTCAGCTTGCAGTACAGCCAGTCCAACTCACACTGAGTTCCAAATGTAAAGCTGACATAATTGCACTGGGATCTTCAGTCTTTATCTGCCTACATCTGTAGTAAAGACTTAGTTCCCCAGATCTACTTCCGTTTTTAAAAAACTGTATCCTGACAGTCTTTGTGTCATTCTAGAAGTAAAACCCAGGTTAAGAACCTAACTGATCAACCTCCCAGAATACAGATTAAGTTTGTATTAATAATAGAAATAGAAATTAAAAATAGAAATAGAAAATACTTTCCATATACGGTCACCTCCAATTCCTTTTTAAAATTATTTCATCACTGCTTTCAGTCAAAGACATTTCATCCCGATTACACAAACAGTGAAACCTTAAACACATTAACACATGATAATCTGTTAAAATACTTACCTATTGCTGTTTCTGGCATTGCAAAAAGTGTCTTTTCTGTAGCAACTCGGAAACATCCATGGACTGAGAGGCCAACTCCCTATGCATGGAGCACAAACAAAGAATGCAGTTATAAAATTACTGTTAAAAATAATTGTAACCATAATCCTATGTAACACAGCTCTTGCTTTGCTCTACAATTAAAAATTATTAGATTTACCACATCTTACAGAATCGGGCATGAAGTAGCTGTGGAATTCAAGAGTCCTCACATACTTCTACATGTTTGGGGTTTTTTCCCTTTTCTCATCCTTCTTAGTTCTAGTGACACGCTCATTTCATGGAGGGGGAAGGTGTTTTTGTCAGATTCTTGTCTTTCTCTGCAATTTGCTATACGCTTACCCAGGGAAGTGGTTGAGTTACTGTCCCTGGAGGTACTTCAAAGAAGTGTACACATGGTGCCCAGGGTTTAGTATTAGGTTAACAGCTGGACTCGATGATCTTAAATGTCTTTTCCAATCTAAATGACTCTATGATTCTATGAAAACATTAAAACACCTTTTACGGTTCAAACACTAATAAAGCATCATATTAGCTTTATGATTTAGCTGAAATAGCAGTCTGTGCTTTAAAAAATTGATGAGTCATACAGAGATTAACTTCATTGCTTTGCTTTATACATGTAAAGCTACAATCATTCCTAAACCAGCTTCTAGAAGTCTTAAATGAAATGGAAATGTGACTTCATCACTTCCAATGCTTTTTCTGTATCATAACAGCATATTTTCACTGCATTTGGTAAAGCCTGCTGTTATCTTTATGCACGTTCAGCAAAAATGACAAGCTTTTTATAAAGATAAAAAATACTAAAAAATCATGCCCGTTTTGCTCTTTATAATGCTTAAATCAATTTTTTAATCCCATATCTAAGAATACAAATACTATATCATAAAGCATGTTTTCTAGCTTATTTTCTAGACAAGCAGAAGTTTGTATAAGGACTCAGATTTTCAGCTTAAGTAACAAAGACTAAAGTGCAAACTCCATGAAGAGAGCTTCTCTTCTAAGCTTGTTCTTTTTCACAGTGATAAAAATAACTGTAGAGTTTTAATAATAAAAAGTTGAAAGACGTAATTTTCTTTTGAAAGAAGTAATTAAATCAGATTTCACTTTCTCAAGTGCTTAAGCCATAATTGGATTTGTTTTCTAGATAGTCTTTAAGTTTTATAGTCTAGATAACAGCTTAATTTCAGATGTGTACTTAAAAGACTAAAACTATACTTCGTTTCTTGCCATTGTAAAGAAAATTGCACAAGTACGTCCTTGCTTCTTTGAAGAGCATTTCTAAATAATCCAACATTAAGATAAAATCAGGAAAGACAAATTACTTAATGCTTTGAGGGTACAAACCCCAGTAATTTATTAAACTGGCCATTATATGCTTTTGTATGTTTATTTGCAGCTTCCCGGCTGGTCATTTTAACACATACACTGTGCGTTTAATCTTCTCCATCTAATACAGAAGAGGACAGATGCTTATTAGTTTAATAGTGTCCTGTGTAAAGAAAAAACTCTTCCAGTCAGAAGCCTAAATAGATTCCTCCTCCATTTCTGGATTTTGTACTTTATGTTTTTTTAAATCTAACTGAAAACTTACACAGCTAGAGTCCCACCTAGGAGGCTCTTCACACTATTAAAATATCTCCAGTTGTGCTGTAGTTCACTCAATAATCCCAGCATTTACACATACAATTCTTGATGCTATAATGTCTTTATTAAAACACACTACATCCTGCACTGTCAGAGTCCTACATTTCATGATCTTAAAATTACATGCTAAAGTTAACGTCTTCCTTCAGACTTTTCCAAGATAATAGATTCTTACTGTGAATCAGGCTTGTTTTTTAATCTATATACTTTATCCTCATACTGGCATGAAATTCTTTTTTTCCCACTGACAGCTGAATGTTTGAATTTTGTAAAGGATACTTAAAGAATGAGACTAGAAGTTAAAAGTTAAGAAATTAACAAGCGATAATATGAACAATCTTTCTGTAGGGTTTATTTATAAATTAATCAAAAACATAGATAAGAGCACAAATGGTGGTCTGACAGTGTTTTACTGGAGATAGATTGGCTATGAAGGTGTTTGGTTAAAAAGATTTATTACTACATGGATATTAAGATATTAATCTTTAAAACAGTGTGTAACAGCTAGACCATTAGACTCAGTGCACCTCAAGGAAGCAGAAAATATTACAGGCAGCTCAGTCTGAATTTCTCAACAAGCTTCTGCAAAAGCCAGTAAAGTATCTGAATTTTACATCCCATACACATGATTTTCTACTCAATCCCATATTTCAAAAGCCATTAGGTGACTGTGTATAGAAAATTTATCATTGATTTCCATTTTTTTTCTCATGATGAATACAGAACCCTATTAAAAGTATTTTTCTAATGAAAAATAAAATGCAAATTACTCGTAGATAGAGAAATAGAACACAGCTACTATAAATCTTAAAAGTGAAGTTGTAGCCAGAAGGCCGTATTGTCTTAAATTGAGAATGACCCATATTAGTAACTCATCACATCTAGGGAAGCTATTAACAAATTGAGGGCCACCACAACAGAGAATCATACAGAACAAAATAAAGATGCCCTTTCTGAATGACATGCGTAAACATCTGTTCACATACAGAAAAGCAGATCTGTGTCACAGCGAAATCATAAATCACACTTGTCTATTTACTAAATAACCTAACTCAGATTGTAAAGGAATCGCTGCCTAGGAAAGCACAAGCAGCAGAGTAAAAGACATACAAACAGAAAAGGCCTTCAGGAACATTGCTTGTATCATCTTCACTAGGCTGATAAAGAATTTTCAGCTGTTCAAGCAAACAGCTTTATGATAATACCGACATTAATACTGTCTACAGTGAAAGTCCTGTGGTAACAGTTCATATCCAGTAATTAGACTCATTTTTAACTGCATAAGAATGCAGTTCCTGGTAAGGCTAGAACCACAAAAGAAATGTGGCAATTGACAAACAAACTGAGCATAACACAACAATATATCTGAACACTGATGTGTAAAAATAGCTGAGGTACAGCAAAAATGTTTCCAAAAGCATTAGCTGCCAAAGTAAGTGAGTGGAATTGATTCAGGAAGTAGCAGGAGCTTTATAGCTATGTTAGATCAAAAATCACTGATGTAAGAGTATTACCCCCTGCATCCAGACACAGCAAATCTTAAACTGAATCAAAATGAATCTTTGGTCATCATTAATGTTATGGACCATTCCAAAGAGTATAATCCATTTTTATCTGTAGATGCTAACAGACAAGATGACGTAGTGAACCAGAGCAATGCAGCGTAAGAGATCAACCTGGACTAAGAATATCACTTTCTTTGGTTGATGACATATAAATCAAGTCTATACCAGTATTTTAAAAAATATCATTAAAAAACAGTGCTTTTTTTGAACTTTTAAATAATTTAGTGTGGTATTTTAAAACATAAAATATTAATGTAATATAAATATAAAATATTAATTTCCACAAACTGATTATGTATTAGAGATTCTCAGCCCAAATTCTTACAGATGTACAGCAGCACAATAGGCGGACTGGAGGTAGATTATCTGTAATAATACCTGAAACTTTAGTCTTCTCCTGAGCCCAAATTGTTTACACAAATTTATCCAACTACATTAAGAGTAATAATTTACGTTAGGTTTTTCTTACAGTGAAACCCGGGGAAAAAAACTCCATAGGCCATTCTGTGCAGCAATGCTTCTACAATGAGTGCCCTTTGTCAAATGAATTGAGACTGACTTTTTAAAAGCCTTGTTTTGATTCTTCTGCTACCAGCCAAAACTTATCAATGATCTCAAACCATTTTTATTAGGGTCAGTATGTGCAAGAGCTGTGTATTTCCCCTGTGTAATCCAGAGGGACTAATCCAGTCTTCTGACAGTGAGCACCCATACTAGTGTTGCAGTCCCAGCAGGCAGACCATACAGAAGCCACGGTGGCAGTTAAACACGTGCCTTCGCCGCAGGGACTGAGTGCCTGCAGGTTCATGTCCTCCCTTCCCATTACGCTGGCCCCTCCAAGGCAAAAAGCAGCAGGTTGGACATTTTGGTCTCATGGTCCAGTCTGGCCCACAGACACTGTGGCTTGACAACCATGATGCAAAAACCTCTACCAAAAATTCCTGATTACTCACAATTTTCTGAAACAACTCATTTCCACAATTAAGAATGTTTTCCTTGTTTCTTTTTCACTGCTGTGTATTACTTTCTAAGACTCACATTTAGTAAGCCTACAAAAACTTCCTGGCACCAACAGTCAGCTATGGCTGTTAAATTCTCCTTCATGTTAGAGGAAGCAGAGGTTTTTATGGACACAAGACTTCTGCTGCAACAGAAAGAAAAGAGAAGATGTAAGAAGACTTAGATCTGAAAAGCCTATAGCAAAAGTAATAAATTACTAGCAAGCGAAACTTCTTCTAGTGTTAAATTCGAAAGCATTCTTTTTTCCCCAGTGTGGCTCCTCAGTGTTTCCCTATACATCACCAATCAGGTATGTTCAGAAAAAGACAGAAAGTGTGGGGTTTTTTACTATTTCTAAAATTTTGGAAGACAAGCTCTGTCCCTTTGTCCCTCTGTCACCTAAAAATGCAGCTACCACAAGAAATCTGTATGTACAACTCCCCGCATCTTAACGTCTGCAGGGAGGGTAGGCAAGTGGGAGGGAACCCACTCTGGCAACTTGTAACAATGCATAACTAAACTTTTAGGTTTTACCTCAAACATGAAGAAATGCTTCTTGTTCTTAAAGACAGACACATGCAATAGAACTTTATTTAAACAGGGGCACAGTGATTTGGGATGACAGGAGTGAATCAAGGGGATTTTGTAATGATGTTCCATTTCTCAGGAAAAAGTGCTTATAAAGTATAAAACAGATCAAAACTAACTCAAGGAGAAAATGAGCATTCACATTCTTCCGGAAATGATAAAAAATAGCAGAAATATGAAAGGATGGAGAGGCAGCCAAAGATAATTCTTTTCAGAACTTTTTCTCCTTGATCTATAATAAAAGGAAGGAGAGGGTAAAAATGAGATAATGCTCAGTGTAAGACTAGGCATCTACATGAAGGCCTAGAATTAGAGAAACACAGCGGAACTGTTAGCAAGAAAGAGTCTGGTGTTAAATGGAAAGAACAAATCAGTGCAGAAGCCTGCAAAAATCTCTGCAATGACAGTCAACAGCACATGGGTAGGTAGGAAAGCCTTCCATGAAGGCACGAATAAAACCTCCTTCAAGCATACGCAGGTTTCAGGAAAAAGTGATAATCTAGAAAGCATAGCTTAGAATTTCACCTTTAGTTTCAGAGTAGACAAGTGATGTTTGCTCTGTGATGTCGTTGCACAAGAATGCGAACAGTTATTCTGTAATTCTAACATACTAAGTACAGTATGATTGTATAATGCCGATTATAATCTGTACAACGTATATTCAGGAAGTCTGCCTGCCTTTTCTGAGTGTAAAACAGTGGCATCTATTTCTTTTCGTAGTGTGCATTAAACAACTCAGCCATTGCAGAGTTGGGAGAGGCGTTTTACTTAGTGCACCAGTACTGACTTACAATTTAAAATGCTTGTTTTCAAGACAGTGCTTTATGATAAGCCCTTTGGGGACTAGCATCACATGCAAATCGGAGAACATTCAGTAGTTATTTTTTGTTGATGTCAAGAGCTGCTGATATTATAGTCCGATTAGCTACAAAATGAAGTGCACCATTTGTCCCTAGAACCACACGCAGGAGCTTAGCAGAGAGACTAACGTGCCAGATGGTAAATATACTGTAATATCAGCAAAGAGTGAATCCTTTCTTAGTATTGCCTCAGCATTGTTTTCAATATCCTATATTACAAAAGCTAAGTGGTACACAAGTCAGCCTTACAAACGTTTGTTTCAAAGTACAACAAATAACTACTTGCAAAATCTGTATTTTATTTTATAGTAAAAACTGACTTCAGCTTTGAAGCATTGGCAACAAAACAGGCCGCTAACTCCTATGTGGTACACATGCATGAGTTTCCAGAGGGAGGGGGCGAAGAAGAGAGAATCGGAAAGCAGCTTATCTAGGTTTAGTATGACAATTACTTTTACTTCAGGGCAGATTTTAGAGCATAAATTAAAGCAAAACCGAAGATGTTCAAGTTTCAGAGCATGATGACTGACAAGAGACATGACATATTTATAGAAAGGAAGAAAAAGAAGAATCAGAAGTCTGAAAAAGCACTGACAGTTTTAAGTTCCAGTTTGCTAGCTGTAAAAGATGGTTAAAGTGGTAATAATGTCCATATGATATGTAAATTAGTAATTTTTCATGAACTTTTATATGCTGCAGTTAGCCACCCAAAGTACATTGTGAGTATATACATACATTAATAATAAGCAGAATTTCCTTGATTTGCCATAAAATTCACACCACACACCAAACAACAAATGAATAGCTGTTTGTTCTGTGAGCGATGTCCACCCATGCACTTCATGAATGCACACTCCTCTAATTAAAAAAAATAGTGTTTTTACAGATACAGTGTTTAAAAAGTGGTATTTACAGATACAGTTAATTCTCACGTTTCCTAGTTTTTGAATGATAATCTCAATGCTGCTATCTACACCTCTGTACAAAACATATATGCACACAACTTACATGAATACATCCTAAAATCAAATAAATAAAACAGATGGAAAGACATATAACATCATGGAGGAAAACAGGGAGCTTCTGCACCATTATATTTTATATGCTTGAGGAATAGCAGAAGACACCTAACAAAGTTAAGCATTTACACAGCAGCTGCAATTATTGCAGCCTATCATATCTGTCTGCCTTCTTTTTCTGCAGATTCTCTATTAACAGCTCATAGTTCAAGTGAGTTCATGATGAAGTAAAGCCATCAGTTGTCTTTACACTTCCCACCTTTCTCTTTTGGTCTTCAGTTACTTCAGCTAAACATACTGAAATGCCAATATTCAGTGGTTCACAAGATTTTAACTTTGGGTTTAGATATAGACACACAACTTTTATTTAAATGCTTTTTTTATGGAAAAAGACAGGTGAACATCCAATGTTACGTTCACAATGAAATTGTTTCACTAGTCTGCAAGCAAAGATAGACAGCAATGCCAGGAAACTTGTCCAGAAGGAAAGACTCTGCCTGCGTACATGCCCATACCCACAAACGGCAGAGAGCGAGCGCAGACCCTTCTTTCCTACTTTTACATCACTGGGAACTGGTTTTAGTAGTGGGCAGATTCAGGCTGTGGAGCACTGACTCTTTGAGATGTTCCCTCCTTTTCCTCCTCCTACCTACTGCAGCAGTCCAACTAGCTGTAACTCAGAGGCTAACTCATGAAGCCCGGGAATAAAGAATTTTATTTGTATTTTTAATCTGCAGCATCCAGAAAGGGTATGTTTTTCCTTATGCTGCTTAGGTCCTGGCTACAGAACATCAGGCAATCAAAAAACCAAATAATTCCATTTTACAAATATTTAATTTAAAAATCAGTATTGATGTGCACTTTTTAAAAACATATTTTGGAAGAAATAAGGAAAAAATTTTATTTGCAAACGTATGCCAGAAATTTTATATGTATGTTGGTAGTGAAAGGAGCATTCCTAAAGAGTTACAGCCACACCATCTGGATAAAAATGGGGCAGGATAAAGAGCTATTGCTCAACTCCAGCTCCGTTGTGTACTGGAACTCTATCGATTCTATTGACTACAATGTATAACATACAAGCTGCTCATGACATCACTACCAATTTACTTGATAAGAAATATTAATGTAATAAGAACTACTGACCAAATCCTGCTAAAGTGTAAGTTTAGACGTCTGCAACTATATTGGTTGAATCCACATGGTTATTGTACCAAGCCTCTGACAACATTGCTCAAGAAAACATACTAATTCAGCTGCTGGAAAGTGTTTGCTATAAATTACATTTCTAGTCTCAGTAAACTCTCTTAAACTTGTACTGTTTGTTTATCTAAGCCCTCATTTTCTTTGATGAATGCGGTCCAGATCTGTCAGAGCACTCTCATACAGGCAATATGTTACATAAGGTAACATACAGACATTGTAATAAATCATCAATACATTAAGTAAGCAAAATACTGATGAACACCTTCACCTCAATAACATTTCAATTTAAGTAGTTTAGAAAAATGCAAGATTCAGCTGATATTTTGAATATTGAATTGGAAAACTTTTAATATGTTTTTTTCCATTAAAACAAGCATTAGAAAAAAATGTTACAGTTTAAATTACATGCAAGCAGCGCTAAGTGTAAAAATACCCCTAAAAATACTCCTGAAAATTTACTTTACCTCTCCTTGTAAGAAATTCCTTCATTTCAAGAACTGGCCTTCTTTTCACATAATTCTTATTGCTGTGATTAAGAATCATTTATATTATAAACACTGATTCCTGAAAAAAAACAACTTCATATTCCCCAGCAGCTTTCAGCTATTTATTCCATGTAAAAACCTCAAACTGCTAAGAAATTAGCTAATATGTTTTTTTTCCATATGGGGCAACCATAAGTAGGCCAATTCCTATTGTGACATGACAACATGTATTTTTTGGCAGCAAATATCCCTAAACACACACAAGAGCACAGAGGACTAATTATTTTTTTAAAACTATTTTCAAAAACTGCTGATTGATTTCACCAGCACTTGTAGTTAATCTAATATTTGGTATGTCAGGCATTTACTTTCACCTACTGAGGAACTTTGCTACCAAGAAAATTTACACATCTGATGTATCAACTCTGTCTCCATAGGTCTCAGAACATTATTATAGTTAACACCGAAAATAGAGCAAACATTACTGAACAAACTTTTATAACTATAAAACTTTTTCAGAATGTTGTCAGGTAAAATTTCACAAATATGCCAGACTAATATTGAAATAAAACACTGCAAACTCCCTCCAGAAAACTATTAAATAAAATGTTGATGTCTTCATTGATTAAAGCAGAATAAAAGCTTAAAACAGAGAAGCATTCTACTTTTTCCTGAAAAGAGTTAAAATATCATCCTTCTCCAAAAGTCACATTCTCCTTAAACCCCTACTAAGACAAACGGACTGTACATGATGCAACAGAGAATAATTACAGAGGAAAGATGCAAACTTCAACTAAGCAAATTTCTGCCTTAAAGACCTACATATCAAGTCCTGAGAGCTAATTTACAAGGGAAGTCAGATTCCTCTAACAAAGTTAGCCTCTGTAATTTTTTGCTGAAAGTGGCACTAACATAAAAAAGAATTAAACCGAAATACTAGGTACTCTAGTTCACTTCTCTACATAAAAAGATGCAGTAATTCTGAATCTGCATCCAGAAGGGAAGCTCGGTTAGATGCACAACAGAAGGAGTATTTCCAAACCACAGAGCAGGTTCAGGAACTTGGCTGTATCTGTTTCTCTGGAACCCCTACAAAACCCCCTGGTTAAAATGACATTGTCATTCAGCGAGCAGCATTCTGAAAAAGCTTCATCTTTTGAACTGCAAAGTTTCTGTTGCTTCCCCATACACAGCATAGTTTCGTGTCATAAATAAAACTAGGGAAACAGCCTGGATGATATCACTATGAAATGGAGGGCACAATCATCTGAAAGACCATCAGTCTGCAATCAAACTGAGCAGGCACCCTAGCTGAGGTCATCCAGAAGTCAATTGTTAATGAAGTTTTATTTGGTATTTTCATTATCTGCTTGGATGATGAAATAACAAGGATTTCTCTAATTTACAGATTACTTCTTTGGATGGCAAACACTTTGAAGGGCAAGATCAGAATTCAAAACCATCTCACTTTGGAAATCAGGTAGAAACTAATGACATGAAAAAGAACTACGCTTAAGAAAGCAAAATCAAATGCAGAGACTACAGGTATGTTTTCTATGGAACAAATGCCTAGACATTTTTCAGAGGTCTCTAGTGACTGCGAACTTACACCAAATAATAACGCAATGCTGCTGCCAAGAGAACTACTTTAGGTATCATGCTACAGCAGAGTCTCTACCAGCAGGCACCAAAGGGCTGACGTGTACCCAGTCAGCCTGGATCCAATACACCTGGGAAGCCTAATCAGCCTGATGCGGTGGAGCTATAAAAGGCACTTCAGTTTCTTGAAGGAGAAAATGAGTACTGTTTTTTCTTTTCCTTGTAGTCTTTGGGGAAAAGGGTAGCTCCAAGAGACTGACTCTTTGACAAACAAGTTCTGTTCAAGGAAGAAGATTTAAAAATTGGTAAAAGGTAAGCGATAAAGAAATGTACTGTGATGAAAGTTTATGTTACGCAAGGAGGAGAGAGGTAAGACTAATAAGTTTTAAGAATAATTAGAAGCAGTGGCCTGCCAGCATTGGATGCTTTGAGAACCTGCAACTTACATGGGCTGTTTGTGAGAGTATCTCTGTAATATATGGAGGATAATTATTCTGCTCTACTTGGTGCTGATGAATCCTCCAGCTGAAATGTTGTCTAATCTCTGGTAACAAATTGTAAAGTACACAAATTGGAGAGATTCCAGAGAACTGCAAGAAGACCAAGAGACTTAATCTATAGTAAAGGCTGAATAACTACCCTTATCCCTATTAAAGAGAGATAGCTAGGAGCAAGGAATGCAAGTGCCTCAAAATGTTCTTAGAGAGCCGTGACTAAGACATGAATATATTGATTATGCCTGCTAAAGACTTAAATTCAACGCTAGGGATTCTTAACTGGAAACAATAACTAAACACTCAGATGGAATATCTAGAAAAAACATAATTTCTGCTGTTGGAGAGTTCTGAATGCATTCAGTGAAAACCTGCTAAGCAATCATC
The DNA here is from genome assembly GCF_023638135.1 of Falco biarmicus. Classification (NCBI taxonomy): domain Eukaryota; kingdom Metazoa; phylum Chordata; class Aves; order Falconiformes; family Falconidae; genus Falco; species Falco biarmicus. The sequence continues at coordinate 5,277,241 of NC_079295.1, read as the reverse complement.
TAGCTATATTTAACCCTACTTCCAGTGCAAAAGAATTACCCTGAGTAATTAATTGTCCAAAGCCAAGAATTCCTATATTTGAGAACCAGTCTTTACTCGTATGTAAAAGAGTAACTATTTTGGGGTCTATTTTGTCCTCATTAATACTTAAACACATAAGCATTCAATAATACTAGACAACAGGCCTGAAACAGCAGCAAATTTCTTCTCACAAAGCATAAAATGCAACAGTGAAACTGATCGCCACAGGCGTTTCTGAAGACCAAGCCTACTTAATATCAAAAAATACTAGATGAATACAGGGGTGAGTGTGATTACTTATGGTTATTTAACATTTTGGTTCTGAAATAAAGCCTGGCTCAGGAAGTTTCTAAATCATGCATGCTCTAGGATGTGATACTAAGGAAGAAGGTACTTTGTATATGCTGTCACAGATTCCTCCTAAACTAGAAGCAATGGTCTTTGCTCCTGAAAATTATGTACTTCTGCTTTGGCAATATGCTACTAAAGTTTTAAGTATGCTTTACGTGAAGTTAGTCCAGTGACCTGGAACATGTTCATTAACTTCCAAAATATATGCTCTGTATTTATGTTTTTTTCTGTCAAATATTTGCCTTGAATTTTAACCCAATCATCCAAAAGCCACCACTCAGATCTGCCTAGGGTACTTTATTTGGTCTGAAGCAAGTTTGAAATACATTTTTATTAATCCTTTTAGTCTATTAGAGCATCTGATGCACATTTTGTGCCAAAACCCTATTTAAAACCATAGATTTAGACTGAGCTTATAAAGCATGCTTCTATTCATCTCCAAAGAACTCAGGAAAAGATTGAGACTTTTCTAGAACCAAAAGCCCAAACTTAGGACCTCATTTACAGAACATAATATTATTTTTTTTAAAAAAAGTATGTTTAAATACTCTGCATTTCTTGTCTACTATTCAGGTATTTCATTTCAAGGAAATAAAAATCTATGGATAGATAGATAGAACTAAAATAATCTGAATAATAGTGTCCAGCAACATGAGAATACATGCTCAGTGATCCCTTCAACAGTATATGCCCTTTACCAGTAGATGTGGTGTTTATAACTTGTTTCACTATTTTTTTAGTAAAACGCAGTCATCTTTCCTTCATCAAACATCCTTATCACTTGAAATTACTGTTCTGAATAAGTACAAAAAAAATTAAAGATGTATTTTCTATGACTTATATTGAATATCAATTTTTGACGAACCACGGGAGTATAGACGAGAAGGTGCAGAAAACAAGCTCCACAGCCCCATCTGTTGGCTAATTAAGCTCTCCAGTAAGCCACCTACCAGCCTTTAGCCAGCAATGCTGAAGTGGAACCAGGTTTTTGGGGTTTTTTTTTTTTTTTTTCCCCAAATCACAAATCTATGGTATCTGTGCAGCAGTAGCAATTCTTACTATCTGAGCACATAACAACTGAGTTTCTAATACACTTGTACGAATTTTACGTTAAATTAGAACAACAAAGCACTTGATGTGCGTAGTGCTGCTTTTTTGAGCAAGGTTGAAATTGACTTGCTTGCATTTTCATTCATAGATAAATGGTCTATAGTGAAATTGCAGCATTTAAGAGATATCCTGTGATTTTTTTTAAGCCCAAGCTAAAACCACTTGCTTCTAAAGTCAAGGGCTTGAATGTAATTTTTTTTTAAAAGGCATTTTCTGTAGTTTGTAATTGACAAGTGTTTCTAGCTCCCACTAACTCATAGGGTTATGAGCTCATATGCTCAGATCTCGAGCATATGAAATATGACCTGACTGTGTTATAAACATAGAACCTAGCATCTGAGTGACTTAAAACAAAGGCATCTCACTATACCATGAACAGAATAACTCCTTTGTATGAATGCAGTTCTAGTGAATAATTACAGTAGGACAGAGTGCTTCCATACAGCAAGCAGAACAAGGTAACAGTATGACCATAACAAACTCAAGGGCAGTTCTAGAGGATTTAATCTATAAAATCCACCTGCAGTGAACCTAGTTGTACAACAACAGGCAACAGTGCTGCGAGCCTTAAGTTTTGTTAAGGTCAGTTGTGATGAGACTCCCAATGCTGAAAATGGTGAGAGAAGAGGGTGGGGGAAAGATGGCAGCTAATGCACTTTCCCTGTGTAAGCACTGGTCCATTTAGAGGAATCAAAACAGATCTTACAGACAGGGAGGTCATTGCAAGGAAAAGTGTAAAAGACAACTCCAAACTAACATAAAACACACAAAAAATTATCATCATTGAGAAGTATTACTGCTGACCTTTGTTAATTATCAGCAGATACTTCCATGTACTGCCAATGGGAGGAGGGGGGAAGGAAGGACATTATCTCAGAATAAACTGAAGCTGTATTAACAAGTGCAAATTAAATAGCACTCAAGGTTAAAAAACAAACAAAACCCCCACTTTTAAAAGTAGTCTGGAACTTGAAGCCAACCTGCTTGTTCCCCTAATTTAGGCTGTGTACTTGCTCAGTCAAAATCTAGGCCCCCTACCCTCAAATGAAGATAACTGCTACCAGAATCATCAAACAGGATAAGCAGGTAAATTGTTAGTCAAACTCAAATGACAGTTCAACTCTATCAAGGTCCCACTGAAATTTGGGTATCCTATATTAAAATGTGGGTATCCAATTAAAGTTTCAGCCTAACTGCTGTCTTCTAAAAGCCCTTTAAAAGAAAGAAAAGTAATACAGAATCCTAGTGATGCAGGATCATCTGACTCTGTTATGCTCTTTTCAGTCCAAAAAAAATAGTTCCTTTCAAAGGCAAAATTCTATTCATGCTTAGGCCACAATCATGTAATGAGCAATCTATAGGAGCTCTAAAAAAGGCATCAGCTGCTGGGCAGTGTTGCTTTTTCACAGCTATCCCTGCTATTATTCAAAACCCTGTAAAAGCAATGGACTCCCTATCTCTTACTCACAAATCTTCAGGTCTCTGTTCAATAAAACCTTTTTCAACAAGAAGAGTACAAAACTACTCCCCTTTATGCTGGAAAGATTTATGTATACTAGACAGGGGGGAAACAATGGCTATCTAGGTGAGATCTTTGGGGCTTGGTAGCAGAGAAGCAAAGAAGAGAGCTATTACATGTTTAGATCACAATGAAAACAGACAAAATTAAATGTGTAAGGAAAGATGGAAAGGCAAGAGTCATGTAGTGTTCCACTTCTTGCATGCTGTCTTTGACAAAGTTAATTTAAATAGACTGTACACCCATATCATACTGATGTGCAAGAAAACAATATAAACTGAAGTGACAATACAACAGACTTCACTGTCAAACTCATTGTTCAAAATATCTGAAGATTATTGTCTTCTACTCCATGCTATGGTGCAAATATAGCCAACATGTCAAACTGAAGAGAACAGTATTTTAGCATGTAGAAAAGCATGGTATTGCCCTCTTAACTACCTACTCATGGTGTTTAGACCCAACAATTGCTGCAACAATTATTAGCATTGAGTCTAACTAGCAGTGTTATGGAGTCTTCTCCGTGTTGCTTTAGTAGTAAGGTGTAGCCTTGGCAGGGTGGAGGGAACCAGGACCGTACAACTCATGTTTTAGAAGCACTGCAGAGGTGAGAAAGTAGATCCATTTTGAGATTATTTATTGGAAAAATACAGAACTAATGAATGTCTGTTAAAAATATAGCTTAGAATGATATTTTTCCAATTTTTCAAAAAACTCTCCTTTAATTGTATTTTTATATAGTTCTATTTCTTAATACACTTTGAATGGAAAATTCTTTTCAGTTCTTGTATGATGTACAAACTGACACTTCAGTATTCTGAAAACATGAGAGGTGTTTCCTACAGTGACACAACTGCTCTTTTTCTTGACACAGTCACTGGATCTTCAGAGAAAGCACTTGCACTAGCTATCAAAGAATAGCAGAAGCACTAGAAGAGCAGCAGTCTACCCTGAGAAGCAAGAGACAAAGGTTCAGATTACAATGCTTGTTCTTGAATTGTTTGAAATGCCATGTGCATGCTTCATTCAACTAGAGTATTACGTTACTTTAAAACAAATCATATCAGATATCATGCCAAAGAACTTACCCCTCCCATTGTAATGCCATCGATGAGTGCCACATATGGTTTCTTGCAAGTGCCTGTAAAAAAAAAAAAAGTCCTTTTTTTTTCTCCCCAAAAAAAGTGGACTCAAGGTATACATGACACTTTCCCATGCCTTACTTCAGCAAGAGCAACAGAAAATAAATGGTAAATTAAGCTGTAAAATATCAATATACAATGAAGGTACTTCATGTAATTCTTAAGCAATGAAATGAAGCATCAGTTACTTACTGCATCTGAGTGCTGTAAGAGAACATTATGCAACCATCAAATGTCAGATTGTTTCGTACGTGAGTATCTGACAATCTAGCCACATCTGGCTATTATAAATGGCTTTGTAGGACACTGGGACACAACAGTTGCCATTTCCCCCCCACCTCACAGCCTGGATTACCAGCACAGTGTGTGTACTTTACTACGAAGCCAGATATGTTGGTAGGTTTCAGCCAAAATGTGACTATGAACTACTGCAACATAAATGTGTTCTGTCTTGCAAACTCTGTTGCATGTTAAAACCCTGAATGTGGTGCAGGCAGGTTGAGATGATAACACCCTAAAGTACCATACTTTTATCTATCAACTTTAACTCCTGGTGCCTTTAGAAGGCATAAAACTAAAGACCTGGTGCTTTCAATTGCCATTTCATGGAAAGAGAAGTTCACTGTGAATGAAACTGCTGCCCTGTATTCAGTGCTTTCAGGTCAGACTTAAAGTTCAGATTGCTGATACGGGGTTTTTGCTGCAATCATGTTACTAGCTTCCCCACAGCAACCGTAGATCCCTATTTAAAACTACTATTTCAAAAGGCAATTCAGTCCTTCACATTAGTAGGTAGAAAATATCACAGCATTGCATTTTTATCTTTGTTCTTACACGAGCATAGAAGCTAATGCATGGGCTCTAGATGCTAGTCTTTGAACTGAATTTCTATAGAAGCATGCCTCTCCAATAGCAAATGCTGTGAAAGCAGCACCCCTGTGTATTTTAAGTCGTAAAATGCAAGGTGTAAATAAATCTTTTTAACAGAAATCTCAATTTTAAAGGAACACAAACACACCAAAGTTATCAAAAATCTAGGTTTCGTAATTACATGCATTATAGGCATAGAACACCCTAATCATTTAAAAAAGAAAACAACCCCAGACTTAAAGTATGTGCCCTTGAAATATTTGAATAGACTAGAATATTTCAGTTGGAACGGACCTCCAACAATCATCTAGTTCAATTGCCATGGTAATACTAATTTTTCCCAAGTACATGAAACAAACTATATTTCTTGATGAAGGCAAGAAAGGTATGTAACAAACATACTAAAACTGGAACCTGTGTCAAACAAAGTAAAAATAACTTTCCAGAAATTAACAGAAAAGCATAGAGTTATTGGAGTGAGAGTAATCTAAGTCGATACCCAGCATGTTCACCTCTTCCTGTAGTGACTGACACTGGATACAATGTTTAAAAACTTAAACTGTATTCAATTAAAGTATGTTTGGAGAAGTTTCTTCTCACCAAAACATTCAACTCTTGATTTTCACCCTAAAGAATTCATACCCTTTCTTAATGTCTTTTACCCCAGTAAACTTTACCTAGTGTCTTTGCTGTTAGTTATTCTAAGACCACATACTCCTAGGTTCTTTGCAATAAACTAAGGCTGTTAACTCCTAGCTTGAGCTTTCATTTATGCAGTTTATTTAAATGGAAAGCTTTAATATAATTTGGTCTTCTGCTTTCTAACTGAATATTAATGATTTTCTGTAGATCTGTTTTTATCTCAGGTCTTCTTTGAAGCAGATCAATGATACTTAGTGCAGAACTGCACTGTCTGCATCTAAGACTGAATTCATCTGTAGCAGAAATATAACTACCCAGAACAATGGGATGCGATAAAGTAGCTATCATAATAGTGTAAACAAAAGAAATCCTGCATGCAAGGTATAAAAATTAGGTATGTTACACTACTGGTATTGAACTTGGTGAAAAAAAATAATACTAATTCTATTACGTTATCACAGTCCTTTATAGATTAGCAAAGAAAGAAAGTGAATTTACATTCAAAGCCACTATTATGAGAATTGCACTGTTTCAGAATTTGCTATTAAACATACCAATGGCATTGTTCAGCATATATTCTTCTCTGAAGAAATCTTGTGCCAGTCTGCCTCCAACTTTTCCTGCATCTGTGATGGCTTAAAAGAAATAAGAATTCTGAAGTTAACTGTAAGTATAAACAGAAAATACAAGTAAAAAAAAAATAATATCACATAACTTTTTTCCTACGGCAATCAAACAGCAACTTAATCCTGCTTTATTTTATTTGAGAAAACTTGCTCAAACTTATATATGAATGCAAAGTTTCAAATTTGAATCAATTTATTATGCTGGAGACTGTGAATACTAAAACTAAGAAGCCAATTTGAGCAGGACATAATTTAACAATAACCTGTGCTGCTTGTTTACTTGAAATTTAAAACAACTGCTAATTTTTAGTGTGAAGACTTCCTACAGTTCATAGTTACAAAATAATCACAGATACATTGATCACCACTGTCAGCTCTGTATCTAGCCATCTCAAAGAGCAGACACAAATTGTCCAATAGCAACAAATCTAGCTTTTAGGACCCTTCAAATTTCTTCTAAAGAAGTTGTTAGTAATGAAAATCTGTGAAGGTAGAGACAAGATCCCTCTCTCCCTAGGAATGACTTGCTGCTATGACCAGTTATTCTTAAAACCCCAATTTTTACTCTTTTATACCATGTTCTGACAGCTGTCTCCTGACAAATAAATAGCATCTGCACATCAAGGTGTCGTAAGAAGCCAGCACAACTAATCTCTCTTACTGCTGTGTAGCAAGCCTCTGTTTACCCGAGTTGCAGCAAATAAAGAAAATCAAGATGTCAAATGTTTAAATGATTATAGTCCTTACCTCTGATGTCACCCCCAGCACAAAAAGCTTTGCCTCCAGTTCCCTTTATAATTATTAGAAAAGTTTCAGGATCTTGCTCCCAAGTCTAAAAATAAGTAAATGTTTCCATGTAAGATGAAATTCTGTGCAAAAAATGCTTTCTCTGTATATTGCCTGTAATTCTTATTTCACTTTTTCAAAAAGCAAATCAAGCCATACTTAAAATAGTTTGTCTTAAACTGAAGTTTGAGAGTTAAATATCTTTCTGCCACTCCTGCATCCTACTAAACCTTGACATCGGAGATCAGCAAAATTGCCGCACATACTTCAGAAAAACACCTGAGCAGAGCTCCCAGTCTCTGAAGAAAGGTAGTACTCCCTGAAACAGCACTTGACATAAATCCTAGTGGGAATACAGTGCTGGGGCAGAAAGCTGGGAATATTCTTGACTATGCAGTAACGATGTTTCAGGCCAAATCATAAAAGTTGTGTAAATCTAAGATGTGTGGTAAGGAAAATGACGTTTAAATTGTTGTTTGGTTTTGTCAAAATGACTGCAATCAATGCTAGTCAAGGACTGGATCAAATCAATTTGTGCGCAGATGTTTTGCTAGGTACAAAGACTACAGTGGGGGGTTGTTGGTTTTTCCTGAATTAAATACACTGGCACAAGACTTCAGCAGTGGTATTGAGAAAAAGATGCTTTTTATAGGCTTTTTCCCTGCCTTCAACTATGCTTATATACCCCTTATCCAAGTAAGTGTATCAAGATGAAAAGAGAAACGTGATATTTCTGTATACCAGCAACTGTGCTCAAAGTCATGCCACCTTTTAAGGTTGTGCTTCAAATAAAGCCTAGTACTCAGCACGACAGGTTAGGTATTTCTTTCTTTTAAGTGTTCTTCAAAGAATGCATAAATTTGCAACACAACCATCTACCAAAATACCAAAACGCAGGCAACTATTCAACACAAACCGGTGTCTAATATGTTTGACTTTGTGCATGTGATAATATCTTTAAATTAAAAAAGATTATTTGCATGCTTAAAATGTCACAGTACTTCACTAGCTTATAGAAACAGTGCCTGTAAATCCATGAAGCTTTTCTTTAAGGAATGATGCTGACAGCATCTTTCTTCCTAATGGCTCATATCTTTTATTTCAGCCACGCAGCCTCCCCACAAAACATGTACCCAACCAAGAGGCAACACCATCGAATACCCTGGAATTCGTGCATGCTGACTGACTGGCTGGGTGTTGCCAAAAGGAACATATAAATGCTGAGCACTGCCTGCATTTAATTCACTTCTGGTTTTAAGATGGGTGTCTATCTACCCAGATGCTATATTTAACTTCGCCTGACAGCTTGTTTCTCCTCTTTCTAACTTGCTTGAAACTGTCTGTTCTTCCCCATCCTATCAATCTGAGCTCATTGGCCAATGCACTCACACAGACTTTCATTCTTTAAATCAGTACACTAGGAAGTGTCAGACTGAATTTTAAAATCGGTTTTGGATAATGTTTCTATAGTGGAGGGGTTGAAGCAGAGCTACTAACCTTTATTTGTGGGTAAATTTGTCGGATCATAGAAAGATTTACTGCATTGAGAGCCTTGGGTCTGTTCAAAGTTATTATTCCTGCACCTCCTCTCTTTTCCAACAAGACTTCAGCTGTCGAATCCATTTGATTAGACATTTTCTGTACATGCAAAAACAAATACATAAAGCAAATGTCATCAGTTAGATACTTGGAGTAACATACAAGACTGTTTATGGAAATACATTCTCAAACCACACCACTTAAGATCATAAAACATGCCTCTTGAATTGCATGCTAAGGCTTTCCCACTTCAAGTGGGAACTTAAAGTTATACTTTCATTTCCCTAACAAACAGTTCTTTTGAAACCAATTTATGTTTGAGTCCTTCAGAGTAATAATCCTCAGACAAGTTTCTGAGCCACACACTCTTTAACAATATTTTTTGTTAAAAAAAACAACAAACAAAGAAAAAAACCAAACCCAACCAGTAATACACAAAACCATGGCTCCTTGAAACTGACATTCTGAAAATACTTGCAACAATTGTAACAATGACAATTCCATGTGTTCCTACAGGCCTTTGACGCTCCAAATACAAATTTACACATGGCTTTGTCTGTAACTTTTAACAGTAGAAAACAAATCCTTAAACTATTTTCACAATTGATTTCAACTTCACAGTTGAATGCTATTTAAGAAATATGTGGAAGCTAATATAGAAAATAACTATAAAAGCAGGTAAGGCCAAAATAATTAAGCTTTAATTTACAGTATAATAGAAACTTGTAATAAAGTGCTTAAAGATGTGGGCAACGTTATGCCTGAGCAATAAATGATGGCATTCAGAACCACATGAGCAGACACATTAGAAGTTGCATGTGCTTGTCCATCTCAGGGGAGTTCAGAGTCCTAGAAGTTTCCAACTCAGTCAAGTAAGATGCTGTTCTTACCAAATGTTGCAATATTAGTTGTAGTCTGTTGAATGGCTTCAGTCTGAAAAAGAAATATTAAAAAGATTGCATACACCAGCTACACAATCCCCAAACATATGGCTGCTGAGTAAAGCAAAGCTTTATCAGAAAAAATTCTAAACACAATTGTTTTACATTCTTGTTTTTAAAAACAATAAATTAGAGTACAATTGGAGTATCAAAACAGTTGGAAACTTCTGTGCTTACTAGGAAATGGATAACAGATACTAATGTTTCGATGTGTTCAATTCCAGGTTAGGAGAACCTGGAAATAATAAGACAAAGCATTTGGGGAATTGTTGATGCTTAGCAGTATGTCTTTTAAAGATGTTTTCCCATTTAAACACTAGCATTTTTTTTTTTTAAAAAAAAAAGGTCTTGTCAAAATCTTGTAAATTTCCAAAGCTTCTTATACGTTCACGCAGGGTTTATGCAGAAGCTTGGACAAGGCTCAGGCTTCCAATGCTGACAGGAGACAACGATGCCGGGTCACTTTGGGAACATGTTACTCAATTTAAGTAATGAGGCTGTTATTAATTATTTGTCACTGTACTCTATTGAGGAAGACAAGGGCATTTGCTGGGCTTCAGCTGCCTGGCTTGCATCAGAATTAACGAGCAACTTTACCTTTCGGCTACCTAAGAGCGCAAAACACAGCCAAGTAACATGTCACATGCTAACGTCCTGGCGTCCTGAACTAATTTTTAAGTACACGCTCGTTTTAGAACGGGAAAGTTAATCTGGGCCTGGCAAATCTAGGCCTAAATGACATTTTTACACCAGCTCAGTGGGTTCCGATCCCCAGCACCACCGGCCTTTCCCGAGGATCGCTTCCCCGCCGCCCGCCGCGGCCGGCGCCACCGAAATCCTCTCAGCGGCGGGGAGCGCGGGGGAGGCCCGGCCGCGCCTCAGGGCGGCCCCCACCGCTTCCCCGTTACCTGGGCAGCGGCCTCAGCACCCGGGCTGCCATGGCGGCAGCCGGCGCGGTCGATCGCCGTCATCGGGTAACCGGTACGACCGCCGGGGGTGGCATAAAGCGCATGCGCAGGGGAGCGGCCGGCGGGCTGGGCTCCGCTTCCTTCACCCTGACCCGGCTGCATGGGCGGATCGAGGTGTTGCCGCCGCCTCCCGCTCTCCCTGAGGGGCGGCCGCCCTCCGTCCCCCGAGCAGCCCGTTTCCAGTCAACGTAGCGACTGAGGCAGAAGGTCAGCCGGGCGGGCACGGGGTGCGTACGCAGGGCTGCGGCCCCCTTGCCGGGTGGCTGCGCGAAGGGCTCCCCTTGCCCCGGGCCGCTCCCCGCCCGCGGCTGGGCCGGCAGGCTGAGGGGAGCTGCCCTCACCGCAGCGGTAACGCCCGCGGGGGCGGCTGCCGAGGCGGGGAGAGCAGGCCTTGCCACGTTGCCTTCGGGGCTGAACTTTGTGGGCTGAAACTGCGTTTTGACGGACTGTTTTCAGCAGCAAAACCAGTTTTTTAATTTCTCTCCGCCCCCCCCCCCCCCCCCCCCCCGGGTTTCTCCTCCTGAACCTTTACACTTGCAGCCGCACCTGCGCTGCCCTCGGCTGCTGACACATGCTTGGCGGGCTGGCCGAGTGTAACATCCCACCAAAAACTGGTTATCCCAGAAGATAAATAACAGGGATTAAGCAGCTAGTATGGTTCCTGCCCTGGCAGTAGTGACAGGCAGCTGTGAGCTCAAACGCAGCATGTGCTCAGCATAAACAGGCTCAGAAATTACAGTGGGGAAAACAGCCCCCCCCTTTTTTCTTTTTTTTTTAACTAGAAGATCAAGGTGTTTGAGAATTTATGGTCATCGCGCTAGGAGTTGATAGTACTAAATTCACTTTTATTTCAGTTACTAAGACCATTCCACGGATTTTTTTAGGCTGACACACACCTGCATGAGACTGAGACTGAAAAGCATGGTGAACCACGAGGTAAACAACAATACAGCACATCAGGTAGAAATACAGCTTCATCCTCTCTCAATGCAGCAGATTCATAGCACTGGTTATGCCGATTCACATTCATATTAAAAAAAATAATAATCTTAAAACACTGTAGCAAAATTATTTTGCTGGAACAAAAAAAAAATTCCAAAAACAAACAAAAAAACCCACCCAAAAACAAAATCCCAGCTCTCAGAAGCACTTCGCTAGTAGTCCCCAGAGGGCAACCTTGCTCTTCATTTCAAGAAATGATTCAGCCCCTGCTTAAAGCAGTGTCATCTGTATTGGCATTTCCGTTACAGTAATATATTAAATTTGGTTGTCAAAAATTTAATCAAACTAAATAGGCACAAAGAAAGACACCGAACATTTCTGTATTATGCAGCCTCAGTTTTCAGTCCTGTAGACCGTGAACAAAAAAATAACAGGACATGAGGTGCTCTTGCAGGCAGGAGACTGCCTACTGCGAATTAATTGCAGAATTCATTAGGCAATCCAGACTATTGCAGCTTTTACCTACAGATTATGTGATCATCAAAGATGCAGCCTGTTGGTGTCATCTTGAATAAATACAGCCCTATATGCTGTTTTACAGCAAGTACCATGCAATTAGATCTAAACAAGCCTAGACGACACCAAATTATCACCGTTGCCAAATCTGAACCTTTACTCAGGTTTATATTTAAAAAATTATTTTTGAGGATGAGATAACTCTGCATCTCTCATCTAGGCATAAGCAAATTACGGGTAGTTTGATAAGCAGGTAACATTTCTGTACTTCATATCCTATGTCTGAAAGTCTGCACATTTCACAGACAAACAAGAACAGAGAGCCTTTCTATAGGATAATCTTTTTGTCAGTGTCATTGTGGAAATGAAGAAATCAGCGTGTGGAAGCTAACCTTGGGTTAGAACAGGTGGAGGCTGGTTGAAACCCCTGGAAATCTCTTAATAAATTCTACCTTCACATGGGCAAGGCTGTGATCAGGACATGATTACATAGGATGTCGGTTTCTGGAGTCCAAAATAGAAGTCAGTGATCTGATTCATCTTATGCTGCTGTTAATCTGTTCCACCCCTAGATTCAGTGTAAATAATGGTGTAGACCCCTTTTTTGTTGTCTTCCAGCTGTATGTCTGATTTAGAACAAGGGTGGAACCTACTCTTTAGTAAGCAATGAAGTAACAGCAAGCATTGTCTTGCGACAGCTACTGATTTCTTTCCATGGTATTGACACTGAATTTATGCCTCATGTTTTCTTTAAATTCTTTCCCTTTTTTTCAAAATTGGTTTCAAGAAGAAGAGCCATCTTCCTTGAGCCTAATGTTCTTCTTACTTTTGAAACATGCTGGTGATTACTTGAATTTACCTATAGGGGTTTTTGGGGTAGGGGAGTGGTAGGTGTTAGAGAACTGCAATTTGCTCACAGCCAGCCATTCACTGACTGCAGGCCAGTCCAAAAAGTAACTCAGATATCATCCTGGGGTTTAGTAGTTCTCCAGCACACCATTTTTTTTTTTTTCTTTTTGCAGAGTGGAATATCAAAATGAAAATGTTTTCTAATAAGTAAATAAAAGGCAGTAAATAAAGAATCAGAAATAGGAAAAAGAGTGAAAATAATAGAGTCACATGAGAATAAGCAGGAATGGGATGACCTTTAACCTGGGAGTTTATGGATGATACTACTATTAGGAAAGAGGGCTGCAGGAGACTGGGTATACTAGGGGTGAGCAGCACTCCTAGTAACCAGGCCAGGAACTCAGGGACTGCAAGTGCAATAGCGAGAAGGATAGGCAGGTTGTAATTCCTCCCCTTGGAGAAATTTCCTGGCAGTGTGTTCAGCAGGTTTGGAAAGAGAAAACAAATTGCAGACTGTAGGAGGACTTTAGAGTTGAGCAGATGTTTTCGGGTTTTGTTCCTGGGTTTTTTTGGTTTCTTTTCCAGAAAAACATATAACTTCAGGATGTGGGAGCTCTTTCTCCCAAGAAGGATTCCAAGAACAGCTCAGCTATGTTCCGTATGCCACCTATGTACCCCTAATTAATCATTAATTTGTCTTTCACTTACTTGCCTCTGAGAGCTCCCAGTGTAGTTCATCAAGACCAGATAATAAATGGTACAAGTACTTCATCATGTCCTGTGCTGCTGCATCCAGGCTTGCTGTAAATTTAATCTTTTCCTCTGCCGATCTAACAGCTGGCATCTGATTTCTCTACGTGTGGGTAGTAAGTGCATCCCTTACAGCGTATGAGGCTAAGGAAAAATGAGTCTGTGAAGGCCTGAAGAACAGAATGGGAAAATTTCCAGTTCATCCCTGCTAACTGGTTATTACTGTACTGACAAGGAATCCTCAAATTGTTTTTTCTCAGTCCAGTCTCAGTTGAAAACACTAAAACACCTCCACAGATGACACGGGTCCAAATTTCCTTGCACCAGCATGGACACCTAGTACTAAAGACTCAGATCTGGAGTGTCTTCCATTGACGTCAGTGAGAGTAGAAGTAGACTAAGAGGAAATTATCTGTTTCTCCGCTTTTTAATGATAGGCCAGCCCAGGGAAGTTCTGAAACACAGGAAACACATATGCAATACAGAGAAGCAAATTTTCACTTTTATCTGTAACATGAGTCATCCTAGGAGAACAGACTGCCTTCCTCAGGGCTTTTGGTCAGAGATTTTTCAGATAATGCATCCATATAACATCTGAAGTCATAGATTTGGGATGAGGGCACAACTAATGGCAAGCAGTAGTGAATTTCTCCTGTAACAAGAAAGGGGCGGGAGGGGGAACCCAACCTTTTTTCCTCTTTCCCTTTTTTTCTTTTTACCAGTTAATTTGCATCTTTATCAGTGGGGAGCTGTAAGTGTTTGGAAAAGAATGAAAGCAAATCATGAAACTGTGCAAGTGAAGTAGTTTCCATTTTCTTTTGGCCTCACAGGGCACCAGGGAAAGTGTGGGGGTGGCAGGGTGCTGCTGCAGACACTGTCGTGTCGATGGGGCTGGGAAAGCGGCTCCAAGCGAGGTTCATCCACCAGTGGGTTCCTCCCCTCCCACCACCCTGGCTTAGACATACCACCTGCACTGCATCCGCCCTGCCAGTACCCCCTAGGTTAGACAGGACCCTGGGCAAACACCCTCCTACATTTTTCTTCCCTGCTGCCACAAGCAATCTGTCACTCCTCCCCTCAAACCACCCTCCACCTACATATAAAACGGTAACTGTAAGGAACGCCCTCTTCCCTCCCCACGGGTCTGTTCTTTGTGGGTGAAAAATGCTGTCTTCCTAGAGATCAGGTCACCCCTGAATTGGGCTTTGAGACCCAAGCTGTTCGATACCTTTTAGGACCACAGCTTGGAAAGCTCGGCTTGCAGATCTATTGTGTTAGGTTTTAATTTGCATATAATTGCACATGTGCAGGTGGGAAGGGGCTATTTGCTTCCCACTTGCTTTAATATGCCTCCCTTCCTAAGAGGACCGCTTCCTTCTCTTCCTGCTCTCAGCCTCCCACGCATCCAGCAATGAGAAATGCTGCAGAAAACTGACCAGCTACCAACCCGCCCACCTGAGGAGGAGGAGCACTAGCAGCAGCAGCACATTTCTCTCTCAGCTTTTTAAACACAGTTAAAAAGAGCTGTAGCGTGGGTGGAAATAGCTGTAGGGAGTGTGTGTGGGAATGGGGCCAGGAAAGTGAATTTTCTGTTGGTAAGATGGTTAACTTCTGGTGGACCAGAAAAATCCCCCAAGGTTATCTAACTGCTGAGGGTGTCTTTGGGTGTCTAATTAGTTCTCTAAGGTTGAGTTTCCCAGGTCTGGAAAGAATGAAACTGAGTTTCTTTTTCCCTGGTAGTGCAAGTGATGGTACAGTGGCAGCCAGCGCTCACTCGGAAGCTTGCCTGCAAGACTTCAGGAGTCTGCTTAGCAAATGATGCTTGTATTGCATCCCGTTGTGTCATCATGTCTCTTGTTCTGTGCACAGTGTATGTGCTTGATTCTGTGAGAGTCAGAGCTGCTTGTATGTAGGAAGAGAAAAAGGCATGTGGTTTTCACACAGTGTGGGTCTGTATTTCAAAATACCGTTCCTATTGGACCTCTTGAAATAGCACTGTCCCAGAATATCAGTTAATTCAAGATTTACTCTAAATTTGTGCTTCTATAAGAAATTAAATTCAAGTTTATTTATGTTAACAGGATGTTATTTGAGGTGCTTTGCTTGTATTACATGAAAATAGCAGTCAAAAAGTACAGGAAAATAGAACTTGTAAGACTAGTGGTATAGAGCACAAAGTGGTACTGCTGTTTCTTAAGAAATCTCTCTGGTAGACTCCAAGAACCAAGGGTGCAGAACAGCTTTCAGGTTCTGACTTGGTTTGACTTAGCTATCTGGAATACAGGTTTTACAATATGTAGTACTAATCAAACCTGGCTTAACTTTGAGTTAGTTGCATGCATTCTTCTCATCCAAAACAATTTTACTACCCATAAATTTATTTTGACTACATTTTTCACCAACACCAGACTTCCCGTGTATACATACATTACTGATGCAGAATCTTGTACCAGGATGTGGTCTGTAATGATTCAAAGAGATGCAATAACAGCCAATTAATGAAACGTGACTCTTAAGGTATAGGAGGTTTTTTAAAAATACTGCATGGGGCATGTAATTTTCTCCTAGTGAGCAGAAACCTTCAACCTGTTATTTGAATGATTTTAGCCCTGTGAAGTAACTTTCTTCATGGAAAAGGAGTGCACACTGGAGTGCGAAATCCTGTCACAAGGCAACTTACCTTCCAGCCCAGAAATAGCAGTTTGCTGGACCCATTTCACAGACCAGCACTGCACAGATACAGTGCAGTAGGGAACTAGGCTTACTGACTTCAGTGCCTCCCTTCCCCTGCGCAAGCCTGTCTCCAGTAGCTCTGCAGATTTTACCCTAGCGTTGGAATGAAAAATGTAGGCATAATTCCTTACACTGATGAGCTCAGAAACAAAGGAAGTTATGAATAAGGCTAATTAACACATTTGCATGTGACACAGAAAGATCAGCTGATGGACTTATGTTAGCGAAAGCTAGAGCAGTATCAATGGAGATGTAACCTTAATGAAACTAATTATCCAGATGTTTTAAAAGTCTTATTTCTGAATGTTGCTTAATACTTTAAATATATCCTTATAAACTTCCACTGAATTGTATGTAACTCATAATTATCATCTACTGGAATTACATACCCACCTTGAGGAGGAACAATATTCCAAATAGTAAGTTCATGTCACTTGACTGATTTACTGTAAAACATTGCAGGAACTCCTTTGTCAGTAGCGTTTTGAAGCGCTATTGGCCCGCTTGTAATTCTGTCTCGCATTTAGCATTGGTTCAGTTAACTTTAAAGGTAGTGCTTTTCTTACCTTTTATATCAATGAATGTACATCAGGTTTTAAATGCAGATTATATGCTTACCTTGCCAACTACTGTTAGCCTGAAATTTTCCCTGTATGTTCTATTGTGGTGGAATGATACTTTTCAAGAAGCAGTTTTTAAAAAAAAAAAAACAACAAAAAACAAAACAAAACAAAAAACCAAAAAACCCCCAAACATTTAGAATCATTAAAAATCTACTTTAGGAGCTCAGTCTTGTATGTAAGATTCCTGTTGGCTTCCCTGTTTTTTCTGTAGTTCAGCTGGAATGTCACATGCTTTGACTCAAACCATCTGGTACCAAATCTTTCCTTCTCAGGGGTCATAGTGAATGCCTTGTTACCTCATTTTGTTCCAGTCAAAATCACAGTGAATTAAGCACAAAAGCATTTGATGGTAATTAGTAGCTTTCTGACAGTCCAGGGATTTGATGAGTGCAGAGAACACCTCAGCTGTTTATTTTAAGAATTTGTTGCTCTAAATTAAAGTGAGGCTCTTCAGCAGGGCAGTTTGGCTGACAGCGTGACAGTCAGTATCTTATTAAATGGATGTGTGTGTATTCAAACCTTTCCACATTACTCATCTGACACCTCCCACAGCTATTAATTTTCGCTTGAAAAGGTCTACATTTGATTTTAAAAGTCAATATTAAGAATATTTTTCACAATTTCTTTCTATTGTATTTAATTCTGGCATACAACTGAAACTGTTCATAAAATAATGCCTTTGAAGAACATTGCCTGGGGAAAGATATCTCATTTAATGCCAGAAATGATGCAAAGGACAGCAAAGCAGATTAGAGAATTTAAAAATGAGGGGAAAAATTAGGTCAGCAGAATAAATAGAGGCCTTTAAGCCATTAAAAAATAGGCATATATCACTCATTGCTGCAGATATATTCTCTAAGTGTAAATTACCAGCCTCCAATATAGGGCAATTATGAGCAAATGCTAGCTTCAATACAACTCAATTTACCAGCTCTGTGTATAATGATTAACCTAGTGGAAAAGATGTGTAGCAAGTCAGAAGGGAAAGCATTTGTTTGGTTTGTTGGGTTTTTTTTGAGAAATGTGATCATCCTGGTTCATAAACAAACATTCAATGGAAGTGACAGGGTCAAAGTACTTGGTTCCTAGAGCCCTCGTTCAGTGGATATCCGTTCCCAGGGACATACTGCTCAGCGAAGTAAGGCAGTGGCAGCTGTGGCAGGGCACAATAAAGATCTTAGTTAATCTCAAGGAAATACATGGTCTCTAGTATCTTTACTTCCTCTCTGTAACCTCAGTCATCTGTCTGCCCTGTGGATTTCATGGTGCCACTGGTTCTCCTGTCTGGAGCTGGACAGTCCCTCCTCTCTTGCTCACTCTCTGTTTCTGCGAGAACAAGCTGGCACAGAGGTTCATGCAGCTAAGCTTAGTATATGGGAATATATAATTATTTCAGAAATAACATGCAACTCAGTGTGATTTAGTCATACTTTGACACACCTCTGTCTGCCAAGAAAAATGCAGGCACTACCTTGTAGAACTGTTGCTAAGAGCACTTCTTCAGGCTCTAGGAGTGAGAAGGTGCTTTATTGTATGGTTAGCTGCAGGGCTTAACAGCAGGGTTTCAATCTGGGACCTGCCAAGATATTAAAGCACACAAATCTGTTGCTTGAATTAAAGGGTGTGCTTCTGCCTAGGAGACATAGCACCATGTAGAATTAGCCTGGGACGTTGTTTCATAAATTTAAAATACTTTGAAAAGTGATTTTATTGACATTTGTAGCCTAAAAAAAATTAAAGATGAGAAAGTTCTGGCCAGCACCAAGTAGAAACATCTTTTGTTTGGTTTATAATAGTTTACAAATTTTGTAAGAAAGCAGAGACGTTATGTTAAAAAAAAAAATCATTTTCAATCTGAAGTGTTAGTGGAAACCTTTTTTTTCCCCATGACTGAGTAGGAGAATCATGAAACACATTTGGCCTGTGCATTCCTTTTGCTGTACCACCACTTGCATCCCTGTAGATTTTTAAGCCTTTTGGAAAATTCACCATCGACTAGTTACTTCCTAGTAAGAGCTGAATTTTGCAGGTACAGCTGGCTGACATCTTAATTACAATAGCAACATACGGTTTTCAACGTAGTCCAAGTAGTCAGAAGAGGCAGACCTTGAGAAATAAGTTTGTAGCTTTTTCACTGTTCTGCTTTAGTTCTTTAAAGTTACTGTAAAGTAACTAACTTTTACCATCTTGTTGTAATACCAACATTAACTTTAGAGATGAAATAGTAAGATGCTATACGCTGTTGATAACAAATAGCATCTTGTCATTGCATAGAAGATAGATCCTATTATTGAGCTAAAGTGTAAGTGTAGTTTATATGTATGTTTGCAGTGCACATACTAGAAAATACACATAGCACAATGACCCAGGATTATGGGATCCAGAGGAAGAGGATTCAGATACCACGTGACTGGAATTTCTGTGTTGCTTTAGAAATCAACACACGGAATATATTTTCCACTTCTTTAGGAAAGAAAAGAAAAGCTGTTCTGTAAACTGTTATAAATAGATATCCAATCAGGATATCTTCTACATATGTTAGAAGGGATGCATGCTTTTTCTTTCTAAACAAATAATCTAACCACTGCTTCACACGCAAGCCTGTAATGCTGCCATTGATCAGCTGTTACCCAGCTCTACAGAAGGAAGCGAGGATTTATATTTTTTTTTAGCACAGGACAAACAAATCCATGCCATATTAAAATGCGCTCACTTAGCCACACTTCTTTCCTCAGGAGTATTTCAATTGTCTTTTCTTCTGAGGAAATTACCCACCTGTCTAAGAATTTCCCACCTTCTCCACTTTTTAAGTAAAAAAATCCCTAGTATTTACAGAAGGAAAAAGCCCAATATTCTGTCAGGTCATCCAGTACGCAGTTTCAGGAGGTTGTAGGGTATTTGTACAAGCAGTCAACTCCCTGTTTCACAGTTGTTCATCTGCTTCTATTAGTTACTCAAATAAACAGTCATAATGCTTGTAGGTAACATAATTAGTCACTACAAAATGACTGCAACAACGAATTGTGACTTTGTCACTGCATAGTCACAACCAGAGGCAGACCTCTCAGGAATATGTGTAGTTATTTCTAGGTGGTGAAGGAAAACATCCACCCTGGAAGACATCACTTTGTCTTAAATACTTGGAAACTTTTTGCCAAAGATTTCAGTGACCCACACTGTGTAACCTTCAGCTTTCTTGTCCAGGAAGGGGAACTGTTTGTAGATCCGTGTTATTCTTTCACACCTATCTGACATGTAGAATGTGGGCAGTATTTAGCTATGTCATAAAAAAAAATAGAGCTCAGTCATATTTTTAAAGTGGTTCAGCTCAGTAAATAGCTAAATGAGAGTTCAGCCCCACAGAGTTGAAATGGTAGTTCAGTTCACTTTCTGTCTCCGTTTCCCAGATAGGCCTGAGTTAATTAGTAGCCACCCTTCCCATATCCATTTCCTCCTTTTGAGCCTTTTGTGTATAAACCACATATATTTGTTCAGCCACTGCTCTTGCCAGATCACCCCCACCCAGCTCAGTCCAAAGGTTTACCCATTTTGTCTAGCTAATAAAGGTGAAGGTGGGTACTCTCAAGACAGGTTTTGTAAACCAATTACTGGTTTCTGTTTTAGTGACACTGCATTGACTTAAATACAGAGATACACAAGGTAGACAGGCGACCAGTGTGTCATGTACACTTATGTCCATATACGTTTTAATTTTTGCCAGTGGAGATTATAAATAACCCACTTTACCAGAGAATTTTCAAGATTAGAAGTCTTAATTCTGAGGGTGCTGTCCGAAGGGTTTATAGGCATCACGAGGGCTGATTTGCAATTGTCCTCCATAGTGTTCAGGGTATTTAACTTTTTTATTCCATTACAACCTGAATAACAAAAAATCTTACAGTTCAGAGCTGATGGTATTTGCACACTTCATAGTGGTATTATTCAGCACGCGTGCTACAAAGAAAGAAAAAACTGAGACCTGAGGCTTTGCTTAACATTTCCCACTGTTGCTGCTGTCAGTGGCCAAGGCTATGGAAGACACAAGGAACATCTGACTGCCGCTTTTCTGACTTAGATATGACTGATGTCAAGAAGGTGCCCCCAGCTGCTGATAGCTTGCTCTGGCTTCTCCTTCTGTCACACTTGCATACTGATGGACCTGCATGAAGAGGAAATGCTGCTGTTTTAAGTACATTAGAATGGCTGTGCAGAATAAGAAAAATGCCCTCCTAACTCAGGATATCTATAAGCTCTAAGGTGAAGCATGAGGGTTAGTAGAATTGATTACATGGTGGCCTAGGGAACTCAAGGGTCCATGAAACCATCAGTGGCCCAGAGGTGATCTGCAAAAACAGATCTAGTGCTTGAAACATTTAATTATAAGAAAGCATGATATTTTTAATAACTGAAGGGAAAACAAACAGTGGTACAAAATGTGTGAGGACTATTGATTTATTGTTGCTCTAATCTCTTTTAATTGTTTCCCAGAAGATCACAGCTCTTAGAAACAAAAAGACATAAAAGCAACCATGCTGAGTCACACTGAAGGACTGTCTAGCCCAGGATACCATCTCCCAAAAATGGCCTTGAAGGGCTGCATGGGGAAAAGTAAGAACAGGATGAACGAGGCAAACATGGCTCACACTCTGTTTTCAGCTCAGGGGGCTCCTGAGTTGGATTGCTGCTTTTTTTTTTTTTTTTTTCTGTCTAGGAACCTGGGGATTTCTCTTCCATGCATTTGTCCAGCCTCCCCTGGAACCTGACAAACTTTTAGCATCTGCAATATCTTTGCAAGCTTTGGATATGTCTCCTACTAGCTTCGTTTGATGTTCCTTAATCCATGCAGGAGAAGAAAGGGTAAATCAAACTGCTTTCTCCAATTCATGACTTACTAAATCTGCTCTATCCCTGCTAAGTTGCCTCTTTTCCTGACTGGTGAATACTAGGCTACTCAGCTGTTCCAGGCAGAGAAGTCATTCCAAACTTTTGAGCATCCTTCTCTGAACCTTTTCCAACTCTAATATATTCTTTTCAAAATGAGGAGACCATATTGATTTTTTTCCTATAATTCATATGGGATCTATGTCTGAATGTCTCTGTGTGAAAAAAAAATCCATATATTATGCTAAAATAGAATTCTTTCTTACTTTGCAATTGGTTTTGCACTTACAATCTTTCTTCCCCACCCCACCCCCCCGTAAGTACTTTGACAGTTTTGAACCTTCTGGTAATAAACAGTTAACAACACACTGTAGCAATATAAGAAATCCTCAGGGAGCTAGGTTATACATCCTAAAAGCAGATAGAACTGTCCAACCCTGCAGGCAGCAGACCTTTTCTCAACCATTAATAGAACAGGCAGAAGAGAGGAGAAAGAAGAAAAGGAATTAGTAAATTACTTCAAAAAGCATAGGTAGTTAGAATTCACAGTTGATGTGCTGATTTAGGAAGTCGTGAGAAGTGGCATAGAAAAAAGGTAAGAAATGTTAATACTGTTACATAGACAAAGACTTTTTGTCACCTTCCTGTGTTGTTTTTTTTTCTTTCTTTTCCCATCCAACCATTTCAAAGGCATATCCTTACAATGACACATCAATTTTCTGTCTGCTTGAGGTTTAGAAATAGCTGAGCTGTTATAAATAGATCACAATCTGTAAGAGACAAAGAGAATGGAAATACTGTAAAAGGTTAGCTGAAAAACGTAGATGTGGATTGAGATTTCAGCTGTCTCCGACAGTGCAAGTACTCAGTGTGAAATGCTTTATTAACCACAGCAGAGGAACCTGTGCTCCTTGTGCAGCAGTGAGGAACAGCCAGGTGGAATCAGGTGGTGCTTTCGGTCACAGTGCCAAGCACAGAATGACGTCCAGCCCCGTCTCTGGGAGCTCACAGTTCAGTGACGTGAGAAGGCGGCACCTTGCTGTTCCTTACTGTGAAGCTGAAACACAAGAGGCAATTACTCTTTTTAGACACTGTAGAGCCACTAAATTAGAATGTGCACCTTCTACACTGTAATTCTTCTGGCAGTACTCGTGTACTCTGAATTGGTAGCATTCATCAAGTTTGCTCCCTTTTCCCACTTCGCCTCCAGAACGCCTTAACTTTAGCAAAGTGTCAGCATATGGTTGAAACCTTGTCCTTGTCCAACAAGGCGGTGAAAAAAATTAAAACTGGGAAACAGTCTAATATCCCTTTCTTTCCGTTTGAGTACTCCCTTTGTAAGGTCATTTAGATCCTGCTGATGCTTCCAAACAGACGTTGGAAGCAGTTGTCCTGCATGGAAACCTGATACCTAGGGGTGTTATTACTCCTCCAGCCATATACATACAGCTGAGGTCCATTTTCTCATCTTCCAACTATCTGTTAGACCAGGGGTCCTCAAACTACGGCCCGCGGGCCGGATACGGCCCCCCAGGGTCCTCAATCCAGCCCCCAGTATTTACAGACACACACCCCCCGGGGGTTGGGGGGGGAAACCAAGCAGCCGCAGATGACTGCCTGCCACTGCAGCCGCGCCAGCCCCCTGGTTAAAAAGTTTGAGGGCCCCTGTGTTAGACTGTGAAAAAGATGATTTGGTGACTGTAGGTAAAATAAGACATTAAACAGAAAGGACAAACTTTCTTTGTGTTTCTGTTCTGAAGAGAAGCTGCTTCCTGAAACAGTAGCTGTATCACGACAACTAGCTTGACACAAGTTATAAATTCTCAGTCTTTGCCAATTACAATGTCATACTGCTAATGTAGGACCTGGTCTTTGCTTGAAATGAATCTCTGACTGTCATTGGTTTTAATAGAAGTTTAGACCAATACACACTGCAGAAATCAGGTTCTTCAAACCTAAATTAACATTCTGTTGAAAACTAAACATATGTTGTTTTTGTTCACTGTCAACAATTTAGTTTCCAGGTTTGGAAGAGAAACATTGTTGGGGAGGAATCCAATGAATTTTTTAATGATCTCGGTAAGTATGGAACTATTAATAGCTTCTGAGATTTTGTTTGTCTTATTTTTATCTTCAGTTTCAGTCTCTGAAATAAACAGAGGTTCTGAAGCCTTCAAATGAGAATACTACAGTACGTTAAGTCCCATCTTAAATACATTGTGATTGTCGGGATATTGTAGGAAACAGGTGAATAGCTGTGTACAATATTTCTGAAACAATCGGTGCCATTACATGAGGTCTTTCTTTCATGTTGTACTAATAGCCCTGAAAAGAAAACATCTAAAACACTTCATATACGGTACTAAGGATTTTTATTTGCAGCCAGAAATTTGAATACAAAAATGGAAACATTAATTTATTATCTATTATTATGAGAGAACATTAAAGCTGCTATTACTATTCCATGGCATGACCAACAACATACTTTACCCATCTTAAACACATTTGAAATAGATGAGTGCTTCTGTCTAGAAAGTTTCTATTTAATTCATCATCATTTTTGATCAGAGATACTACTTTGAATCTCGATGTAACTGAAGTCTATAGCAGCCCTCCTACTGACACTTAAGTACTAAGGTCCTTTGTTCTTTACAGTGAGGAGTATCACCTCGAGAATCTGAGAAGGGTATCAGTAAATTGCTCATTGTTTTCACACCTTGGGGAGGGGAGGACTGTGCGAAATCCAGCTTGATACTGAATTCAGCTACCAGTATCACTTGGATGTTTTCATATTCACCAAGAAGTTAAAACAGATTAACACATCAGTTATGCTGGAGGTCCTGAAATGAAATACAAAATAAAAAAGATCAGTCTGCTTTCTGGGGAAAGAGGTTAGATAGCTTGGCTAGGCACTGTGACTCCCTTCTGTATGAAAAGTGACATTTACTGCTCCTATTTATAATGAGGCAAATTCAGCGGTAGAGAGAGTTAGACGTCAGGCCTCTGAAGTCAGCAGCTAGCCTTAGTCTGAATGTGGTGCAATGTGTCCCTCAGTACAAACGATTATTTCACTGCTTCTGTCAGGTAGTTTTCATCAAAAACCACATTTGCATGTACTAAATAAAATGCCTGTCTTAGTCTTGGTTTAGGTTTACAAAGCTACATTGTAGATGACCTGAATTAAATCAGGGAGATAGGCTGATATGACTGTGCTTATATCTGATTAAAAAAAAACGAGTTAAAAACTGCTTTGAGCTATCACCAAATTTTTTAGCCATATAAATGGTGAGAGCTAGTCCTCGGATTAAAGAAGAATATATCATGTTGTGTAAAATCAGAAGTAATTTTCTTCAATAATCTTTCAATATGTACAATAATGAACCTCAGTTAAAATTTGTTTGGTTAGGGAATATTTTGCTGTGTAGTAGTATTGTATGTCCTTTAAAAGCTATTCTCAGAAACTTAACTTAGTCAAAAGCTGAGAACTCAAATTCCTATTGACTTAAGTCATTGACCTGTAATTAGGGAAACAGGGATATCTGACCCTGTTTGCAGGTTTTTTTGGTGGATGTAAAGGACAATGATAGAAAATAATGTCTTGCTTGAATGCCAGGATTTGCTCAGCCCTTGCTTTCAGAAGAGATAGGAGCTTCCTAGGGATCAGAGAGGAACTGCTCAGTTTCCCGTCCCTCAGTCATATACCTGCAGTTATTAAAAACATGTTAGGTTCAATAGTTATTTAGTATACTCAGAATACAGTGCAGAAGGCATACGTTTGTGTTATTGAAGCCAAGCATGGAAGCAAGGACCCATCCTGCCAGGACATAGTGGGCAGGGGTGGTAGGTGTATATGTTATATTTTTAACTATTCTACTTGTCCTACTCATTTTGTATTTTTATTTTAACATTTCCAGGGTTTATTTAGAATAAAATGTGTGTGCATGTGGGGGCTGTTTGTTTAAGTGTTAGAAGTTTGGTCTTTTTGGCGGACCCCACTATAAGAGAAGGTCTAAGCAGATCCATCTCAAAGCTCCAGCCCGTTAAGCTTCCCTCCCTCTGTGACGACAGGCCGATGCAGAATTCATTGCAGGTTCAGTGGCTAAATTGTATAAATTACTTCTAGTTCCTGCCCGCACTACAGAGTCAGCGGGGCTTTGCACACTCTCCAGTCTGTAGCAGTGGAGTTTATGACGGGGTCAAGGTCATCGTGTTTTTGCACATATGCAATGGCATCAACGTTAGCAGCAGCCCAACGTAACCAATTTGCCCTGCAGACAGCAAAACTAACGAAGCTTGATTTCGTGTGGCTTTGTGTATTACACTTTTACAATCTGCTGCCTTGTTTCCACCACTTGAAAAGCCTCAGCTGTCCCTTCTCCTTTCCTTCCAGTTCCCTCCTCCATTCCCTTTCCTGACCCCCAGTTCTTCACAGGGTAACTTCACTGCTGCAGGGGCATGAACAGTGATTCACTGGACAAATGGGAGCCTGCTGTGGAGTTTGTGCCATGGGCTTTCCTCCCCCGGGGGACGCTGTCTTGCCTTTCTTTTCTTTGCCAGCCACTGACATTCACACAACCTTGCAGAAATTTAATATTTGTGAGACTGTCACCACACATCACATTTGATACCTGCCAGTGGGTTCAAAGGTTCTTGGGGTGAGGGAAGGTTGATTACTGTATAAGCTGATACCATGAACCACAAATATCCTTGGGGGGGGTGGCTATCCAGTAGGAAAAAGTACATATATATACACAGGCAGTAAATACAGTTTCTGTAACTAGTATTTGGGTTTGTGCATTGCTTTGTCTTCTCTTTGCTAATGCATACAATACTTCTAAAAGCGTTAGATTAAAAGTCAGAGGAAGAGAATCCCCTACTTCCCTGCCAAACCAGACAGACCACTGCAATGGGAGCTCCTTGTCCTACCGGCTGTGAATATGTTGTCCTCAGTTACCATCAGCATTGCTTGCAGCTGTGTATGATTTGCTGATTCACTGGGTGACTATTGCTCAGTTCCTCTGTAGGGATTTTTTCTCTTACTGCTATTATAGTTGCTTTTAGTCTTTGAAACAATAGGGAAAAGCCACTTTGTTCTTTGTAATGATTTAACTTCTTTCCATATTTACACTGGAATATATATGAACTGTTGTGTTATGAAGAGCTTCCTAAAGAGGAACAAACTAACGCTATAGTTGCCTTGATGCAGTGTCACTCCTAGCAAAGAACTGACTGAAAAAGTAGTTTTGTTCATGTTATGCACAATATATTAAAGGTCTGATAGAAATGAAAGCTTTTCTGTTGTCTTCGTTGTACTCTAGAGCAAGTCTTAGCAGCACAAATTTCACTTTCAACTTAATCTTTGTAATCTAATGTAAATGATTTTCTCACTCTCCTTTTTTTTTTTTTTTTTTTTTTTTTTTTTTGGCTCAGTGTTAAGAGCCACCGAAGGACAGCAGAATACTTTGTGTCAACCAGAAAATCTTGATTTCAAAGTACAGCTTGCACAGCTCTAGCTTATGAAAGAAACCAAGATGTTTTTCTATACATTAAAATTTAAGCTCATAGAAACCATTTCCATAAGATGAGGCTCAGGTACTTTCCCTTTGCCATTCCTGGAAAATATCATAAGCACAAGATGCATATACCATATATATCATCTACCAGATCTTTTCCGTTAAAGTTTTGTGTGTTATGCTATATTTGCTTTATTTTTCCTCTAAGCTAAGGAACAAGTCACCGAGTCAACTGACACTACTGAGTCCTTTTCAAGCAAAATCTACTACGGTTATCAATGTACAGTTGCAGCAGGTATTTGCGTGTAATTTTGTTTATTTTACTTTTAAAAGATAAAACTGCTTTGGTTTTATTTTTCAATTTAGACCTTTTTTTTTTTTTTAAGCACTGAGGCATTTGTAACTATTTTTGGCAAGTATTCTCACCACGATATGTGGTTAAGTGGTGTAGGGGACACAATTAAAATCTTTATAAAGTACCATATGCATTGAACCAAAAGCCCACAGAAATCCACAGGCATTCTTTCCATTTAATGGATAAGTTTAACCCAGGTGCGGGTTTATATTACAGTTTATTATATGCCATGTATGTGTATGAAGTATATTTATATTATCAAGTCTTATTTCTGAATATTCTACTATCCAGTAGTCAGGTACGTATTTATTAGTGTTACATTATCTATTATCTAAGAGAAGAAGATTGTTGTTTGGTATATCACCTTTGCATATCACATTTTACAGTGATTCAGAGCTTGAACCAGAGGTCTTGGAAAAAACAGACCTTTCCATTAATTTAGATGGAGTTTACACCTGACTCCGCTTTTTATTTTCTGTAATGTTTTACAGTAGCAACTTTTTTAATAGAAAACTTTGTACTTTTAAGTAGCTTACAACTACACTTCCTTTTCTCTGAACACTGTTTTGGCTAGAAATATATAGCCTTTTGTGATAAAAGTACATGAGGACAGTTTGTATGCAGTGCAGCAGTTTCTCCATTTTTGCTAATCCTCATTTTCATAGCTGAAAGAACAGAGAAACAACTCTCTGAGCAAGTGTAATAATTTCTAACAGGCTGTAATCCAGATCTTTACACGGAGCCTCACTGAAAGAAACCACCACGCAGAGACCTATTATGTTCAGTTCTGCCCGTGCTGGAGCAGCTTGTCAGGTTGCAGTACTACTACACGAGGCTAAGGCTTCTTGCGATGCTCGCCTCACGGTGCTTACCGAGCGGAGGCAGCAGGCCCCAGTCTGAGCTGTGTGACCACACTCAGTTGGTACTGGGTTGGGTTTTTAAACCAGTAAGAAACCATATATATATATATATATATATATATATAAAAGAATATATCTGTATAAAATATATATGTATTTTTAAAAAATACATAAAGAAAATGTTGTAAATGACTCTATATTAGTCATATTCTATACTCTGGTCCTCCACTGTAACTTCTTGTTCACGTACCAGGTTATGCAACAGCCTGCAAAGAAGCGTTACACATTTTGTCTTAATTCCTCTATTCAGAGAGCATTGTTTTTTAGGAAATGTCCTTGTGGCACCTCAGAAGCAAGCAGAAAGAAGGGGAGTGATCAGAGTGTGAATCCTCAAAAACACAGCGCCAAGGTAGTACAGGCAAAGCTGCAGGGCATGCTTGGCGTGCAGTGGGCTGTGTTGAGTTATCGGAGTTTAGGGAAGGACTGTGCTTTTATGGCTCCGGTAAATGTAGTCTGCAACTACAAAGACCAGCCTTTGCCTTTCAGTTCACAAACAATGATTGGAAATGAAGTGAAATGCATGTTCTCCCTAAAAGCATGTGTAGCAATTTGCCAAAAAGTCTCCATCAAGATTAAATAATTTTGGTTGGAGCTGACATCTGGTTTATTACAGTAATATTTTGTAACAAACCTCCCACCATATGAGCCAATAGTTGCCCGTCTCTGAATTCGGCAAGATTACAAGGAGGCCTGCACTCCTGGCCGCCTCAGATGTGGTTTCTCTCTGTGCTTAATTAGCCACGGGGGAGCCTCTCACAGATGAAGAGTGTTGAATATCCTTCCAGAGACAGATGATGGACAAGCCTTCTCCTGCCCCAGGTCATCTCCCCTACAAAATTCAGCTTTTGGCTCCTGCCTCCTTCCTGGCTTGCTTTCCTGCTGGGGTAGGCAAGTTTTTAGTGGGGTGGCGTCCTCAATGGCCTTCATATCCCCGGACAAGGGTGGCAGCCCGGCTGGGGAAGGACCTGGAGCAAGCACTGCCTCCCTTGGGGGCTGCTGTCCTGTCATCACTGCGGGGAGGGCCCAGCACCCACGGCGCCCCGGTTCCTCTCCGTCAGCCTCACTCGTGCAAACCGCTAGTTTTATCTCATTTTCTTCCCTTGGGCAAAATACTGCATTTTTTTTTTTCCTGGAAGAAAGGGGGATGCTTTCCCGGGCAGACACCACCCGGGTCGTATGGTGGGAGGGCTGGCCTGTGGTGGTTTACTGGCTCCATCGCCTCTGCTCGCACTGGCCCAGCCCAGGCGCTGAACCCCATCGCCTGAGCTTAATCCTGGGACACCCCTCCCCCACCTGCGGCTCGGCCCGGGGCTGCTGGGCACCCCAAGCCTCAGGCCGGCCTTCCGCTCGCTGTCCCCACCGCGGCCCTCCTGTAGCTTAGCCCTTTGGCAGCCGGCACAGCCCAGCTGCCGCTGGGGCGCTTCCCCTCCCTGCCGTCTTCTGCCTCATTCCTGCAGGGGGGAGAAATTTACGTTGTTGTTGTTGTTTTAAGCATTTACGTAATTTTATTTGTATATAATTCTAGAAACAGTGTTACCGAAGGGATGATGCCAGCGGCTGCGGGAGGCACTACAGGTAATTAATTCCTTACGCTGTAATAGGCGTTTGGAACTTGTGGGGAGCAGGCAGCGCCGGGATCGCGGAGCTCCCTGGCCTGTGCGGGGGTCGCCCAGCGCTCCCCGGGCACGGCGTATCAGCGGAGCGGTCCGGCCGGCGCCGCGCTACCCGCCGCAGCCTCCCGTAAGTGACACGGCGCCCCCGCCGCGCCAGGCCGGCCCGCAGACCCCGAGGGGCGCGGAGGCGGCGCCGGGAGGGTGCGCGCCCCCTCCCCCCGCGGCGGGGGGCGGCTCCGTCCCTCCCCGCAGCGCCGCGGCCCGGCCCGGCGCGGCACGGCCGGGGCGGGGGGGGGGGGGGGGAGGGTGCGCGGAGCCGCCGCCCGCAGCAGCCGCGGCGGCAGGAGGCGGCGGCGGGAGGGGGCTGCGATGCTCCCGGCTGAGCGCCCCCCCGGAGCCGCCCCCGGGCGAGGTGAGTCAGCGCGGCCCCGCGGTGCGCGGGGGGCCGGGCCGGCAGCCAGGCCCGCGGCAGGCCGCCCGGCTGGGCGCCGCCGCCTCCCCCTGCCCGCGCTCCGCGGGGCGCCGGGGCCGAGCCGGGGGTGCCGCGGGGGTGCCGCCGGGCGGAGGCGGCCGCCGGGCCCGGCTGTGGCGCACCCGCCGCTGCGGGCCGGCGAGGCCGTTTCCCCCGCGCTCCCCGGTCCCTCTGGCCCGGCGCGCTGCCTCCCCACCCGGCGCGCCGGGCCTGGTCCCCGCAGCCCCCGAGGAGCCGCCGCTGGGCCGTCGCCCCCGCCTTTCCTCCCCCCCTCAGCGGCTGCCCCGTCCCGCCTTCCCCCTGGGGGGGCTCGCTGCTGGGGCCGCCAGTGGTCGCTCCGCCGTTGCCGCGCTCCCCTGGCGTTCACCGCGGCCAGGCGGTGGCCTCGTTAGGATGCCGGCGCTCCTCTCCTGCAGCTCGGCCTTGTGGTTGAGGGGTAACCGCCACCCCAGGGCCGAGTGCCCCAGCCTCCCCCCGCGGGACCCCCGGAGCCCCCCGCGTCCCGCCGGAGCTGCTGCACAGCGGCCAGGCGGGGTGTCAGCGCGGCCCCGCTTTGAGCCCTGCAGCACGGTGGGCTCGGGCGGGGGGGTCGGTGTCCCTCCGGTGGCTGAAACCGGTGCGGGAACAGGTGCGGGCTGGAGAGCGTCCGAGGTGTCAGGGTGCCGGTTAGGGCCGAGCTTGGGTGGAGGTTAAAACCCGCCCTTGGTCAGCAGCTCAGGTTTTTGCATCAGGGTCTTTTTACATGTCGTGCTGATGAAGGATGCCGTGCTGAGCGAGTGCTGAACCTGAGGGGAGAGGAGCGCAGCAGTGTGAACGTAACGCTGAAGAATTTCAGTAAAAACTGGCCCAAAATGTTATTGCATTGCTAAGATATATAGGGTCTAGTTGCCCGCTGTCTTTTAGTAACATCCAAGGGAAACGACTGTGAAATGCTGGCTTTCTAGCCTGGTTATTGGTTGTGTTTGTTTTCCCTGGACATAAATAGTGGACAAAGGCGACGTTTATTGTATTGTTTGTGTGCTCCAAAGACCCGCTGGGGAACGGGGGAAGAGCAAACAGTCCTCTTTCTAAGGATGGTGTTTGTGAGAGCAGCCATAAACCCAGTAGAAAACCTAAGCAGATTTACAAAAAAATACTCGAAACAGGCAGCGTGAGAATACGAGGGCAAAAGCTGATGATGTGGGGAAGCTGCAGTTGCTCCCTAAAGTATCCAGTGCTATGGCACAACTTCAAGGCAACCTAACATTCATCTTAATCCTCAGCTACGGCACGATGGGCCTGAGTTTATGTGGGCGAGCAGGAGCCGGTGACAGGGTGCGGTGGCGGTGGGTCCCCGAGGCTGGCCATTGCAGCCCTCTGTACGGAAAGGGAACGCTGCCCCGTCTGCACTGGAAGGCACGCCTGGTATTTACCCTCGTTAATGAAGTGTAAACCTCGGCGGGGCAGATGGGTAGTTGGTAAATTAAAAAAATATGACAAAACTGCAAGTCTGATTACTGCCTAAAAATAAATCAATTAAAAGAGTCTGCTAGGACATCTTCAGATATTAAGCGGAAAACATAATTGGAAAGCTGGAGTCCTAAGATGTTGAGTTTGATGGTTTTTCTTCAACAGATGAGGGTCTGATAGCATTCTTGTCTTCTTTAATGTTAATACTAGCACTACTGTATCAACTTAGCAACTTCAGACCTATCATAAAATGCATTAAACCTATTATAAACCTGATCTTGACATAAATTCAGACATGCCGCCTTCTCTCAATCTAATCGACTAAACATGTCAAAGTATATGGGGTTTTGTACGCATATTGAACGAAGTAGGAAAACCCATAGACCGACACATTAACAAAGTGAGTGTCAGCAACACAAAATAAAGCAATTTTACTTAAGGTGGTTTCACTTCATGGAAACCCCAATTATGGTGGTTAATACTACAGCAGTAATGTCTCGCTTCAGACTTGGAACAAATATATTTCCCAGCACCAAGTTAATTCGCTAAATGTAGGAAGTTTTTCCCTCTGATTTTACAAATTCTGAGTCTGGTGGCCACGCTGGGGCCTCACAGGAGGACCGCTTACCTTTGGAGAGCAGGGGACGGTGGTGTGGGGCAGGGGGTCAGCCTGCGCGGGTTGGTCTGTGGGGCTTGGCAGGAGACGCAGCCCCCCAAGGGCTCTGCCTGGGGGTGGCCTGTCTTGGGGGGGTGGGTTGGGAAGGTGATGCATGGAATCCATGTGCTGCTCTGTCATGATGTAGGTTGTTTGCATAACATTCCCCTCCTTTCGGGCACGGAGCAGGCGACAGCACCAGGCTGTTCCTTAGGGGTGAAGCTTGCTTGGAAATGGAAAACATGGTCTATTATTCATGTTTATTACAGCAGTGCCATGTAGGCCTGCTGGATGCAGGGCTTAATTCTGAGAGACGCTGCACAGACACTGTAGCAGAAAGCCTTTGATCCTAAGGTTTTGCAGTTTAGATCAATGAGACAAGGGGGGCTGAGGAGGAGATGGCTTGCGTGAACAATATGATGGATGCGCTCCGTGTGGCAGTTTCACCAGCTGGGGGATGAGCGGGGGCAGCTTTCTTTGGAAGATGGATAGTTTTTAATAAAGTCGACTTCTCTAGCATAGGCCTGTTCTGAATCAAACAACAATTAGTGACTTCTTTTTTTTAAAAAAAAAAAAGGTTTATTCGAGAAGCATGTTTTCTATCAGTGGATTTAAAAATGTTCACATGAAAACTTTGTGTGGAATTTCACGTTTGCTACAAAGTCAGTTTGCCAGTCAGTGGAAGTCTGAAAGGGGTAATAAGATGGGATGCCACGTTGGCTGGCTTTGATTTACCCACAGAACGCAACAGCAAGCTAGTCTGCTCTGTTCTTAGAGCTGCGTGTTGCTTGAGAGACTAATGATTCCTATTTTGAGATTCTGCTCTTAGTGTGTTTTCTGAGGCTGTGTAAAAACAGATCTTCTACAGGGATGTTGCTAGGTATTTAATGGGTTAAGCTACTCTTGATCATTCACACAGTCTTCTGATGAACGGTCCTGGGTTTGGTTTTGTTTACATTGAGTACGTGTTCAAACTCTAATTCTGAGGCTTTGCTTGTCTTAATTATACTTTAATTCTCAAAGCCTAGTGAATGCAATACTTCTGCTGAATTAAACTTTATTTAAAAACAGCAATATCAACAGCAGTATCCTTCACCCCAAATCTAACTTTACGTTGGTCTGCAAACAAAGTTTTAGTGCCTTGTGCTGTTTTTTTTTTCCTGAGAGGTTTAGGGATTTGCTACCCTAGTCTGATCTGTTGATTGGCTTTTTTTTTCCCCTGGACTGAGCTAAGGGCAAAGCAGGTGTTTCAAGGTATTTTGGAGGGTTTCACCAAGGTTTTGGGAAGAGTGACTCTTAAGGGGAGAGCTGAGTTTTTAGTATATACTATGTTATTACTTTTCTTATTACCATTTTCCTTTGTTTTACAGGAAACTTCCTGTAATGCCAGGCAGTCTTGAATAGATTAGCTTTTTATCCTTTCTGATCTTGAAATCCTCTCAATTATTAGGAGAGCCAGAGTAAATGAGGATCGATTTAAGAAATAAAAAAGGCAAGAATGCCAAGAAGATACTTAAGTAAATGTCAAGTACCCATATTTGCCTCTTTCCACCTACCTGCCAAAGAGCCTTGTTACAGTCATTAAAAAGACCATTGCGTTGTCATCACTAAATTCCTTGGGACAAATGTTTTTTCCTCTGTTCCTCAGGTGTTTCTTCAAAAGTGCAAGTCTGCAGGAAAGTTGCTGTAGCTGTTTGCAGAAGATGCCTGGATGAAAGACGTGTTGGAGGTGTGAGGGTTTGGAAGTGGGTTTTGGCTTGCTGGAGGGATAGATATAAACGAGGCAGTAGCAATTGTAGCAGGGAACTTAGAAAAAGTAATAGACTCCAGTACTTTCTTTAAAAAAAAAATAATCACAGAACCATAGCACAGTTTGGGTTGCAAGGGACCTTAGAGATCAGCTAGTTCCACCTGCCTGCCCTGGGCAGGGCCCCTTTCCACCAGAGCAGGTTGCTTCCAGCCCCGTCCCACCTTGAACCCTTCCAGGGACGAGGCAGCCAGGGCTGCTCTGGGCAACCAGTTCCAGTGCCTCACTATCCTCACAGAAAATAATTTCTTCCTCGTATCTAATCTACGTCTACCCTCTTTCAGTTTATTAAGTATTGAAAGGCTGCAATAAGGTCTTTCTGGAGTCTTCTCTTCTCCAGGCTGTTCAGCCTGATCTGTGCAAAGCTTGAAGGAAGGATAGTCCTGTGGTTAACAAGTACGCTCTTTGTGTCTGAAAGGAAGCGCATGCACTTGTGCAGAAGCGGGCTGGGAGCACGAGTGATGTTGCAGAATGATCCGCAGCCTGCGAGCGCCAGCCAGCCGCAGGCTTCCTGCGCAGCTGTGAGCCGGGGGCTCTGCGCCTGGGACGGGGCGCTGGGCTGGCAGGGATGCCAGCGCTTCAGATTTTAATGGTCTTTTTCCGTTGTAGCCATGTCAGGGGTAATGGGGTGGTGAGGGAACAAAGGCTGGGTTCCCTGTTCTAAGTTCTGTAGCAGTTTGGAAACATAAACGTGTGGGAAGGCAGAAGCTTGTTTCTCGGCCGGAGGACCAAGGTGCTTTCTTGTGACGTACATGGGCTGCGCGCTCCGCTCGCTGTGCCTCTTCCCTTGCGGGGCTTTCTCAGGGTCTCTGCGGAAGCATCTTCCAGTTTGCTTGTTAGGGCTTTGTCATAGGTCTGTGTATTTACCGAAGTCTGGGGAAGAAACCTTCAAAACAGTTGGTCCTGCTTTTCAGAGGGGTTACCACTCTGCAGCACCGCTGACCTCGCTTGTCCTGGCTGAACTGATGACATTCAGCAGACCTCTACCAAAACCTCGTGCTCTGCTCTGTGTCAAATGAGTTAGCTTTTCTATTCAAGCTGAAATCATAGAACCATAGCGTGGTTTGGGTTGGAAAGGACCTTAAAGCTCATCTGGTTCCAACTCCTCCTTGCCATGGGCAGGGAAATCCGTTCTGTTTACTCTCTGAACCTTTCTTCCTTGCTGCTATTCTCTGTTGTTAATTTTAAACTTGCCAGTAGCTCTGTCTTCTATCCTCCTACTGTCTTGGGGATGAACAAAAGTGTTTTTCCAAAGTGAAGATGTAGTATTTGAAGGCTGTGGTTAAAATAACCAGTAGATAATTAGTCCCTTCTCACTTAAAAGTATGTTGGTTTTCCATCTGTTTGATTTGCTGTGCGTTCAATCCCTGACTGGCATGGGGGTTTTTTGTCAATAAGAGGAAAGCCCTGTAGATTAAGTAGTTTTTTGTAGATTTTTCAGAAACAATGCCACTTAGTTTTTTCATTTTCAGTCATTTATTTTTAGAATTTTAAAAATCTCTAAATAAAATCACTTTCAAAATCCTGATGCTAAACAAACTACTGATCAAAACATTAAAAAATGCCATATGGCTCCTACCATTCTTGATGCCGTTGTATTTCTCAAGGGTATATTCTGCGTTATTAATGAAATTCAGTGAAGCACTCTCAGGATGGGAAAATGTTTACTGAAATTATTGTGAAATACACTTTTCATAGCGTTCTAATCCAAGATACTCTAGTCAAAAATACCAGGAGTGGGTCATTTGGATTAATCCTTGCACACAGTGGGTTAGAAAGAAGATGGATGCTGAGGCAGATACTTGTTACGGAGGGAGGAAGAAGATGCAGCAACTGAAGTGCTGAAAGATTAGCAGTGTAACGATTTTTAATATACCCACTATTCATACAACATACAAAACTGAAGTCCCTTTCCATAGAAAGTCCTGTTCCGTAGTTTCCCACAGAAAAGAGAAACTGAATTTAAAAAGATCCAACAGTAATTGCTGCAAAAGCCTTTGGTATAATTTGTATGAAATCACATGGTTCAGAGTCTCTATATAGGGGTAGAGGGTATGGCTGTGTTGTTTAAATCAGGGTAATTTCAGTTCATCCTTGCAAAGGAGTTGTCCTAATGTCCACAGGGTTAAAATGTGAGTTCTGCTTTGTCACATCATGGGGTCAGGGGAGGAAATTTATTCTTCAAAACTAAATGCTGTGAAGCTCTGATACAGCAAGTAAGCAAGTTGCTGTAAATAGGTGAGCATGTACCAGTTTGGGTAGGACATGGCAACAACACTGAAACCTCAGTTACATCCCCTGGCCATAAGCGGGGCCCTGCACAAGCTCTGGAGTCTTTGTTGTCAAAGAAGGCGAGGCTTAACGAAAGCAGAAGCATAGATGGTGACTGATCTGATTTACTTATTAGAAGAACTTGTTTTACGGCTATAGAAGCCAAAAATGAGCAACTGTATGAGAAAAAACCCACAGCCCTTCTAACTCAGGTGGAAGTGGCTGGCTGAACAGAAAATTGCAGGAGCTAACTCGGCAGCTGTTGGGTTTTGGTTCACGTGGCTTTTGATGCTAGCAGGTAAGAGCAAGCAAATGTGTTTTCACATTTGACTGTTCTCACAACTTCATTAGGACTTTTTATAATCTTTTGACACTTTAAATACTTTTTTTCCTCTTTTTTTAAGGACTGGATTGTGTTGAAGAAACTGGAGAAAAAAGAAGTCTGTGTGTATGTGCTGGCATCATTTTGATTAACTTCTGACCTTGAATACATGAATATTTGAGGTTCCAAGATTTTTATGCAACAGCTTCTCCCGAAGCGAAACCAGAGATCCTCATAGATAGTATCCCATAGAAATGACATTTAAAATCGAAAAGCACACACAGACCTCATGAATGTTTGGGGTTTTAATGACAGTATTTTTAGATGTGTCTATTGCTGAACTGTGTAAGGTTTAGATTATTTTAATGGACTGGTTTTTAGAAGTATCCATGGCTTGCTCTGTCAGCTGTTACTTGTACGTTGGATCAGTAAGAAACAATTAATTTAACATACTTGTGAATGTTAGAGTCTCTTTTCTGTTATTTGCCTTGCATCAGTTTGCAAATCCGTCGTCAGTATTTAAATAAATTCTGAATGATAATTAATTAATTTAAAGGCACTGGATAGATCAACGCATGACTGATTTTAAGGGGACAGTGTTGTGCATTCAGTTGAGTTTTGAAGGACTCTTTTCACTGGAGCTCTTCTAGTGGGAATAAAGTGTAGACCTGCAAAAAAATACTTAAAATTCTTAGAAGAGATATTCCTGATGATACATTGAGTGCTCTTGGAGAAATTTCAGGTTCTTCTGGAATAAAATGGTCTTTGCAAACATTGGTCCTTAAAAAGGTTCCTGTGCGATAGTAACGCTAATCCGAACAGCAAAGGGATGACAAAACCAAAAGATACTAAATGTTCAACTTTCTCATAATGAACGTGAGCTAATATTCCTAGGTTAAATCTACAGGTATTAATATAGTAAAAATAGTTGCCCAGTATAATGATTTGAGCTGACAACTTGCTGGCAGAGCTTTTTTCCATCCCTTGAAATGAAAGCTGCTGTTAGCAAGCCTAGCTTATTAGAATGGTTTTGTTGTTTTCAAACATGAAAGCTGGTTGGCCAAATCGAAGTCCAAGTAGCAGTGAGTTTATTTTTAAGTGTTGCTTGTCAGTTTTGCAGTCTTTTTACTTCTAGAAAAGCCAAGTGTGGGCAGCTGCAGTACAGTTATCTCCCAATCCACCTTTCTTCAGTTTCAGAATTTGACTTCAGGAGATCATTTTAGGGCCTGTACCTGTTTCTTGTCCCTGTGTTTCTTTGCTGCCAGGTCTGTGATGCCTTTGAGGTTGTTGTCCTAATTTCGAGGGTCCCTTGTTTGAATCTTAAAGCCCCATCCTCATTCCCACCTCCCTTTCCATCCAGCTTAGAAGGTCATGTCTCCCACCAGTTTCTGCTGTGGTTGTGGAGTGCTTAGAAAAATGCGTTTTGAGAGGAGGTTGATGAACCTTTTGAAGGCCATGAGGAGGCTTCGGATAGTAATTTGTTTTGATAATTAAAAAAACCCGGATATATATGTGGCTGCATTATTTAATTATGAAACCGTGGCTATCCTTTGGTGTATCGTAAGGAATACTGGAAATAAAGCAGTTAGCCTTGGGGGAGAAAAGACAACTTGAAAGAAGAGTTTTGCAAATGCTAGTACTTAATTGCCTTAGTAACTTTGAATATATAAATTATTCTCTATCCTAAACATGAGAGATGTTTTATTGCACAGTATTAAAGCTGCTGTTGGGAGAACTTCACAGAATTGGTCATAAAACACATTTTTATTGATGCTGCCATGTACCACTAGTCTAGACAAACGGCCTTCCCCACCCTGATCCTGCATTTATTGCTCAGGCATGTCACTTACGAAAAAGCCGTCTTTGTCCTTGATAACTGGCATTGCAGGTCTGTTCCCATGTGGTGCCTTAACCGTGTTACGTTTTATTTGTTTGCAGGGTAGCCCTACTTCCTTGAGAGTGCACCAGATACTGGATGCTTGTGGTAAACCATGGCAGCTGATGATAAGGTTGCCATTTTAACCGATGATGAAGAAGAACAGAAGAGAAAGTACGTTCTTGCTGATCCTTTCAATGGCATTTCCAAGGATCAAGACTTGCCACCCCATAATGAATCCCCTTCAACGGAGACGACCACTGTCCCAGATGAAGAGCTGGACTGGTTAGAAAAGCACTGCGTCAAAATAAACAATGATCTTCTGATCTCAAAGGTTTTTTATTTTTTCTTCTACTCTGCGTATGGCTCGCTTTACCCCTTGCTGCCTGTGTATTACAAGCAGCTGGGTATGTCACCCAGTCAGAGTGGACTTCTGGTGGGCATCAGGTACTTTATTGAGTTTTGCAGTGCTCCCTTCTGGGGAGTGGTGGCAGACCGCTTTAAGAAAGGGAAGATTGTCCTCCTGTTTTCGCTTTTATGCTGGGTTTTATTTAACCTGGGGATCGGATTTGTTAGACCAGCCACCTTAAGATGCGTACCAAAGGGCCTTCCCCCAGCACATCCCACCAATGCAAGCAGCCTTTTAACAACAGTTACGCAAAACGCCTCGATGTCTTCTCCGCTGACCGCAGTGAGCACTGCGTCCCCGAAACTTCGTGGGAAGAGGGGCCTGCTCACTTCCAGTCCAGTCACTTTGGAAGCGACGGGGACAGCTAATCCTGATATAACGGTCCTGTTACCTACGCAGAGCAATGATGTAGGGTTTGTTTTGGAAAACAGCACCCATTTTATTTTGAAAAACACCACCACTAGCCCAGTCTCACCAGGGAACGTGACTCCGAGTACCACCCCAGCTGCCATCACCACAAAGCCAACGCCTTCTGACCAAGCTGTGCTCGTTTATGATCAACAAGAAGTAGAAGCCATCTTTCTACTCATTCTGCTGGTCGTCATAATAGGAGAATTTTTCAGTGCTTCTTCTGTTACTATTGTGGACACCGTCACCCTGCAGTACCTTGGCAAGCACCGGGACCGGTATGGATTGCAGCGTATGTGGGGGTCTCTGGGCTGGGGGCTGGCCATGCTCTCCGTGGGAATTGGCATTGACTATACCCATACAGAAGTTGGCATTGAAGGTCAAGGATGTAAAGCTCCCGAGTACAAGAACTACAGGATAGTCTTCATTGTTTTTGGTGTTCTGATGACAATGGCGTTAATTGTGGCCACGCAGTTTCGATTTCATTATGCGCACTTCAAGCAAGACGAAAATAAGAGAAAAGAAGTAGAAATCTCACAGGTGGACAGAAGCGCCTCCAATGAATCCTCTGATAACACTCCTACCAGCATGAGCCAGTCTTTCAGTTTTTGGGACCTAATAAAACTGCTGTGTAGCATCCAGTACGGCTCGGTGCTCTTTGTGGCGTGGTTCATGGGCTTTGGATATGGCTTTGTGTTCACCTTTCTTTACTGGCACTTGGAAGACCTGAATGGCACCACCACTCTCTTTGGAGTTTGTTCTGTGCTCAGTCACGTGTCGGAGCTGACTGCCTACTTCTTCAGCCACAAACTGATTGAACTGGTTGGCCATATCAGGTAAGGTGTTAGCAATCAGCAGAGCGCTACACAAAAGGTGTTGAATTTCAGGCTTGGCCTTGTGTTTTTACAAAGCGAAATTCAAGCTAATCCCTTTCGTTTTAAAAGTCCCAAGTCCTGCTCGGTTATGTAGCTTGCCTGATGGAGGTTTTTTTATTACAATTTTAGGAGTTGAAAGTGCTCTGAAATGCTTCCTTTGTATTTGAGTTGCATGTTAGTGCGTGCATTATGCCTGGCACTGTGACCTTTTGCAGACAGTTCCAGAAGACATCCTAGTTCACTGATGCAGAGCTCTGTTGGGGATCTTTACAAATCGCCACCCAGTCAAGGATTGTTTCAACATAAAATTCCATTAATTTTACTTTTTTTTTTTTTTTTTTTTTTTTTTTTTTTCCCTGTGAGTAGCAGTGTGCTGGAAACCTCCTGCTTTAGCCCGCTTCTCCTTGTGGGGCAGTTTTTTGCCCCCACAGTAGCCTGGAAGGGTGTCACTTGCATGCGGAGAGGGGTGGAGGATGAGATGAAGCAGTGAGGTGAGCACCTCCTGTGCACATGCCCTTGTCATCAGGCTCTGGGTGTTGGCAGAATGGGGTTGCAGCCCTGTAGTGTCGCTTACCGGTTCAGTTCCTTGCTCTCTTCCTTTCGTTGCGACTGCCTGTGTTAGGTACTGAAGTGAGATGGCTGTGCAGGGCATCTCCCGTAGTTTTTGCCTTGGGTAAGTGAAAGTGACAACATCCAGCATGTCAGTGAACATTGTTTTCCACGAAATTCACAATTGACTTAATTTCCATATATTCCAGATCCCTTCACTACTCTTTAAAAAAAGCTCAGGGAGGAAAGGTAGGGGGAAATCTGAGTTAATGAAGTCATAAAGGTGGGATTATTTTTTTTTCTATTTACTCAGGTACTCTGTGCAACAACTCTGTGTGCTGTTACCATTAAGTCCTTTCCAAATGCCATGTTTATAGTTGTAGTGTCATTGAGATGTGTTTTTTAAGCTGTCTGCACTCTTCTTTTCATGTATTCTCTTCTGTAGTTCTGTTCTCTGTTTTATTTGTTTTGGTTTTATTGGGATTAATTTTTTGATTCATTTGACCTCTAACAAAAATGTTTGAGGTGCTTAGTGTGGTAATTTGAGGCATTACTTAAAAGATGTGGGTTTTCTTTCTTTGGCCTGAGGAAGGTCTCTTTGCTTTGAGTCAGATTTTTAATCTCTGAATTTGACAATAATTAGATTGAGAAAATATGACACCTCGCATGTGAAGATCGGAGGAAGGATATGATGACGGAGGAGTGTGAGAAGAGATCACAATCTTGGTAGCTAAAGATAGCTTGGGTATACTTTTTCAATGTATATTGTTATGGTACAAAATTCAGGCTGAGATTTCAAGTAGAGAAAGAAAAAAACCCAAAAGAATGGTACGTTTGTGAGTAAGGTGAAATAGAAGAGCACTGGCCAGTAAAAAGAAAGATGATGTACAGGATTAACTCTTTATCTTTTTTTTTTTTTTTTTTTTTCTTCTTTGCACTGAAGCCTATGAAGCCAAGACTGGATAAGGATTAAGTTGTTTATAAACACTAGCTCCTGTTTGTGATGAAACAACATTCTTTATACCTATACCTGGGAAATGCACATTAGTCATATGTTAATATTATCTAATGCTGAGTTGTATTTAGTTAT
The DNA here is from genome assembly GCF_023638135.1 of Falco biarmicus. Lineage (NCBI taxonomy): Eukaryota > Metazoa > Chordata > Aves > Falconiformes > Falconidae > Falco > Falco biarmicus. Next base: position 5,234,848 of record NC_079295.1, on the reverse strand, counting down.
CACAGTTTGAGATGGCTCCGTCTGGTTGCCTTTCTTCTAGGAGTTTTTGAACTTTTTATAATGCATGGTTTGTGCAAGAGGAGGCAAACTTTTTTTTTTTTTTAAGAGGAATGTGTAGGAGTTCATAGCTCATATTCTTTAATAGTTCTGTATGTGTCTGCTGCCTTATATTCCAAATACTCATTCTCCCATTGATAAGAACCAGAGGCCTCCAACTATATATTCTTCTTGGAACCATCTGAGCCAGAAGCATTTGGCATCAGTGGTTTATATATAGATAGATATATATATTTTTTTAATAGCTCGAAATTCCTTTCTTCTGGGTTGTTGGACTCTTAGATGTAGACAGTCTTTCTGCAGTATTTATTTGAATGTTATCATTCAATCTTTCCTTCCTGTCCTAATTCTTTGAAGACAGTAATGAGTACCAGAGTTGCATGCACTGTCACAGCAGGAGAAAATGCTATTGACTGTCCTTTGTAGAACTACAAGAAAATAGGCTTTACACCCTTGTTCGATAGAAATTCAGTTTAACTCTTCTAGTCTTGTAAAGCTTTCTGTTTTTACCCCCATATGTGTTGACATATAGGACTCTTAACAACATTCTGAAACCTATTCTGTTTTCATGGTTTTGGTAGTTTGGGTTGGGGTTTTTTTGAGTAATACTCAAATTATTGCCCAAGCATTTTAAGCATGATCATACCTAACGTGCTGATTAAAATGTGTGATTTCTGACTTCGTTAGCTATAGTGTTCATACAGAGAGGCACTGCACGTGTGCGTGTGTTATACATGCTGCTAGCGTTTCTAACGCTGTATATTACCAGGTCACTGGATTAATCTGGTGCAATGGCAGCAATCTGTTCCGCTAGAAAGCTGCTCTGTGATTGTACAGCTTTGGGAGGGGAGGGAGTACTGCAGATGTTAGAGGGGTATTTTTTGCCTTGCCTCCTCCAGCCGCCTCCTGAGAGATGACAGAGCAGATTTTCATTTAAAAGTGAAATAAAGAGGTAAAAAAACAAAGTCATCGGAAAGCATGGTGAAGGCCACAAGTTCTTTGAGAGGTTACTGCAACGGAGAAGCGTGCAACACTGGCCCTCAAATGTTTAGACACCATTGTTGAATGGTATCCCGTGTAGAAGCGCTCATAACTGCCCGCGAGTTTAGGAAGATGATGTTACTCTCTGAAAATAACCTCCCACTTGAGGTTAAGCTTGAGTGTGTTGTCTGACCACAATTCCAGCATGTGAGTTTTTATAGGAAGCAGAGACTGGTAGTCACAGCTGTAAACAGCTTAGTCTCCTTAAAGTAAATATATATTCAGTGCTTTAAATGTTCAACCTGTAAATTGAATATGGTGTCTCTGTGCATACTGCATATAGGAACATCTGTTTACATTTTCCATTTAGGTCTGATAAAGAGCCTAAGTGATTATTATAAATACTTTTTTGAGAATATTCTCTAAATACACAAGAGTTCTTGTGTGATGTAACCCTCTAAAACCATAATTTCAGAAATCTTCACAAACTGTAATTTACCTAAAACTCTGTACGTATTCTAAGAAATTTAAAGGTAGAACCTGACTAAGTTGCTGCTCTTAAACTCTGAATCCAAAACTTTGTGCAAGTGTAACACAGTGGAAAAGCACAGGTAGCTGAGTCTGTTAGTGATGATGGAAAAACTACGAAGCAGGAGGACACCCCTTCCCATCTCTGGTCTGGCCATCACAGGGAACAGCTGGGGTGGGATGGAAATTGTGGCTGCACAGGCTGAGTTTTTGCTAGACAGAAGTGAAATTAAGCTGGCAAGCACTGGTCCTGAACATAGCTGGGCGCATCTGCATTGCTGATGGGGAAAACCAAGTATCTAGTGAGGTGATTGCTTTGTATCCCCAGGAGCGTGTGTCACCCTGAGCCTTACTGGTAGGGGAATGAAGAAAGGATGCTGCAGACCTTTGCAGCCTTTTGTGGCAAATACGTATTTTCATATCACATTTCTGAAAATCACATTTCTGAAGCGTTTGAGGGCACAAGAATTACATTAAGTTGTGCCTGTGAAAGGAATGAAGTTACTTGTTTGGAACAGAAGGCATTAATTAAAGGGAGAGATGAAATTTATGAGCCATGGCACAAAGAACAAGTTTGTTCTCTTTATTTTATAATAATGAACATGTCGTGGCTTCCCATGTTTTCTTCAGTGGGCTTGTGTTGCCTAAGGCAGCTTAAACCAGCTACTCGTGGACCTCACATGTATCTGGAAGCAGCGCAGCTTGGTCTGATGTGTGACTGGGGGGGCAGGGGGGACTTCCTGCAAGCTTACCCGACTTGTTCAAAGTGAAATATATTGTCTTCTGTAAATACATGTTGTTGTGAAATGCACAGACCTGTCTTTATATTTTTGAGGTTTTTTTAATACCACTGACATGATGAAAATTATGGTTCTGGCTTTTTAGCTGTCAACACGTATATTTGGAGACCTTGCGTGTTAACAAGATGCCTCATTTTTATGATTGCATCTCACTCTAGATTTTTCCAGAATGGCTATGTACCATTTATTAAATCCTGGGCTGCTTTTGTATTTATTCAACTAACTAAAAAAGCAGCACAAAGAATAACGAGCCATTTCACAGTGTTTATGCTTACACCTTAATTATCAATGGAATTTATTTCATTTGTGCTAAACCAGGGGTCAACCGAGAAGCCATGTTTGGACAAGAAATTATCCTTGCCCCTAAAAAAATCTTTAAATTTGCAATAGTATATCTTCTCAAGCTAAAAACATCTTTTGAATTAAGTCTTTGTTTCCTAAGATCCATCTAAAAATAAGAGAAAGATAGCTGGATGAATAAGCATCCCAGAGGTAAGCTCAGCTGAAATGAAAACTGGAAGGGAAAAGTCATCAGGGTAAACATGCAATGGGAAATGCACTGCACAATTAGTCTTTGTGCTTCATTGTTTAAAAACTGTTAAAAGAGCTTTTTTTCCCCCTTCGTTCTGAGATGCAGCATCTGTTGCTTTTCAACAGGATGGTTAAGTTTTTATCCTGAGGCATATTTTTATAAACCGTATTGCTTCTGTGGGATGTGTTTTTACAGTAGTCCTGAGCAGTTTGCAGATACTGGGACTATAAATGTATATTAATTGGGGTAAAATTGATTTGTCTAATACAATCCCGCAGCAGGCTTACATTAAAATGGCAGAATGAATCTCTGAATGGCCAGAAAAGAAGATTGTTTGGAAGGGGTGTTGGATGTGCTTAGAAATGCTCTCTCTGATGTACAGTCCTGTGTGGAGTGTGGCATGGAACTGCAGAGCTTGCCTAAAAGCTCAGTGAATCTGCTGTCTGTTTGAAATTTTTTTCCGTAAGGATTTTGAAGACTGTCCTAACTTCAGCCTCAATTTGAATATGTGTTTAGAGTGGCCAAGAGGAGAGTTTATGCTTGGGTGTAGGCCTTAAAGAATGTGTTTTGTGTTGAGCAGATGCTTTAGACTGGCAAACTGTACACGTGCAAATGATTCCTGAAGCAGTACAGCTATATTAAAACATAGCAAAAAAAGGAGAGTGCAAACTACTCTGACTTCTCTTTTCCTTGCTTCCTCTAGAGTGCTTTATATTGGTCTTGCCTGTAATACAGCTCGGTACATTTATATCTCGTATCTGGAAAACGCCTGGACTGTTCTTCCGATGGAGGTACTTCAAGGTAAGACAGCGCAGTAACGCCTTTCAGTGCAGGTTCGGGTGCTCACATTTGTCTTGTTTTCAAGTGAATGATGATTAAATAAAAATCTGGTATTTCTCTATTTTTTTTTTTGACCACAAATATCCCCAGTTAATAAAGCATAACTCTTGATCTTGGGAAATATTTGATGTTAAAAGGGTGGGTTTGCATTTGGTTGTGCACAGTTCTGTGTTTACTCAAACAGAACTGTGTGAGACCAACACACCCTTAAACTAAACAAAGAAACAGAAGCATGAGCTGGGTACACACCTGCTGCAAATCCTGTTTGGTGGTAAACCTGAACTTCATTGAATGCAAAAGGTTGTAGTTCTTGAAAGGATGCCATAAAAAAACAAAACAAAACAAAACCAAAAAAACCCAACAACAAAAAAAAAACCCAAAACCAAAACCCCAACAACAACAACAACAAAAAAACCCCACCAAAACCCATAGTCCGGGTCATTCTGTTGCTGTTAAAGTATTTTGTAGTTTCACAGTGGTATTCTTCAATCAATACTTTTAGACTACAGAACTATTTTTTCATAACAGCTAGAGAAGAATTTCTTTCAGTGGCTTTGCACTAATAAAGCTCCTTTAATTTAATTAGAAGGACAGAGGTGGTCTGGAAAAGTAATTTGAGCCCTGTTTTGAGTCCTGTTGTCGAAGTCTGTAAGACCTTCATTGCAATGTTAAATTATTCTAATTTAAATTTTACATTTTTCTTATGTCTTTGTAGTGGGTACCACTTCTCAAAACCACGAAAAATCTCAACTGTTTTACTTTCTGTTTCTTCAGTATTTGAAGAATACTGAAGTATTTGGGTTTTTAAGCTTGCAAGAGAAAGGTTAATTTAAATGTCAAAAATGTTTTCCTGCCTTTAAAAATAGTTGTGCCATCTTAGTTAAAGCCAGTATTTTGGATTTATACAATACTATGTAGAAAACTTTCCACAGATTGTACTTATGCATTTTATTCTTCCATGTGCAGCATAATTTGAATTTGCATTAACTTTTTCTACTATACTTACAGAAATCTTTGTAAGGTAGATTTTAACTTGAGTTACAAAATGGCATTGGAGATCACTGTGTTGATCTCCACATACGTGTAGAAAGGGATCTGTTTGTGTCCTGGCCCCTTGCCTGCCTGCTGACAAAAGAAGTTTATTGTATTAAAGCTGCCACAACAGCATGCTTCTGAATTTGTTATTAAAAAAACCCTGAACCACAACTATTGAACTGATACTTCATCATTCATACCAAGTGTTAAAACATGAAAATGTTACAAAGAACCTGGAGAACGTGTAAGTGTCCTGCCTGCTTAAATGTCGGGGGGGGACAAATGATGAATACAGAGCTTTGGGTGTTGCCTTGTAGGTAATCCTGTTTTAAAGATACCCCGGTTCAAAATGCCGGGGAAAGCCCCAAACGTGTGTCTCAGTAATACAGCCATGAGTTTGTGCCTGGAAGCGTGCTGTAGTCACGGCTGAGAAAGAAGTTTCTTTTACTTTGAATCTTGGTTTTTATTCTGCTGAAATTTCGGTATGAATTGCATAATACGTAGGTTTGCCTTTACAGCAGGACTGCGAGGGAGCTGTTGTGCTGGGTTTTTTTGTGTGGTACAATCTTGCGTATTTGAGGTTTAAAGAAGAAACTAAGGACCTTCAAACTAATACTTCCCCTTAAATTTATCTACCAGACTTTATCTATATCTAGCCACTGCTGAATCATGTACACCTCGGTTAATCATGCTGTTTGCAGTTATTATAGTCAGCAAACGAGAAGGTTAAAACCAAAACAAATACAACTCCCCCACCCCCCTGCCCTCTTTGTGTCCTACATGCACTTTTCAGCCTGCATGGAACGTCGTTGATGAGTGCCTGTGAAGTCCAGAGGTACACTGTACGTGTGGCTAATTACTGCCATGACATTTGTTACATCCCAGCAATCTCATTCAGTGTGCCTGAATGGGAGATCAAGTTTATCTTTTTAGAAGTATTGACTCTCCTCCCTTTTATTCTTTTCCCCTCCTTGCTCTTACCAGTTTTAATCTCTTCTGGATTCATTACTTCTTTTGCAGCGGTTATCAAATCCTGTTTCTTTGGGCTCTGCTTTCTTTTTTATATATCTACCCAACCTGTCGGTAGGGATAAGAGGTGACACCTTAATGAAATCTGGTGAGGTGGAAGCCCTTATTTTTGTTCAGTGAGTTTCTTGACAGAGGGAGGTAAAGAGTTGTAGCAGCTTTGCATATGTAAGGATTAGAAGTATTTGAAAACAACCAAAAAAAAAAAAAGATTAGATTGTGCAGAACATCTGGGTACAGTGTGGGTCACGCAACTGCATCAGGTTGATAGGTCTTTTAAATCCCTTGGTGAAGTCCTGCTTATAATTGTACATTACTCTTTTCCCAGGAAGCTGTCAAATTCTATTTAAATTCCAGTTCCGTCAGCTGAAGGAGTTTTAACAACAATTTCAGCTGACTTTTGTAAGGAATTTATTTTTCTTTTTAGTATGTTTCCGCAGTAGAAGAAGGATGATGCCCATGTGTTGTGCTGAAGGGCATGGGGAAATTTCTGGAAGGTGACTCTGCAAACTGCATCTATTAATTGTAATAAGAACCATGCTGAGTTTCAGTTGCTGCCTGTAACTGGGATGGGGAGGACTCTTCAAGTGCACTGCAGTCTCAAAGGAGTAAATGAGGAGATTTAAACTCGCCTCTTAATTGAGAGTTTTGAATCCATATGCTGTCTTGACTGGCACATGCAATGTATGAAAATACGAGTTTAGGCTGAATCTTTAATAACTGAAAATTTCAAGGCGTTCTCATAGGCAAACACATCTACTGTGTGTGTACATGCCGTCAGCCCACGAACACGCAGGCAGTCTTGTTGATTTTGCACTTAGCAGATGAAGTTTTGGTAGGTAGGTTAGCTGCAACTTACCGTACCGATGCGCTGATCTACATGCTCCGGTAGCAGCTGTGTTAGCTAGTAACAGCTAACAGCTCTGGAAACACCAGTTTGCGTAAATTTTCCAAATGACAAAACAATACTGATCACCTTTATTATATATTATATAATATATTATATAAAATTAGCTATTTTTACTGGGCAGTTGTCCAGCAAACTCCAAAACAAGTACTGCCCTAAGAAGTGACTCCTGCCGATGCTTCAGCAACGCAGTTATGCCTAGAGAGCAAAAAGCTTGGGTGTCTAACAGGCAGTGATTAGGATATATCTCTCCTGAAACAAATTTGGCTCCCCAAATCTTCAGCTCTTGGTGTATATGTAAATTAACCTAAGTTTGCTAAACATTATTATTCTAAGCATAACACTAGGGTTGTTAACGGTTGTGGGAACTCTAGTCCAGATGGTGAAATGGTGGCTAGTGGTTTTAGCAAATAATGTCACAATATATATATATTGTGAACAACTTGTGGTTAGCAGTAATCCAGACCAGACAACATATAAATGTTATAAAAACTGTTCCAAATAGTCACTGTTGTATAAATAATAAATCACATATAGTAATGTACACATACTAAAAAATAATAAAATAAAAAATCTGCTGCCTTTAATGGCAAGTGAAATAAGCTGGTTTAAAGGTATGGATTTGTTTGCAGAGGAGCTGGGAACACTGTGTCCTTGCTGGATTGCTTAGTAAAGGTGAAAACATCCAAGAACCTGTTTGTTAAGTTATGGCCTTTTGTTTTTGAACAAATACAGTGGTATTGTGCTTCACGGTTCAAATAATTTATGATGTGTTTTTGATTTGCCTGGCTTTAAAACTTGACTTAATATTTAATAGCTTATAAACCAGAATGTTTTACATTAATTGATATCCTTTGTAAAACAAAAACACGTCATCTATATCAGATTAGCTTTGGTATGCTATTGGGACAGTTCTTGGTTGCTATTTTCAATGCATACATGGGTATGCATTAAAGAAAATGTAGTCATTCAGCGAGTTTTAAAATTCTGAGCATTTTGTATGAAAAATATGTGAGTTTTAAAGCCTCAAACTGTAAATGGTAAGGGAAACTATGCCCATCCTAATGTAAAATTCCTATTTTTCAACAAGGTGACATACTAGTACCAAAACCAGCTATATGGATATAGTGTATATGTATGTTTATATATAATATGTGTGTGTATATATATATGTATATATATAATGTATAAAGTTGGCCTTTAAACCCGAGGCTTGAGAAATTTTTATTTAGATTTGGACTGAAATGGAACTGTACAGCCTGGTGGACATCTAACATGTCTGTAACTGAGCGTATCAATTTCATACAGTGCTATTTATCATTTTACACTTCAGCAAAACCCACGTTATTCTGTGAGTATTTACAAAATCATGCATTTTCTTGCTTGCATGAGTCTTCAGCCTAAATGCCTCAGCAAGTACTGAGTGTCCAACTGTTCCTTAATAAGTCAAGCACAGAGGACAGAAACATGTTGACTGAATCATCAGCTGTGCCAACGTTTTTTAAAAACCGAGGCAGTAGAGCTTAGGCACTGGTGAGCTGCGATGACTATTTTTAATACCACTCAAATAAGAAAAATACATTCCCACTCAATCCGAGGGTGGCAAAATAGTTTAGGCTTATTTAATGTGCGCTGAGCTACGAAAACTGTTTTGTTTTTCCAGCTCCTCCACAACCTTGCCTTTTCCTGTCCGGTTCTTCCCCACTCCACAAAAAAACCCCACTGGGCAGGTGCTCGGAGGGCTCCTCCTGCAGCTGGTTCTGCGTGCGGGTGGTCACCCGCTGCCTCTCCCCCTAGCCACCCTTCTTGGGCGGCAGGAAAAACCACTCGTGACCCTGAATCGACAAGGCACATGCCAGGAAGAGCCGTCCTAAGGCTCCGCAGGGGAGCTGGGGCTGCGGTGGATAGGTGGCCGTGACAGCAGCGAGGGCCTCGGCCACGCGTGGTCCCCGGGGCGGGTGGGATGCGCAGGATGCAGGCATGGCAGGAGAGAGGGCACGCTGCCTCTGCCTCCCACGGTGGGCGTGAAAACTGGCAGCTCTGGCCTGCCCTGAGGAGCTGACGTGCTCTTCCCACCATTCAGCCTAAATGCAGTGTGTTGGTGTGGAGTTCAGGAGGAGTTTGCTTGGGGGCGGGTTTGGCGTGGAGGGAGAAGGGCCGGGGGGGAATCACTCTTGGCTCTGAAATAGCGTGGGTATCTCTGATACCCTCTGCATTTCTGACCTTGGCACCACCGGCGTGGCAGCACGGGGACTGCCGGGAGGCATCGATGCTTGAACTGGCTCCAGCTTACGGCATCAGGACTGCATTTTGAAGGGCCCCGGGTGCTCTTGAAGGGATGAGGAATCTGGGAGAGAGACTTCTAAGGCACTTTATTCAGGCTTCCTGGGGACTGCGTCTCGAGAGAAGGGAGGTCACCTTACAGGGAGAAAGAGCCATTGACGGACGCTGCGGGGAAGGAGTCGTCATGTCTCCCTGTGGCTGGGCTGCCAGTTATCCCATTACCAAAAGCTGGTTTGTACCTCACAGAGGTTTGTCAGCGAAGGGATTTTGCTGTTTTTCTCCAGCTGACGAGCGCGGTTGCTCTGATGTTGCCTTTGTGTGCTCTGTGGACCCTGTACTCCTCACGATGTCTCCTCTCTCTAGGTGTCACGCATGCGGCTATATGGGCGGCTTGTATTTCGTACCTGAGTGCAGCAGTGCCTCCGGAGCTGAGAACGTCAGCCCAGGGAATCCTGCAGGGTCTCCACTTGGGTCTGGGCAGAGGATGCGGGGCGATGGTTGGAGGGGTTTTGGTCAATTACTTCGGTAAGCAAAAATGGTATTGAAGATTTTTGTTGCATTTATCGAAGTTCTGGTTTTATTGAACTACCAGCTTTGAACTTGTTTATGCTTAAGGTATTGTTACGTTCTGAAGAGTAGTGCACTTTGTATAAGTCATGGAATCGTAGAACTGCTGAGGCTGGGAGGGAGCTTGGGAGATCTCCAGTCCGGGCTGCTGATCACAGCAAGATCAGCACTGAAGTCAGAGCAGGTTGCTTATGGCTTTGTCCTGTCAGCATCACAGATTGATTAAATATGTTGTGCCTAGATATTTTTAGTATTGTGTGAGCAGATCTTCAGCCTGATCTGTAAGTAAGATGAATGAATCCATTATGAGAGAATAGGTTGATACTATGCAGCCTTTTGATGAACGAACGATAATCTCATTACTTGGTTAAAAATCCTTTGCAAAGCCTATTGAAGAACCGTTGGGGGAGGAAAATGTAATGAAACAAACCTAATAAGCGTCTGCATGGGGCAACCATACCCAAGGAGTGCATAATGCTGACTCATTAAGTAAGTAGATTCTCAATTAAAAAATTTAAAAAATCTCATTACAGGTCCTGCTGCCACATTCAGAGGAATAGGAATGGCTTGTTTAGTGATTCTTCTTCTATTTGCACTGATCCAGTGGCTGTTAGTTCCTGGTGAAGAAGAAGGTAAATACTCATGTCACTGAGACGCTACAAAACTCGAGCTAGTGAAAAAAGATCTCTCTGAAGCTGCTTCCTGCAGCTTTAATATGGTGTGTTTGGTGTCTTTACTCAGATTTTGACAAAGCAAAGCACTTGTTTTCAAGTGGGAAGTTTTTTTCTGAGCGATGATAGATACTGGAGTGGCATGCTGCTGCTGTGAGGAGGGCAGCATCGAGTTGTTGGATGTTGATTAGAGGAAATTGTGACATACTTTACTACCTGTATGTCCTCTCAGTTCTGGGAATCCTTTACATATCTTAACAGCTTCAGTGAGTCATTTCAGTTGCATCAGTTCTTTAAGGTCACCTTGACCCACTGGATGCTCTCATATTCTGCCAGGAATTGTGGAGTTGGCTTCAGAGGGCACACACTTTTACAGCTGCCTCGGTTCTGTTCTGGCACCTGAGAAATCTCCCCCCAGGTGGAACTTGAACTTCTTCATCTCCCCCGTTATTAATGTAAAGGCTAACCAGAAATGAAATAGTGCAAAACCTCAGCATGAACCTAGTTCTGACAAAGACAATAAAACTCTGTCAAATTCTGAAAAGTCAGGAATTTTTGAGCTGCTTTTTACCCAACTGTTACTTTCCAGTGTGAGCTTGGAGTATGAAATGAGGGTTAGTTTTCTTTACCTGGAATAGTCAATGAAATGTCCTTGACTAGTTATCAAGTTGCCTGTACTGAAGCGTTCAAATATTTATTTTGCTAGAATTTTCCTCACCTCTGTTCAGATGATAATGGCAAAACGTGGAAAGTTGAAGAGGATATTTGCTGCTTAAGTTTGTCATCAACTTTTGGTTAATTACACGTGAACCTACAAAATAATAGTTTGTTGTTAGCGGCCTTAATCTATTTGGTTTGTTTCAGTCTTTGTTTTTCATTTAATACACGTTACCCATCTTAACAGTGTGTATCTTGATTTTAAGCGTGGCAGTAATTAGGTTGCTTTCAACCCGGCCGGTTGGATGAGTGAAAACTAAGCATGTGGTCAAGTGTGCACAGGATTAGTCTCTTCGTTTCTTTACTGCTAGGGAACACCCAGCCATAGCTTAAAATAACCAGTGCTAAGAGTCTGGAAACAAAATACGATTTTATAATTTTGAAAAAAAAGATCTTTTTTTCTAATTGGTAAAATACTTCTACTCAGAAAAAAATATGTTCTCAGAATTTACAGAATGTCTTAGGTGCAGGCTCATAGAGAACGTACAGCCATTACTTAAATTATCCAATAGTTTCTAACAATCTGTTTAATTACTTTTTATATATAAATACTCTGGCTCTTGAAGATTGTGAGAGGCACATTGTGTTGGGTCATGACAGCCATTTTATGGATATTTCAGGACAGCTGTGACGACTATTTCAGATAATCGGAAGGCCTTAGATGGAGAGGTCCTTTGGGAGGATTTCTTCCTTTACCTGAAAACCTGCGACAGATATTTTGTCTCCTCCAGCGTGTCACTGACCTTGTTCTTTTCTCACTAACTGCGTAACTCCGTAGTAACTAACGGAGGGATGGTTTGTTTCTTAAGTAAAAAAAGTGAAGATGTAGGACAGCTTTTTGAAGTTAGATCAGTAGGTTTAGAAATGTTAAGGTCAGAAAAACAGCTGTCCTGATGATGTGGGCCGTGGGACTTCACCGAATGGTTCCTGTTTTGTTTAGTTACGAGTGTGAGGGCATTGTAAGGTGCAGGCTTTGTACAGAGAGTTTGCTACAAGTCTAAAAGGTTTTCATTTTGCACAGAACGTGAAAAGTACTTCTTCCGTGTAACATGAAAATGCGAATTTGTAAGAGCTAGCTGGGAACCAATGGATGGTTTCATACTCATTAGCTGCTCCTGTTTATGCAGCCATCTAAAATGCCTCACTGCAGCTGCAGAACAGCCTTGCTTCTAAGGCAGCATCCATGTCGCCTTTCCCTAACTGGGTTGCGGCGTGTCTTGCTCCTGGCTGTTGGTGCCACTGTTCTGCTCTCAGTACACTGGTAACCATATGACAAAAGCAAGAAACACTTGGTGTTCATTGTCCGCCTCACTTATTTATTTTTTTTTTTTTAAGCTCATTGGCTTTATCAGTGATTACTTTGTTTTAAACTTCAGAAAAGACAATGCTGGCGGAAAGGATCCCAGTGCCTTCCAGTCCCGTTCCCATAGCAACTATTGACCTGGTACAACAGCAATCAGAAGATATCATGCCTCGGACTGAGCCCAGACTCCCTCTAAAGAAAACTAAACACCAAGAAGAGCAAGAGGATGTGAACAAGCCTGCCTGGGGCATCAGCTCGTCTCCTTGGGTCACCTTAGCTTACGCTGTCTACCAGATAAAAGAGATGGTTAAACTATCCAAAACCAATCCAGCTCCCGAGAATCAGCCTTTGCAGGTAATCTTCTAATGTACAGGAAGTTCTTATATATTTGTTAGATGTTTTAAAGCCTTTATAGCTGTTTAAATCTGTTAGTACCTGGCAGGTATTCTCTGTCAGCTTGTAATAAATTTGGAGTTGTGACACAATAGTTGAAAATACTGCATGAATTAGAGTTGTCTTCTATGTGTAGTACAGCAGGAATAACTATTTTTGCAAGTATTACCTCCCTGAAGATGGGAGGAGAGGGAGAGGTATAGAAGGAGACTCTGTTTTACAGGCTTGGATACCTCTGAATTTCTTTAAGTTTACACTTGTTTTCATGTTAGTTGGAACACGCAGGTTATGCATTTTGCAAAATTTACAAGGTGATAATTGAACATGAAGATGTACAACTGCTTAACAGAGTGTAAAATGACACTTACTTAGTTTTGCTTCCTTGGGTGATGCTGTCAAGTGTCTGCATGGTTGCAGAAATAGGTGTTCCAGACAACTGTTCAAATTAAGTCAATCTTTTTTTTTTTTTTTTTTTTAATCTGGAGTTACACCAGATTGGAACCATTCTGTGATTTAAAATATCTGATTGCTGGTGCTTACTTTACACCATTTCCCCTCTGCCCAGCCTCCTCCCAAAATACCTTCTAATAGCTTCATCGGTGGTTGGGTGGGCTTGGATCTAGTAACTATCGTCTCGTGACGTGCCTTTCAGAACGGAGCTGAAGCGCAGTGCTTAAGCAAAGCAGGGAAACGCTGTGAATGCAAGTGTTAGAACAGCGTATTTAGTGCTGAAACCACTGTGTTTACCTGCCTGGGAGGAGTGGGTGAGGTTCCTTCTTATTCACCCAGCAGGAGTAAACACAAAAATGCTTTTTCCACAACTGCTGTCTTTAGAAATGGGTGACTTGGGATATGAGTGTGAATCAGCAGAGCAGCGTAGGAATTTCACCTGGACAGCGATCTCCTGCCTTTCTTCCTTGTCTTTATTCTTGAAAATATATGACTGGCATATCGTCTTTAGGTTGGTTGGGTTTTGTTTGCTTTTGAACTTCCCCGAGTCAAAGCACATGTCTTTTATAGTGACACTGAGGATATCACAGGGTCTCTGACATCGAAGTAATTTGTCCAGACAAACCGCTCTGTTTCCCGTTGGCAGATGTCCTCAGGGCCTTGGTTAGTGTAAGCTGCCCCGGTAAATCGGAGAAAAGCAGCCGCACGCAATGAACATGGCAAGAAAAGTGTTCTGCACTTGTGGGGTGTCTGGGGGGGGGGGTTGTCCGACACTGCTGGACACCACCCAGCTGCTTCACTGAGAACTGTGAAGAGGCCAGAAAGGCTTTTGTGCCTGTTCTCTGTGGCACGTGATCTCTTCATCATTCTTTCCTTCCTAAGACTAAAAGTAAAACTAAGGTGCTGATTTGAAAGTAGTTCTTGTTGATGTGCCAAAATTTGATGTGCCCCATTGCAGTATTTTCTTCATCATCTGTATTCTCCAAAAGCTCTCATTCCTGTTTCAGTGCCCTGAAAGGACAAACCTGCTCCAACACATCTCAGGTTTTGTGCTCAGTCATTTATTTTATGTTGGTGATGCTAAAACACTGAAATTGGAAAAAGGCTGCCCAGCTCTCTTATTAAATTTGTTAAATAGCCTCCTGAAAAGGAAAACTGATCATTGGGAAGGAGGGTCAATGCACAGAAAATGAAATTAGTGACAAAAATTACACCTTCTTCTTTCATTAAGAATTAGCTACTGCTTGCTTGTACTCCTTCAAGCAAAGGGACCTACTTGCCGTAGTCCCTGTTCTTCAGTGCGAACCAGCTAGTCCTAGATGGTGTGCCACCTCCTGACCTGAAATGTGCCGGTGTGAAGGCTGGCTGGCTGAACCAGGGGGAGTGTAACGGTGTTTACATGTGCTCCTGTGATCCTTAGTGTGAGCAGACTGGTGGACTCACCCATCAGTACTGCCAAAGTTCTGTCATTCAGAAAGGCTGAGCAGTGTTTTGGGGGGACGGGGGCGGGGGGGACGAACTATGGAAGAAAGCTGTATTTAAGGAGCATGATAAAAATGTTATAGAGTTGTTTGGTCAAAAGACTGATCTTGTCTGAACACTTTGAAGTCTAGTTAATCGTGTTTTTTTTTCCCTTGAAACACAAAAAGTTTGTTTTTTGCATGCTTCTTGGGAAAGTGCAGTTAGGAAAAGAGATGGAAGGTAAGCTACTGTCTGCTTGCTATTAGTGTCATCTGGATTTACATGTACTACTTTTGCTTTTGCTTCTTTAAGTTTGATTTGTTATGTTGCGGGCATTCAAAGTAAGTGCTTTGTGGATTTCCAGAAGTGCCTGAATGCATCTGGGGGTGTACCACTGGGGACAGTGTCGTGAGTGTTTGTTCTTACTTTTTGCATGCAATCCTTTCCCCTCTTTTTAGAAAATCAATGAGAATTGCAGTGCTTCATCAGCCAGCTCAGCAAGACAACCCCAAAATCCGACAGATTCTGGGCAGTCCAGAAATTGTTCAGCACCAACACCTACAGCAACATCAGATTCCCAAGTAGATGGTGGCCGCGTTGTGTCAGATCATGATGCTCAGCCTGCTGCTGCAGGGCCCTGAGATGCGCTCATCTTATCAAATCCAGTGCATGGAATTCTGCTTCTCACCTGGGAAACGCTGGAGTAGGAGCTCAAAAGTAGGACTTCCTTCATCTTAACGATCATAATGTGATGCAGTGCAAGCTTTTAACTATATAAAGAGTATTCATATGACTACACAGAGCCACATGAGCAGGGAAGCCAAAAGTTCGGGATTCTTGAGGGAATTGATGTGGCCAGATCTAGCGGTAGGAAGAATTCTTGGCTACTTTGCTAAAGCTGAGGCAAGTGCTATGAGATTCCTCTGCAGTCTGTAGAAGGGAGTTCACTCCTCGCTTGTTGAGGCACAGAGTGTCTGGCTTCATTGGGTAATTTTCTTTGAATTTGTTCCCAAGACAAAAAGAAAAGACTTTTTAGGAGAGAAACCTGAGTTTCCCTGCATAGTCTGTTAGAAAATATCAGACCCAATAAACATAGGAACAGCATGAAAACTGTAAAGATTTCTCAGAGAGTAGCTTTAGGAAGCGTATCTTCATATTACGGTGATGGAGTAAGTGAACTGCACACGTATTCAAAGAATATGTTTTTGAAGCTAACGTTATCTTGTTTGAGATAAAGGTCTACTTCTGCCAAGCAAAGATTTTTGAACTGGCATTTTAGTGAAATGGAAAAGTGGGAGGAAGGCTTCTGAAGAAGTTAACCTCTGCGCTTGCAGCCCTCCAGTTGGGCGTAGGTTGTGTGCGTTCAGGTAATTTAGGTTTGATGCTGTACTGAGATGAGAATCTTTGGTCAGGGTTGCACAGCCTGAGACTGATCAAGGGTTTCGGTGGACACGCTTTTTTTTTTTTTGTTATTATTTTGTCATCTATACAATGGTTTATTTAATGCAGTGTAGTTACTGTGGTTATTTATTAAGAAAACAGTAAGCTTTAAGTGCCTAGGGAAGGTGGGGGTACGGAGGAATTGCCTAAAAATCTTAGTGATTAGGTTTATGGGGGCAAAGTCGTCGATGCAGAAATCAAGCAGAGTGAGAGTTTCTCAGGAGGAAGCAAACATAACTAAATTGCAGCACGTTTAGGAAATTACTTTGCCCAATGCCAGGACACTGGAAGACCCTGTGTTACGTTTTGTTACGCTTTTCAATATTAACTGCAGCCAGCTCGCGTGCTGGTGCACAGTGACGATTGCTGCTGGAGGGAAATCCTGGGGCTCAGGGAGGACTCGGGGGGGTTCAGTCAGGACAGCGTTTTGGCGCGTTTGCTTACATGAACAGCTTGTTCCTGGGAGATCCGGAGCGCTCAGCTTCTACGGGACCGAGTATCGCTTGGCCCTCCTCAAAGGCAGAGGTGTGCGATGCGTCGGGCCTTCCGCGGGGAAGGCGCGCGGTGGGACGGTACAGCGACCCAGGGGCAAGCCCCAGAGGAGCGCGGGCTTGGGGGAGAGGGGGGTGGCAGCAGCTGAGGAGGACAGGGGGCGCGCAGGTTAACCCGCTTTGGCATCCAGCTAGCTTGACTGAAGGGGTGGCTGTGCTTTAGCTGTGCTTTTAGAGCAACCCATGTTCCGGTGGTGCCTGGGACCAACACCATAGACAATAACGAGAAACATCGATGACTAGCCACTAGTTACTTTTTTTGCACTTGAACTTAAATGTACTGTACTCACGTAAATCCTCATGACTCGTCTAAGTGTCCTTTAAAATCAGAGATGTATTTATTGTATGTTTGTATAACTTGGGGGAAAACCGAAGGCTGAACAGGTGACGGGAAGGAAGGAGGCTAAAACCCATCTCGAGGCAAACCACCCATCTGTGGAGCTCACGCCGGACGGCGTTACCTCGGCTGCTGCTGCATAGCGCCTGGATTGTGAGGTGAAGAGCTTGTACACTGTGTTTACACTTCAGAGTTGTGTGTTTGAGATGCCTGCTCTTTTTGGAAATGTATAGTCATTCTGTGTTGCGAATTGGACATGTACACCTGGGTTTTGATATTTGTGAAACTGTAAAAACTGTGGTAAGAAATATAAAATATCCGTAATGTATTTAATAGTATCGATCTGAGCTCTTATTACATTTGCTGGTATTAACAGTGCCAGCAGTGAACATAATCACCTGAACTGACAATAATTCCGCGATGATGACCTTTTGCTAGGTTCACTGGAGGGTGGTGAACCTAGAGCCTGGGAGCTACTCTTGCACGGCGTTAAAATCCCTTTCGTGATACATTGTGGCTGTAGGCGCACATTCCTTTCTGTGGGGTGAGGGGGATGCAGGCCAGCGTGCATCATAAACAGGCCGGTAGGCAAGTGTGCGGGACGTGGTGAGCGGAGGCCAAAACCGGGTTACATTTGTCACCCTGCAGCTCTGAGGTGGAGGCTGCCAAGCGCATGCCACGTCGGCTCCTGTGGAAATACTTCCGATATCCATTTGATTAACAAAATACGTTTGCACTACTGCACCTGCCCTATACAGCAGCACGTTTGTCTGGAATTTACCGTTCTCTTAGGTGTAGGACAGCTACATTTTTACCGTTTGATCCCTTTAACTTGTATGCATACAAAAGCGACGACAGGGAGAGGGTTTTGTGGTGCTGTTCGGATGTAACCGCCAGGCCTCACCTGTCCCCTTAGGAATTTGGCTTTGTGGTGGTTTGGATCTGTCGTGAGTGGAGAGTGGGAGCAGCAGGTTCCTTCAGGGAGATGGATCAGGGTGGAGGGGACACTCCAGTTTTGGAGCAACCGCAGCTAATGCACGGTTACCGTTTCTTAAATCTGCAACAAGGGGGAAAACCTTGGGATGTGAACACACACCATTTCCTTGGCTCCTCCTTGTCATAGGTCCTGCTGCTCTGAAGAGAGTAAATGCATAAGGGAGAACCACATAGCTGAAAAAATACTTTTATTTTAAAAAAATCTGTAAAGTACAAGACAGTATATTGAGTATGCTGTACAGTGTGAATACAAAATAAATATGAAATTCTGACTTTTTTATAAAAACACCGTGAAACAGAAGATCAATGTAACTCATCCTTCCTTAAGGAAGAAAGGGTTTCTAACAGTTAAGGCAACGGTTTAACATCTAGATGCTGTGCCCAGGTTTTCTGGCTTAACGCTGGGCAGTACTTAAGGTGTGTGTTTCAGTAAACCTGTGTAATCTCCCGCACCACAGCAGCGCTGCGCAAGCGGCCTCGCTGTTGGCAGCGTGCTCAAATGGCAGCAGTTGGGTTTGGTGGGGTTTGTTTATGAAATGCTTCCAATGTCAGAACAGACTTAGGAGGATTTTTTAAGGCCAGCACCAGCTGCCCGCTAGAGTGGTCATCACCTTTCTCATGTTGCTGCACTTCTGTCTTGGATGTACTTAGTGGTGTGCTGCTCTACTTTGGATAGCACTTACCCATTCCTGACAAACGATGGACTTCACAACTCCAAACATGGGCTGATTATTAATTTCCTCCCCCTTCCCCTTGCTGGAGTAGCTGTAGCTGGGTTCTAAATAATTTAGAAAAAGGGACAGTGTCTGAAAAATCTAACTGCCTGGTTTTGGGGGGCTCTTCCAGGTAAAATACTGTCTTAATGTATTATCTGGGCTATTGCATATACATACATATTATGTACTGACGGAAGAATAATCATCGCTACCTCAGTAAAGAGAGGAAATCCAGAAAAACGGTGGGTTTAAGCTAGGACAAACCTGATTCTCCCCCTTGGCCTCAAGTCACATGATGGGAATTCTTAGCGTTCTTAGTGTTCTACAAAGTACACTGGAAAAAACGTCTAGTTTAGAACATGCAAAACCCATTTAGTATTAAAGACATCTCTTCAAGCATCCTTTTTTGACTAATCCGTAATCATTTTAAGTACTTCATTTTCAGGATGGTGATATAGACAAAGGTATAATAAATCTCTGATCTACAAAGATCATCGTTGGGGGGGCAGAGGTGTCCATCCTCCTCCCAAACCATCAAAGATAATGAGGCTTCCCTCCGTTTTCGCAACAGCTAATGCTTCTAGCTGCTTGCTAGCGACAGACCCCCTAAGCCAAGCGTGCCCTCCAGAGTGTGGGTGGGAATTTAACTGGGAATGTGGGAATGCTGTGGTGGCTTTCCTGAGCAGAGCTCTCCTGCTCTGTTCTGGAACGTTGCGGACTTAACGTTTGGAGTGTATTTTGGATCACCTCCTTGACAGGGCTTCTCTCTGCTAAACATGCTATAGATCCTGCATACGTTCTTACAAATTTATGGCACAAAAGGGTGTTAAGCGTCAATTCGCTGTGAAATGGAAGAGTCCCTTTCCAAATGAAGCAGTCGAAGCGATATAAAGGAGGAAGGACTGTGTAAGTAAGGCTTTGAAGCACCAGCTCTGAGTCCTGTTCCATACAGAGGCACCCTTGGAATGTAGTATGGCAGCACTTCTTAGCGCTGGTAGGAAACAGCTTTTCTCCTTTGTCCATGATGGACAACACGTGCGCTGTCGTGGTTTCTCACCACGGCAGCCATGCTGCTTCTCCAGGCGTGTTGCAAAGAAAAGAGACCCTTTTTAAAGCAAATGTTTCCCGGTCTGATGGGCCCTCCTGGGGAGCTAACTGCTTCCCACCACCGGCAATTCCTGCTGCGTTTGTAAGATCAGACGGTGACAGAATTAATGGTCTTTTGTTTTCTGCAGTTGGAAGACAGTAAAGGAAAGCAGCAAGGTGAGGACAGAAGAATATCAGGAGAGTTTAAAGAACTAAAGAAGGAAATTACCTCTGCAGGTGGATGAACTGAGGGGACGTGATCTCCTCCCCAGCCTACTACTACGACTGTATCACACAGAAGCTGAAAAGACATCTGTCTCAATTTCTCTCCCTGTTCTTTCCTGTTCCGCCACACACACCTCCTGTGGCAGGTCCCACAGAGGGCCGACGAAAGGGAGGCAGGAGCCAGGTATCCCTCCCTCCTTGTTTTGCCAAGAATTACTCTCCACTCACATTTTACTGAAGGAGCAAACTACTGAGTACTCCGAGGATAGCGGAGCTGTATGGGGGTTGTCTGTATTCCCAGTTATGTGGGCCCAGCACCGCTCCGGCCCTGCTGACAGCAGCTCCTCCAGGCAGCTGAAACAGCCTCACTCAGCCTTTGTCTTTTCTGGGCCTTGAAAGGGCCAGAAGGGCCAGCAGCACCCGTCCGAGGCAAGGAGACTTTGTGAAACTTTCAGTGAAACTGAAAGCATTAGTAAAAATACAGTTAGGAATGGAAATCCTCTCCTCAATCATCTGCAGCTATCGGAGATGGAGCAGCAGAGGACTGAAGAAAGGTTCAGCAGACAGACCCGTAGAACAGGGAAGAAAAGTGAGTATGTGAAGAAACAAGGACACGGAAGGAACACAGACCAGTACAACTAGAGCAAAGACCAAAACCGATACACAAGTAGAGGGTGAAAAAGTCAGGCAGGGTTCTGAAGAGTAAAAGGAGCTTAAAATAAATGTGGAGAGGCAAATGAAGCTAACAGACAGCAAGCCTAGTCAGAGGAGCAAACAAATCTCGTTCACCTGTGTTGACTCTCTATTGATCCTTAGCACTGGAACGTCTCACTAACAGTAGTTAATCGGCACGCTAGCAGCATTACTAAAATTGTTGACACATAGGGTACTCAACAGAGTATTAATAATGGCTTCTCCTCGCTCTAGTGCTCAGTACAGAGGACCTGACAATGAAAAGGACCTAAACAGATCCTCTATTTTCTGGAGGTCATATCCTTGGAAAACCCAAGCATCCCGGTGGGACAGGCTGCTGCCAGTACTTGCTTTGGAAATAAGCAAGGCTTACTTCCCCAGTTAAAGTATCAGTAGCGTGAGAGTCCTCTTCACTTGAACAGCCCCTGTGGTTTCCTTCTGTGTGATTCGGGAAATGTTTTTTTCAAAAATCCTTGTTTGTCCCCCAGCAACCACCAGAAAGCACCAAGCATGAGTTCTTGGTCTGCATCCTTCCTTTCCAGGACGAATGTGTTTTCCCTCCCTTCTTGGTTATTTCCCAAAGCTCAGAGCACCTCAGTAGCATATGGAAATGCAATCTGTTGATGCCTTTCATCTTCATCCTCCTCATCTCCTTCATGGATGGAATTGGCTGGATCATCTTGCTGAGATTCTGCCCTTGTCTCAAAGAGCTGCTCTTCCAGGAACAAGCTCCCAATGCCGTATTCCTCATCGTGGGCCTTTGCCTCTGCAGGTGAGATATGGGGAGATCCCAGAACAAAACCTGCAAACCTGTTAAGATTTTTAAAGGGAGAAGTGATCAGCTGAGAAACAAAAAAAAAAAACCCGCTGTAAATGCAGGGGATGCTGCCAATTAAGCAGGGATGTTGTAAGGACGTGTCCCCCGGCAGTGCGAATGAGGGGAAGCTGCGGCATGAGCTAGGGAGTCCTGAACAGCAGAGTAAATCACAACAGATGGCAGTGACCCTAAACGTTTGTTTTCCTGCCTCATCTTTTCAGTCTTCAGTCTTTTCTATATAAGTAACTTGCTCTTCTGGAGGCCATCTGCGAGGTCTTGTGACTAAGCAAGATCTAACTTGGTTTTCACATCTTGTCAGTACTCGTGGGGTAATCCAGAGTAAGCATTGGTACAGTTGGATAGGTGGTATTTCAGCTTCTGAAAATAAATTAAAGCTGTTGCAGCATATCTGAGACAAAGGCTGTAAGAATTCAGGTAAGTTGACTTTGCTATGAAAGGAAACATGGTGAGAACTTCACATTCCTACACTGCTGTGCTATCTATCACCTTGCTTTTCATACTGCATGCGCGCCCCGGGCAAGCTGAGCTTAAGTCTTGCCAACGAATTCCTGCTTTTGGTGAACCTGGAGCTGCAGGAGTTCTGCAGCTGCTCCAAGGCAATGCCAAACTGGAGGTCTGGCAGAACAAAGCATGAACGAGCGCTGCCCCTGCATTTCAGTCCGCCACAAACCTTAACTTTCAGTGGACGGCTACGTTGAAGAGAGAGAAGGGAGCTGGAGGTTTCTGGCAAGCATGTGGAAACAGACGGCGGTTCTGACACCTGGGTAAGTGTCGACAGCATCAGAGAAATGCAGGAAAAAGGAAGTGCAGCTACATTCTGGAGTTCTGGTAAACTGATCAATAATTTACATTTTAGACTTAACATTTCTGTGAGATGAATGTTGTCACCTCGTTCTTCTTGGAAGCACTGTTAGTCTAAATGGAGAACAGCACTGGGCTGGCTGTTTTACAGGTTTGCCTTGTGTTGAACTGTCTTCTGATTCTTAATGGAAGCTTGGAGGGGTACTCGACTGTAAATCAGACCCCCCTTGGTTGTCCTTTCCGTTATTGTATTTTTGTAGTGAACAGTTTATAAGAACTGTATTAACTAAGTGATGGCTAGAAAATACGTGTCTCAGCTGTTTGTTTTGTGCATTTGGCAGTATTTTGTTCTACAATACTGCAGTGAGTTTTCACTTTTTATATCTTTCAATCATGTTACAGAATGAAAGTAGCTTAGAAAATAAGGTGGTTCAACAGGAAATCTATAAAACCTGGCAGAGAGGCTGTCTGTGTGTGCCCGTCCAAGGAAGATGAAGGTTCTGAAACTAGTTTTAACTTTTTATTGATTAAATTCCAAGCGGACTGGGGCCCCTTTGAAATTATGACACTTGGTTCTGTGGCAAAGGCCAAGTCTTTGTGGCTGGCTAATATGTGAAACTCTGCTTCTGCTATCTTGCAGTTTGGGTTTTGATGGAAATACGCTGCTATTATTAATTTTATATTCTGCAAGATTTTCTGGCTGTACTTAACGTAAGCCTTTCCAACCCGTATTTGTCTTAAGTTTGTCTCTTAAGCTCTATCTGAAGTAGCTCTTCTGCTATACTTCCTAGGTGCAGGCATCGGTTTCTTTGTATTCTTAGTCTTAGATATTGGTTGATACTTCAAGTAACAGGATGCCTTGGCTGTGCGGGTT
This sequence comes from Falco biarmicus, assembly GCF_023638135.1. Taxonomy (NCBI): domain Eukaryota; kingdom Metazoa; phylum Chordata; class Aves; order Falconiformes; family Falconidae; genus Falco; species Falco biarmicus. The sequence goes on along the minus strand of NC_079295.1, from coordinate 5,211,740 downwards.
TGCAGTTGGAGAGCTTCATACAGGTAAATTTGAGCATGTATCTTCAACCTGCCCCAATTTTGCACAATGCAAAAGTGTACTGCTCTTCAAACTGAAGGAAGGAGCATTTCACTGGTTAGACAGCCACCCAGGCTGTGTAGGAACTTACAGAGGCACTGTAGGAAACCTGTAAGTTTAAGGAAAGCTGCCATTACCACAAATTACCCGTGAACATCTGCAAACTCTCAGAGTAATTTATGGTCGGGGGGTTTAATACCACCAGCAAGTAATATCCTTGAGAGGTGTGGCCGTGGTCTTTAGTGGGATTGCTCAAGAAGATAAAGCTCCCGGCATGTCTGACTGCATGCAAGATAAACGCACCTGGAACAGTGCCTGAAGTAGCATTTGGGTCTGCTGTGCAGCAGCATCTGTGCAGTGCGTTCCCTGTTTTAGAGAAGCCAGAAATTCTTACCTTTGTGGGGACTGGAGTTTGGATACAGCTAACCACGATGGGAAGTCGGGGTTCCTGCAGAATGAGCGGAGCTCCTCCAGAGCTCTGATCGTTTCTGTTTCACCTTGTTCTCGATACTCCTCTTCAGTAAGCCATTTAAACACTAACTTTTTTGATTTAAAGCGATTCTTCATTTTTCTGGAAATGAAATGAAAACAATTAGTATTTCTGAAGTCTTCTGGCACATAATTATTGTCTGTCCTTTTCTCTACTACCTGCTATTAACATGCTTTAACCACCTTTATCCTTTTAAGACAAGCTACATTCTTGCACCAACATTTTATAGGAGAAATCTAATGTTTACTAGCCTGTTTACCTCAGGTCTTCACCAAAGTTGTAGAATTCCACAGAATGGTATCTAATGAGCTTTTGATCACGTCCTTGTTGTGTACGCATGGACTAAAATCTCACAGAATTAAATAGATGGCTGCTTGCTCAGCCATTTTTAGGTGCAATATGCAAAATGTGTCTGTGCAGACATGGGCTGAATCAAAACCCAGTCTGCATATGTAACATCAAAGATAAGCAATGCTCCAAGTCTGTTATGAGTTGTTCATGTTGTTTACTAGATCGCTTCTCTTAAATCTTGCTTTAAATTACAAAACTGAGTAGTCTGAGGCCAAAATGTTTACAATCTGATGTTTTTTTAGCTGCTGCATAGCGATGTATAATATAATTAGATATCAATTAGAAAGTGTGCCATGTTCTGTTCCCTTCTGTCGACTGCTTTCAATTTAAATGTTGTGATGAGTTAAGATAAGCAAGGGCTGGATGCCCATAAAACTTTCAGCTCTACATAAAAACACCTGCTGCAACCAGCAGCATTCAACTTTACTCCTTACTTCCCCGCAAAGCAAGAATGAACTGTAGCCCTCGTTCAGCTCAAATGGCAAAGGTCTTGCTGGCTCAGTGGAATCTACTGAGCTTAAAAACAAGTAACGCAAGATTCTTAATTATTTTGATACATCTGATGCTCTCCACTGTGTACCTGGCATCGTGGCCTCACAGTTGGGTGCTACTGCTTAGTGTTTTGAAACAGAAAAAAACCCAACCCTGTTATTCCCACAAGAGAGATTTGTAGACCTGTATTTTGGCTTTATAGAAGCATGAGTTCATGGTGGGGGGGTGGGGAGGAGGTCCACATGGAGAACAAACAACAGTGTTTCAGGGTAAAACAGGTATGTTCTGACTTCTGTGAACTCGTAGCCAAATCTTACTGATTTCAGAGTGAGCTGAGCCTGCTCACATCAGGTCAGTATTGGTCCTATATGTTGCCTTTGAAACAGCTGGTGCTCATCAGCTGCAGGCAAAAATCAGACTGTAACATACGATAAATTCTACCTAATATAAAAAAGCTTTAACGCAGTCCACAATTCAACATCTAAAAAGAGCACAAGAGCACAACGGCACGTTCTTAAAAACTAATAAATGTCTAAAAGGCTAAGACGAAAAAATTATTTGGTTTTTATTCTTTTGCTTATGCCAGTTCTAGCCTTTGCCTCTTCCTGGCGTTCTGCAGTTCAGCAGAAGTCCACAGGTACGGAAGACTCCGCACTAAAGACTTCTTAATCTGGATGCCATCACTGAAGGTAAAAAACAGATGTAAATTGGCAGGACTTCTTAAAATCTTCATCTGAGAGTTTTATTTGTGATAAAACATGCTTCAAACTCAAGGATGAGCAAACATGTTGTTCCCATGTTGCTAAGCAAAGTACTTAGCAAACTAAGGTCTACATATTGCAAGCAGTTCCCGTTCCAAATGCCACAATATAAATGGGGCTCCGGAGTACGGGGGACTGTCTCCGCAGCAGTAACAGACTGTTGCCATGAATTAAAGGTAGACATGTACATCTAGGACAATCACCTTGGAAAGCTAGACTCAATGGAAACCATTATTTTTTTGGACACGGATTTTTAATCTCTGAAGTCTACACTATCTAACCGACACAGGCTATCACTTTTTAACATCTGCTTCTCGGTGATAGCGCACTGGTTTATCCTGTAAGATTCAGTACGAGTTAACCCACAGATCGTCTCACCGCACATGCAGCCAAGGCAGCATTGCTACCGTCTAATCAATCAACCAAACAAATGTTTTGGTTACCATTTGCTGCAGACTAGAAGGTGCTACATTTGTACTAAAGAGCACAGTCATATTTCTCTGTTCTCCATACAACAAAACTTGTGTTTAACACTGCCGAATGGAAAATATTTACATTCTGGTGTCTCAGGGCTTTAAACCTTTTCTATTGCAGCTTTACATCTAGTAAAAATATGAATTAGAACTAGAAATTCATAAATAGTTACTGAAGCGTAAGGGTTTTCTCCTTATTAGCCCCCAGGATTTCCTTGTGACACAGGGACTCGGACATTCATAAATACATACACACCTGCCTATGTGCCTAGCAGCACCGAGCGGGTAATGCAGGCCTTTTGAACAGAGGCTGACTGCTATTACTGCATATGCAACTTGAGGTATGGTGACACCATAATAAATCAACACAAAGGCTGTTAATTGTAGCATCCACGTGAATAAGGTGATGCTCAGTTCAGTGGTAAGCGGTCCATGCTGATAGCAAGCAGCAAAGCTGGTAATTCCAACAGCCAGAAAATACCCTGTAGAAACAGAAAAGAAGGACATGGAGAAAAATATGCAAACCACCCATACAAATTGCATTAGTCTGCTTCACAAAGCTTGCAACTGCTGAGTAGCATAGCCTTCTGTGTCTTGTCTTATAGATAGCTGCACTGTTGTATGTGCTTTATGTTTCAAAAGTGTGCAGAGAGTTCACAAGGTGATCTACAAACAGCCTTTAGCTAATGCTGTGAGCTGCACGTGAATTCTCCCAATGCAAGATTGCAAGAATGCTGAGGCAGGTGCTGGATCGATAGGTCTGTCAGCCCCTGCAGGCACAGCCACTTAGCAATTTAGGCATCCAGATCCAGCAAAATACAAACCAGCGTAGCTGCCCTTTTGCTGTTACAGGGAAAGTAGGTAATGGCGAATCGATGAACAAATAATCCAGCCAAAATCTGCTCTTAAAGCTGCTGCTGGCCCACTCTATCATAAATTCCTTATTTAACGATACACGGTGAGTAAATGCTCATTTGAGTGGATCAGGAACCTTTGGAATACTCCCAACATCCATGGCTTAGGAGAAAAAAGTACTCCATAAATAAGTCACTTGATTTTGGTTTTTATGGGCAAGTATCCATCTAGCCACTAAATTTCGGCAAAATCTGCAGCACATTTTTTGATAATTTTCTTACCCAGCAAGTAGTTTCTGTGTTCAGACCACAACCACTGCGTATTCTCTTTGAAGCAGTAAATAAAATAGAGGGAGAACATCCAGCAGCCACCCATTAAGATCCAGAAGGTACTGCGCTGGAAATTTAAAAAAACCCACATTTTAACAAAACTTTAAAATTATCGAAAAATTTCAAGTCAGAATCGGGACCATTGTGGGCAAGGGAACTCCCAAACAAAATTGGATGTGGTATTTGGTAGACCTACAGGGCTTACGATTTGTGTTAAGACTTCCACTGCAGAGTGCTCTGCATGCTACAACTCAGCAATACCAATTTTAAGTGGCGCAACTGTACCTCTGTATTTGTGTATCGTGTTCCTATGCCATGGTATAAGCTTATTGCAGTGTATTCCCAATTAACGTATCTCAGCAATATTGTGGGAATGCACAGACTTTGTAAAAGTACAGGAAAAATTCACATCTGCCTTGCAATTAATCGTCTCTGGTGAACAGAAGAGAATCTGTCCCAGTTGCTACTAAAACTACATTTTGATTTAGATTGATTCATAGTTTCAAAAGTAAGCTTAGCTCTGGTCCCATGAAAATAATATATCTTTCAGAATAAACCCTCTTGTACATCAGCAATCTCCTGTTGGGTTTAAACTCAGGAGCAAGCTAACTAGAATTTAGATTCTGACCTATTTATATTTACTTGACACAAGCAAAGCTGCAGTCATTTCAGTGCAGTTACCTGGCCACAAAAACACAGCAAGGTCAGAATCTGGCTCTGTACTCTCAACTTCCTATATTATGATGTTGATTATTATTTTGTCTAGTAAGTGCAGATTTACCCTTGGAATAAACCTTTTAAGTGTCAACAGGACAAAGACTAGCAGAGCAAGAACACCCAGTATTATTCCAGAAAGGTAAAAGAACTTGGTACTCCTGTAAGAAAAGAGAGAATACAGTGAGAAGTATGATTTGTAATTGGTTAAGATGCCAACATTTGTAAAAACAGCAGTGATCTTCAAAAAGTACTTAATGCAGCTGTAAGTTAAGAACTGCAGTTACATGGTCAACAGACCCACTTCAGATACTAAACTTGTGTAAGAAAAAATTCCCAACGGATACTTAAGGTCACTGGAGTTGTTACAGGCTAGGAAATAGTGTTGAGTTTTTTAAAGCTCACACTATTTCTGATTTCACTGACCTTCTAGTTTCTAGTAATTTCATTTTCTTCCATGTACCGATATAGTTCTGTACGGCAAGAAAAGTTTTATTTTTTTGAATTTAAAATGCAAAAAAACCCTCCACAAACCCACAAATTTTTTTCCAAGCTTATGCATTTATGAAGTCTGACTTTCAGAGTTAACTCTATTAAACCTACTGCTCTCTGCTTGTTTTCAAGGTGTCTCCTGACAATTAATTTGTGACTCACTTTGCTTTGAAGTCATGGGCCACATGTTTTGCTACAACAATTAAGTACCCTCCCTTACATGCTATGCAAAACGTGCATCAAAAGAATGATGGGGCAAGGCTGGCACAAAGGTGGAGGCAGACGAGGCCCCACGTGGCCTCATCTGAAGCAGTCCTCCATGCAGGAAGGCACCACTGACCACACACGCAGCATTATTTAGCATTCAGCTAACCTCACTCACTGGTTTACACAACAGAGAAAAAGTTTTTCTGAATCGACACTGAGTATTGTCTTGGTGTTGCCCCGTGCAGGAAGCTTGGATACAAGGACCCTAACACAGCTAAGTGATTAATAAGAGTGCAGCACTCCAACGTATGTCACAATCTGTCCAAACACAAATGGTATGAAGAGGTTTTAAATATATGCTCAGTTTCCTTATTTCAGTTTCCCAAAGAACCACCTCTTTAGCTTAGAAAACAGACCAAAGATTCACACAGGCTTTGGGAAAGAAGGTCAAAAAACAGCAGCTAGCACTCACCTGCTCAGGCTGTTTGCAAAATGGAACAGAAAAATTCCAGCTATAAACAAAAACAAGAGCCTTCCATCTAGCACTAAAAAAAGGGGGGAAAAACAGAAATGGACTTTAGACTAATTAAACCTGAAATTCTGATTATATAAAATATCAATAGAAAAGTCGCAAGCTTCTTACAGAAGAGATGGTACATTCAGTAACACTGGCAGACTGAACTATCTAATCTGAACTGAAAGACTCGCTACTTACTTTCTCGTTCCACACGCACAGTGTACGGTTTGGTTTTGAAGGGCTGTATTTTAAAACAAATATCCTCTCCATATTGTTTTATGCGTATGGAAGTTTCCGTGGATGTCTCCGGTTTCCAGAAGATTTGAACAGCACATGCAGCAAACTCAAAAACAGTTTCTGAATTACGACAGTTGCTTTTTTCTGAAATAGGCTCAAAGGTGAACACTTCTCTGCTGTTAACTTTCACCTAAAACCAAACAAGAATACACAGAGAAGCAGCTCAGATTCACGGCTTTATTTTGGTTTTCTGAACTATGCAGCATATAAGCCATGTATGAGACAACGAAAATCAATCAGTATAGAGAGCTTGAGAATAAAATGCTAGTGCAATTCATAATTGTTTAACATTAGTTATTTATATTATGCAAAGATTAATTGTTTAGGCCTTGCAAGGTAATCCAGAGAATTCAATGCCAGCAACATTCTATGGAAGGGCCTCAAACCCATCCAAAAGCTTGGTGAGTTTGGTTTTACCATAACACATGCCCACACACCAGCAGTATTTGTAAACATTACCAGTAATATTTGACTACAGTTTCTTTTATGGATGCTCATACGCTTCCCCATTCCCCCCCTGAACCGTAAGAAATAGGACTTTCTTTTCTTGTGGTTAATAATGCAGTCTTCATGTTAGGGACAGAAGAGCGATAAGGAAAATGAGGAGTATCATAACCAGAAATTTAAATACAAGCATGTTCCTGTTGGGTATTTTGGGGTTTCTTGCTAGTTCCTAGCACCCTCCGCCACCACCCTGGTAAAAGATCTCATCCATCTTCTGAGATGGGATCACCTTCCTAAAGATTGTGATTCATTGTGAGCTCTCAGTCAGGGCCTGCTAGACAACAAAGACCCATCTACAAAAAAGTGATGCAACAGGTAATAAACCAGGCTTCTACTGGGAGAAGAGGCAACATGTTAGCAAGCAATTTGTTGTGGGAAAAATCGGAACTTCCTGCTATTAAACATTTACTCCAGGAAAGTGTGTGTGACTGCTGGAGGCTTTGACCACCTGAAGTCTGCTACCGTTCATAAAAACATCCACAGCATGTTCCTGAGGAAAATAGTCCTGGGAACAGACAGATGTTCTTCTGCCTTATAGCTGAGAGCAAATTCCTCCAACAGAAATGAAGTGGAATGGTTTCCTTCCTTTGTCTGGAGACATGCTTCCCAGGAAAAAAAAAAAAGGAACCACACAGAGTCTGTTTTTCCTTTAGCTGTTATTGCTTCCACCATAAAGAGATTTTTATATTGTTTCGAGCTAATCTCTAAACATGTTTCTTGCAAGATGACTCTGTTACTCAGAAAAACAGAAACACACTGCTGCTGCTGTTTTTTCATTAGTCACAATCTAATACACCTTGGGTTCCTATACTGTGGCCTGGTGTGCTACAGTGAGTGAGTCACAGAACTGCATTTTATCCTCAAATTTAGAAGCTTTCTAAAGGCGTTTGGTGATAATGCAGTTAACAAGGTTAACAGTGGTCTATCAATAGAAAAGGCGTGTGACAAAATAATACGCAAGTCTGTGCTAATGTTTGTGTGGCATCATACTGTTAGCCTGGTTGACATCCTTCTAATAAAAAGACCAAAACCCACTGTATCCAAAGTGGAGGATCACAATGCTGCATTTTTATCATGGTCCTACCTATACACCGTTCCAACTACTAATGACACGGACACACCACTTTGATCTCGCTAACTGATCATTCACTTTGCTGGCAAAAGTTCACGTGAAATGTGTTGCATAGCTGAATGATCCCCCCAAACAGCCTCTTACCTGAAGAGTTGACCAAACGTACTGCAAGTGAATGGTTCTGTTTTGCATATAGCAGTAGCAGTTTTCATCCTGATTCTGGATGACATCCATTTCCTGCAAAAAGCTACAATTTCTACCTGGGAGAGAGCAGAAAAGTTAATTTTACATATGCATCAAATACAAATGTATAATTTTGTTCCTTTCCATTGTTGTATATGCCGAGGGAATCACAAGCAGCTTGCAGATAACCAAATGTAAAAGCTATGCTGCAGGGTAGCGTGTTCAGTATGATTTAGATGAAAATCCAAATTACTTCCTTAATTTAAAAAAAAAAAAAAAATTACATTTGAATCAGATAAATTCAAATCAAGTAATTTAGGGCCCAGAGGAAATTGCAAACACCTTTGGAAAAATAAATGAACTATCTAGGGTGATATTTTTTTAAAAAATGTAATCCATAGAAGATTGGCTTCGGTATCAGTATTTTGATGGCACTGGAATAGAGCCTTTGGGCCAAATTCACTGCTGGCATGAGTGGGTGTTAACTCCACTGGAGTCAATGCTTATACCGGTGGTGAATGCAACAATGTGGGAGTCTGAGCAGGTAAACAGGCTTACATATTAAAATAGTCATTTAGCACATGACACAGCTGCTGATTGCAGAAATCATACTCCTCTCCCTCGGAAGCATTTCTAATGTTAAAGAACACAACTTTCTTTTTAAAAACAAATTTTCCTGCCATAGTCCAGCCATGACTGTAGTAAGGCAAATGCACAGATAGCTTGCCATTAAGTCATTTAATTAGGGATGCTAATTGGTCTAACTCTCCTGAAATGTCAGCAAGCCCCTACGATCTTCAGAATCAGGTTGCACTTTTGAGCAGAAATGCACCTAAAAGATTTATGGAGCAAACTTTGAAGAATAACATACATCCTGATCTATATACATGTGTAAAATATACCCTACAGTGCATTACAGCAGCGTTCCAGGAGCATAATTAAAGAGAAGAATAAAGGAAATAATTACAGATCTGAACAGAGGGAATCATCTGGCTCACTGAATAGAAAATGTAGGTCTAAGCCAAGCTCAGTAATAACTGCTAAAACACTGTCATACACTCGGAGCAGCACAATAAGTATGTGCAAAACAGTCTTAATCTGGACAAGGAGATACTGTTTGCAGGTAAAAACCTGCCCTGTCTCTCTACAAGGAATCTGAACTTAGGCTAAATTATTTTCTAACCAATTTAATTAAGCCAATGAAAAATACCTGTGTGGATGTTCTTATGTAAGTTTATTGTGTCATTCTAGAATTAAAGTGCCCACAGATGATCCCGCTAAAGTAAATTGGTTTAAACTTAGAACCTGGGCATATTTATTGTGAAAAATCAGCCATCTGATTAATTTTCATCCACGGCAAAAGGGCACACAACCCTTCTGACAAGGGCTGGCAGTACCTCTTGACAAGGCACTTCCATAAAAGCCATCAGATGAAGTTGCAAAAGGATTCTTTTGCCTCTGAAGTGCTGCCAACTGACGCAGCCAGCAGGTGAGGCTGGGCACTACCCAGGGCTAGGACCAAGATAATCTGGTGACAGAAAACAGCAATACCCTGGCAGAACCAAAACGCAGCTGAGGAGCCCACAGCATCCCCACAGGGTGTGTTATGATTTTGTCCCATCGGATAACCCATCCCACCACGTTAGAAGTGATGTCCTCCATAGCCAACGCCAGCAAATATTTCTTCCCTGCCACCCCCAAGGTATTTTCTTCAGAAAAAATAATTCCCTTCAAACACGAGATCAGCTCCATAGAATGAAACATGTCTCAAAAGGAAAAGTGCTTCTGAACTGTGAGATGGAGGATGATTTTGGCTGCTGGGAGGACACACAGAGCGGGCAGTTCCCAAGTTTTCAATTCGGAGCAGCGGAGAACCGGCACCTGCTGTGGAAGGCAGCAGATGCCCAAGGCTTGGGAACGCCAAGGGAAGGCACGGGGGCTGGGGGCAGTTTATTGAGTTAATGCATCGCTGCTGCCAACTGAGAAAAACCTCCAGGGTCTTCCCTGCTCTCGTTAAAAAAACAAAACAAAACAAGCAAACAAACAAAACCTATTCCGCACCCACTTCTCCTGAGCCAAGCCGTGAGGAAGCCCGAGGGAGGCACACAGGCGAGAGCCGGCGCCCCATGCCCGCGGCCCTGCCGAGGGGACGGCAGCGGGCCCCTTGCTCCGCGCCGCTCTCCCGCCCCTGAATGAATATTCTCACGGGAACTGAACGGAGCCGGGACAAGCCGAAGAAAACGGCAAACAGAAAAGGAGCAAAGCGCCTCAGGGGCGCGCCTGGCCGCTGGCAGCCGGCGGCCCCGGCCTCTCCTCAGGGCAGCGCCATTTTGGGCCGCGGCAGAGGCCGGGGCCGCGCGGTACCGGCAGCGGTGGCGCCTGAGGGGAACGCAGGGCAGCCAGCGTGTCCCCCGCGCCTGTCCCCGCGGGCGCGGGGTATGTGTGTGAGGAGCGACCCCCCCGACCCCCGCCTGTGACCCCTCCGGGCAGGGGAAAGGGACCGCCGGGGGCGGGAGGGGAAGGCCAGTACCTGCAGGCGGTGCCGCCCCGGCCAGCGCCAGGAGGAGCAGCCCCAGCCCCAGTGGGGCTCGGGGGCGCTGCCAGCGGCCGGGCGGCCGCGGCGGGCTCATGGGGCGGCCGCCGGCTCCGGGAGGGCGGGCTGCGGCAAGGGGAAGGGGCAGGGAAGGGAAGGGAAGGGGCGGTGCGGCCCGGCCCGGCCCAGCCTGCCCACCGCTCGGGGCCGCGGGGCGCGGGAGCCCGGCTCCGGGCAGGGCCTCTGGGGGGCTGCCGCGGCGCTCTCCTGCTGCCCTACAGCCCGCCTGTGGCATCTCTGCCCTGTGCCTCGGGGCTTCCGCCGAGTTCAGCGTGTGCGCTGGAAAGAAAAAGAAATACGCATGTAGCAGCGCAGCGGAACCGTTCCGGCGGCGGTGGCCCTGCCTGGCTGAGCGGCGGGCCCGCTGCCCGCGTGGGTCGGGTACAAATTGGTCCCAAACTGCCGGACAGGCTGTGGTGCTGCCCGGCCTCTGCCCAGGCAGCCGCCCCGCGGAGGCGAGGCGCTGTGGCTTGCCTCCATGCCCACTGCCCTGGTCTCGCCTGGGATAGCGTTAATTTTCCTCTTAGCAGAGTTAATTTTCTTCTTAGTAGCTGGTGCACTGCTGTGTTTTGGGTTTGGTGTGAGAACAGTGTTGATAGCACGCTGATGGCTTTAGTTGTTCCTGGGTAGTATTTATATTAAGCCAAGGACTTTTCAGTTCCTTGGGCCCTGCCAGCTGGAGGGGCGCGGGGAGGCAGGGGGAGGACAGCCGAGCCGAGCTGGTAGAACATCGTGCTGAGTATATAAAGCTGAGGGAAGAAGAAGGAAGGGGATACTTTCAGCGTTATTGTGTGTGCCTTCCCAAGTGACCATTC